>NW_006408603.1:357502-377761 GCF_000296735.1 Chrysochloris asiatica | reverse complement strand
CAATGGCCAGATACCAAAAAAGAAAAGAAAATCAGAACAAAGCAAAACCGATAATGTGCATTGTCCACCTTTGCTCCAAGTTTCTCATGGCATTTTTCCATGGTGTTTATGCTCTTGCACTTGGTCTTGCCATTTGGTCTCGCCCAAGATGTTGGCTCTGGGCCTCCAAGCCTGGCAGATTCAAAAGTACACAATTCTTACTTTACCTTTAAGTTCTTTTAGCTATAAGCCTTCAAACTTTTAAACTATTCCTAGCTATGTGGTTCCGAGTTTTGGGGCTCTGCCTGGATCTGCTCTGCCTGGTATTCTGTCATATGGCTGATGGCTAACTTCACTGCACCTCCACCCTGGCCACCATCAAGGCCCCCCCCCCTTATTCTTAAAGAACATCAATTGTTGCATTAATGATATCAAAGTGTAGAAAGTCTCTTGATGTTTGATAACAGAAGCAATAAGTGGATAAGACCATGGGCTCTGTGCCAGATTGCCTGACCTCAAATCCTGCCTTGGCCACTTATAGCTTTGTGACCTTGTGCAAGTTACCTAGCTTTAGTTTCCTTATCAGCAAAGGGATATGAATCATATCTATAGCATAGGATTGATATGATGATAAAATATGTTAATTCATGAACAATGTTTAGAACAATGCTTGGTACATAATAAACAGTAAATATTGTTGTGGGTCCTGCTCTATATATGCTTGAAAAACCAGCCTTGGGCTTGAATTAATATTTCAAAAGGCCTTTACACTGTGAAGATAAAAGTTTCAGAGGTAAAGATGAAGATCTGGTCTCTGCTTCAAATAATCAACAAAGTCTGGAATGGGTGAAGGTGACTTGAAAACAGATAATTCAGAAGAAAATAGAGAAACCGTAGGAATGCTAGTTAAATATCAACTAAAATGAGCTTTAATAAGGTGATGGCTACCTCTTTCTTTTTCTGAAGAACAAAGGACAAAAGAGGTAATGGCTCAGACCATATCCCAAGGGTTCTGTTCTGACCTGGGAATTCCCTGCCTGTCAGTTAGACATCTTGAAATGAGAGCAGGTATCATGGAGTTGCCTTAAAGGGGAGGAGCCTGACAATCTCATCAGTCTAGTGGGTTGGTTCCTGGAAACTAGGACTGTTTAACCCAAAGAAGGGAAGACTCAGGATACTTGCCAATATTTTTATATATTTGAATTGTCTGCCATGGAAAAGAGGGATTTGAATTATCGTATGAAACTTCAAAGGGTAAAAGATATCCAATGATTTGAATTATAGGGAAACCACTTGGGGTAGAAAATGGAGAAGAGCTAGTAAAAAAAACGCCCTGATGGCCCTTGAGGTGGCAAGTTCCTGTATTAGAAGATTCTACAGAGCGTGGGCCCAGAACTGCGTAAATTCCTGCACTGGGTGAAGTATCCTTGGTGATAGCTAAGGTCCCTGCTGAATGAGGCCTGGTAGACTTGGGATAGTTTTATCTGAAGAAAAAATCCTCATGAGTTTATGTTTGGAAGGAAATATATGGAGGCATTGGGGGTTGGGATATTGAATTTTGGAAAGTTAGAGGTGAGAAAGGCCACCACCACCTTTCCATCCCACCACACTCACCTCTATCCCACTTCCTTTCACATCATGGAGAATGTCTTGGAGACAAAAACTATTTTTGGAAAACATGAACTAGGAAAGAAGTGAAGCCATTGGATATAGCACTGCAGAAAGGGAGCAACTTGCTCTGAGAGTTGGTTGTATTCTTCTTCTTTGGCTATTTTATAAGCAGCTTGGCAACAGGCCTATTGGAGACTGCTACTATATTCTGCAGTGTGAGTTTTCCAAGCATTTTAGACACAGATGTTTTGGAAATTTAAACAGGCTGTCTGAAGCTCTTTTTTTTTAAGTGAAGAACTGTTTTCAACTAATGTGGCAATCCAGTGCAATTCAACATTTTGTGTGAAGAGCAGCTCAAATCTATGGTCATGGAGATTGTCAGAATGCCTGGGAATTTGAACTTCAGGCCCATAGAGAATTGATTTGACAGCAAAGGAGGAAAGTCCCCAAGAACCCTTCATTTCCAACGATGAAGATCTTTTTCCTGTCCTCTCTCATATCTGGGTGGATTTCATAAAGCTTCTGTGTCCCTGGTCCTGAAAACAGCAAAACAGAGCCCAAGACTTTGGGAAGCTTGAACTTCAAATGGGTAAATAGTTTTACTTCCATGAAATGACTTGAGGATAATTATAAGGCAATTCAAGGTAAGCAGATTTGACCCTGGCAAGGACAGAGACAAGCTATGGTCATTACATCACACACCAATGCTTTTTTTTTTTTTTCCTTCTTGAATGATTCCTGTTATGGCAGAATAGTAGAAAACACCGTTCAGAGAGGAGTTGTTCCAAAGTCTGTTGTTACATAAATCTCAACATGCCACAGCATAGGTAACTGCTCTAGTTGGCCTCTGTTCCTCAGGAGGCTAATTCAAAAGGAGTGTCAAGGAAGCTCTTGGCTGGCAGCAGAGCATATGCATCTTCTACTTGGCTTTGAGCAGGAATGGGAAGTAAGAACAATTTAGACACCTGGGTCCAGTAATTCTGGTTAATTCATGTCCATCAACTGAGTTGACAGGCATATATTTATATATATTGTTGTTGTGAAATGCTGTCGAGTCAGTTCCGACCCATAGCGACCCTGTATAGGGTTTCTGAGGAGCAGCTGGTGAGCTTGAACCCCCCGACCCTGCAGTTTAAACAGCTTTGCAGTCTAGCGCATTAACCCACAGCACCACACCAGGACTATATATATATATTGAATATTCATTCTTTGAACCTCTTTCTCATGGTGCCTGATGGAAAGAGTGATCGTGTTCCTAAACAAGTACACTGTAATTAAAAAAAATAAGAAGAACAAAAAGTTTGACATAGCAGAAACTGATAAACACTACAATTCATTTAGAGTTTAGAGAATTAAGAACGTGCCTACTCTTTTTCTGGTAGTAATTACCCACTTACGTAGCTATGTCATTATTTGCCCAAGCCTCATCAACCTCACTTGTTATGGACTGAATTTTGCTTCCTGAAAAGATATGTTGAAATCCTAATCCCTGTTAACTGTGAATGTAACCTCATTTGGGAATAAGGTTTTTCTTTGCAGATGTTATCAGTTAAGTTAACCGGGTCACACTGGAGCAGGGTCCTAAAGTTTTTTTAGTTTTGGTTTATAAAAGGGGAGAATAGACACAGAAACAGAGTCACACCCAGGGGAGAGACTGACACCAGGTGAAGATACATCTATAAGCAAAGGAAGTTTAAGAAATAGCCAGGGCTATCAGAAACTGGATGGGACAAGGAAGGGCCTTCCTCCAGAGCATGGTCCTGCAGAAGTTATGAGTCCTAGACATAAAAATTTTGAGAAAATAAATTTCTGTTCTTTAAAGTTACCCATGTAGTGGCATTTTTCTGTTGAAGCCCTCCAGGATACTCATGAAGGACAGTGCTCTCCACATAGTGAATTTTAGACAAGGGTTTGTTGCTGTTATTAAGTGTCATGGAGTTGGTTCTGCCTCATAGTGACCCTGTATAGTGTTTCTGAGTGAGCAGAATGCCTCATCTTTCTCCTGCAAAGTGGCTGGTTGACTCAAATCGAGACCCTTACAAAAGGGGAGGGAAATTGAATGTAAGACTCACCTCTCAACCTGGAAGGCTTCCTGCTGTGTCCTTGCTTGAAGGACAGGACTTAAAGAAAGAATGTTGGGTTTGGTTAACCAACAACATTCTATCACTCTATTTTGTTAAAGATGCTAACATTATGTAGTTACTGTCCATCTTCTGTCAGTAGATTTCCATTTCTTCAGAGTGTTGATATCAAAGTCTTTGATTTTAGGTTATCCACATGTTCTCCTGTTACAGTCTGCTGGTCTGTTTTTAGTCTGCAGAAATTGTTCACCTGAATGCTGAGTGTGTATTTACATCTAATCAAGGTTCTTAAACAGGGAACCTAAATAAGCTGATTACTTCCTGCAGAATTTATTTTTAAGTTAGTGAGCTATATCTGCTATCTCAACCTCTTGGCTTCTAGCTGTCTTTCTGCAAGATAATTGATTACCAAAGTGAAAAGGGAGTGGTGAGATGGGAGATCAATATCTGAGATCCAGCTCCCACCGTTACTTAGTGAGCGGTTAACTCACTTAACCTCTCACTTAGTTGTCTCATTTGTTAAGCAGATTGAAATAATTTAATGGATGAAAATGCAAAAACTTAAATGCACTGCCATCAAGTCATTTTATGACTCTGTAAATCTGTATAGCGTTTCCAAGGTTGTAAATCTTTCCAGGAACAGAAAGCCTCCATCTTTCTCTCTCAGAGCAGTTGGTGGATTTGAACTGCTGACCATACATTTAGCAGTCCAGTGCCTATCCTACTGCATCACCCAAGTTCCATAATGGATGAAAAGAAGCTATAAAAATACAGGGTATTATCAAATGGGTCCCTAGATTATTATAATGGAAAGAAGTTTCTTGCCTAATGCACATCAGGAAACATTGCAATTATTCCTGTCTCCACTTTTATCGCTCTATCTAATCTTGCACCAAGCGCTGCTGATTCACGTCTGTTGCACCTCTCAGGCCTTCCTTGATGCTTTTATTCCCACAATCACCACCTTTCATTCAGACTCTTATCTTATACCATTTCTCCCAACCCCTCTCTTCTTGCCTTTCTTACTGCTCTTAACCAATCATCTTAAACTTTGCTGCCTAGGCATCTGAGACATTTGATCCATTTCAGATCAGCATACACTCAAAGTCTGGACACTTGATTGTTGTTAAATGTCATCGAGTTGGTTCTAACCCATAGCAACCCTGTATAGGGTTTCTGAGGAGGGGCTGGTGAGCTTGAACTGCCGACCTTGTGGTTCAAACTGACTTTACAGTCCAGCGCATTAACTCACGTTTGATAAAACTATAATTTTAAGTTCCCATTCTCTTCTCTCCACCTCAATTTCCCAGTTTACTTTTTTTTATTATTTTTACGTTTTTCTTGTGAATTGAGTGATAGTTTACATGGGGGAACATCAATTTTACACTCATCCTACTGTATTCGTTTCATTGCAATTATTACAATCACCTGCATGCTTCATCATTCAACAGCATTTGCTTTTATTCCCTTTGTATTTTTTTGGATGTGCACCAAAACACTCAGGGGTATACAATCAAACAGCCAAAAGGCACACCCTGCACACCTGCACCCCCGGCTGCCAGCACACATCCCTCTCCCTCCATGAGTCTAGAGTCCTCAGCAGTTCCGTCTCTCCATGTCATCATCTCTGCCTCCATTTCTGGTGTCAGGGCTTCTCCGGGTAGGGTCCCTCATTCCACTCCCACTCTTCTCCCTTGATAGTCCCAGGGTCCTCCACTCGGGGACTGTGAAATCGACCACTTACCCATTTTAGATACAAAACTTCTACCTTTACAGTTGCAACAATTGCAATTAATCATAACAATTACTCACTATTGAATAATAAGAGTCTTGTCCCCAGCTCCTTTCACCAGACGATCTAGACATGATGAAAACAACTCAGTGAGGATTCTACCTTCCCCTGCAAACTCTGAATCTAAACTCCCTCTTGAAAACTTGTAAGCCAGTAACTTTGTGTCTTTAGAGCTTCATCCCCCACCACTCCCCATTTTAGGTAGCCAATGTTTAAGTTGTCCATCCCTATCAACCCTGTGTTCAGAGGGGATGGGAATGATCCTTGCTGTAAAGATTCTTTCCCTCTTGGTTGGTATTTTAAGCTACTACATCCATAAGTATAGGAGTATAGGACAAGTTCATCAGATTGTAGTGATATGCACTTGTTTTCTTTAAAGAAAAAAAAATTTTTTTTTTTTCACTTTTTTCCTTCTTATAGTAGGATTCTGAACATCCAGCCATTGAAGTTAGGTTCAGTGGGTACTATCTGAAAGTTTAGGCATCCTGTGCATATCCCCTCACTTCATACCAACTGGGCACTTCACTCTCAACTCTAGCGCTCCATGGCCAAATTCTTGTTCATGGGCTCAGTAGTTCCCAGGTCTCACCATACTTAGGGCCAACCAGCTCTCACCATACTCCATCTAGGTAGATGGGGGGTCTATATAACTTGGTCAGACGCAGCCCACCTCTTCATTGCTGCTTTCCCCCCACTTCGTCTCACCAGCAGACCAACGTGGTTGCCAGCCAGCTTACATGCCTGCTTGTGTATTTCCTTTGAGTTTCAGTCTTAGGAGGGGGTTTGTTCTGAAGGGTTTTGATTGCTTGCCTTGATGGCAATGGAAACCGGGTGAACAAGTTGCTTGTTCTTGTAGTAGCCAATCACACTGCCCTTTTTTTCTTTTTTTTTTTCCCCTACTGGTCTTTCTTTCAAGAAGTATCTTCTGTTCTCTAACTTCTCCAGGCTGGTCTGCTTATCTTTTCAAGTGGGAATTTCCCATCTCAGAAGGTTCTGGATGGTGATCAGGATTCCACCTAAGGTTTTATACCCTACAAAGGCTCTGCAAGAAGCCTCTTTCACTGGGCAAGTTCTAGCACCCCTTTTAGGTATTCCAATCAGTTATAGGCTGAAGGCGGGCTTACAAGCTTTTTATAATCACGTTTCCAGATATTCCTTTCTGTTCCTCTCAAGTGTCTATTTTACAATAGTAGACAAGGGAAACAAATATTCATAAGACAGTCAGGCATCTTAACATTATTTCCCCTTTTTTACCCATTCAGACTATGCCTCAATTCCTGTATCACAGAGCCCTGTTGTTCCAAGGCTGAGCATACTGAAGGTTACTTTTTAAATGATTGAATTAGAAGTTAGACCACTGAAGTGAACAGCCGCTGCCCTAATTGTCCTGTAAGTGTCCCCTGCTTGCTACCATGCTCTCTCTATGTAGAAGGTGATCCAAGATGGAAGCCTACTCTTCCCAAGTATGTCTGCATCCCTGCTCTGGAGCCTGCGAGTAATAAATTCAGTTTGTTTCACTTCCTTTGTGTATGTGTATTGAAACTATGCCTTCAATCAAGTAGCACAAATCATTTAAGGCATGTCCAACCCACATGTAGGTAGTGACACTAGGTGCCTTTCTGTGGGTGGCCATGTGCCTCCTCCTCCAATAGATCCTTATGTATGTATGTGTGTACATATTTATCCCTAACCCTAATTCATTTGTTCTTGACAAACTTACATACAACTAGTGCACAGATCCTACTCCACTATTCAGAGAACTTCCATGTTTCCTTAGTACTGATCCCAGCAAATCTCACCCTTCTTTCTGGCCTTTTGTATTTATCATCAATATTTCTCAGATTCCCCTCTCTCTACTTCAATTCCCTTGAATCTTTGGCATGCACTTTTCCCTCTAACCAAGAACATGTTTTTCCACATCAGGAACATGACTTCAATTATCTGAGTTTTCATTCATTTTGTCCTTTCACAGACAGTGATTGTTTATTTTTCTGTATCAGACATAATCATAGTCTTAATTCTCAAAGAAGTATTGTAGAGCATGAAAGATCTGGATTTGAAACTTAACTTTGATATTTATGACCTTCATGTTCTTGGATAAGATGAATAATAATTTTGAACCTTTTGTCCCTTATCTAATTTTGTGAGGAGTAAATAAGATAATGTGCCTAACCCATATATTAGTTTGTTATGAATTGAATTATGTCCCTCAAAAACATGTGTCGTAAATCCTACTATACCTGTGTTTGTGTTTGTACTTTGGGAATAAGGTGCTCTTTGTTATGTTATTGAGGCAATATTGTTTAACTTGTGTCTTAAATCAATCTATTTTTAAATAAAATAGAGCAGATTAAGATTTAAAAAAAAAAAAAAACCCAAAACAGCAAAAAGGCAGAGATGGAAGAAGATTGATGCCACATGAGGATAACCAAAGAACCAAGAACTAGAAACTGAAAAGAGACAAGGACCTCTTCCCAAAGGTGGATATTGCACCTTCCCCTAGAGACAGGCAGGCATTTGGACTTCTATACTCCTAAACTGTGAGAAAAGAAATTTTTGTTTGTTAAAGCTATCCACTTGTGATATTTTTGTCATAACAGCACTAGATAACTAAAATGTAGGTCGTCTATAAATGTTGGATATTATTAGTAATAAGCCAGGCCAGCCAACATCTGGAATGCTGAATAACTAAGATAAGAAAGAAAGATATGGTGTGTAACTTCCTATGAAACAAAAGGACTGTGTTTTACAGCACAGGTGGACTAATCTCTGATTACTTCATGAAATAACTTAGAAGAATTTGTTGGCAAATGGAAGTTCCTTCTCATATGAGTCTTTCTGTGACTGATGTGACTTCAGGAGGCACAGTTACCCTTACAGTTGTGGCTATTCTTCTAATCATCTGACTGAGACTATCTGGTACCTATATCTACATTCATAATGTATTTCTCATCTTTGCACTTTGTAGCTCTGCTTCTGTTCTGAGATCTATCAGACATTGTCTGTATTACACTGTAATCCTTTTATTTTCTAAAGCACTGTAATCTCCTAGGAGGCAGGGAATATTTTGCTAATATTCATACAAATGATTTACTGCATAACTGGGAAAAATCCACTATTGAAGACATCTTTAAAGTGTTTAAAAAAAAAAAAAAAGATGTCACCTTGAGGACAAAGGTGTTCCTGACTCAATCCATGGTATTTTCTATTACTTCATATACATGTGCAAGCTATACAATGAGTTAGGAGGCCTGAAGAAGAATCGATACCTTTGAATTATGGTGTTAGTAAAGAATATTGAAATTACCATAGTCTATCAGAAGAACAAGGAGCTCTGGTAGCATAGTGGTTATGAATCGGGCTGCTAATCTAAATGGTCAGCAGTTTGAAACTTTCTCTGCAGTAGAAAGATGAGGCTTTCTGCTCCTGTAAAGATTTACAGCCTCAAAAACCATGAAGAGGGTCACTATTGAGTTGGAATCGACTCCACGACACATAACAACAATAATATCAGAAGAACAAACAAATTTGTGTTGGAAGAAGTATAGCCACAATGCTCCTTAGAAGTTAGGATAATAAGACTTCACTTTGGACATGTTATCAGGAGGGACCAGTCTTTGGAGAAGGATACCATGCTTGGTAGAGTGTTAGCAAAAAAGTGAAAGAAACTTAATGAGAAAGATTAACACATTGGTTGCAACAAAGGGACGAAATACAATTGTGATGATGTCAGTGCTTCATTCTGTTGTACATGGGGTTGCTATGAGTCAGAACCAACTTGATAGCACCTAACAGCAATAACTCTCCACTCATCTGTCAGTTGGTCATACTGTGGTAGCTTGTGTGTTGCTATGATGTTGAAAGCTATGCCACTAGTATTTTAAATACCAACAGGGTGATCTATAATGGATAGGGTTCTGAGGGAGCTTCCAGACTACAACAGACTAGAAAGAAGGAGATGCGAGCTACTTCTAAATGTTTAGCCACTGAAAACATTATGAATGGCAGCAGAGCACTGTTAGATACAGTTCCAAAAGATGTAAACATTATGAATAGCACCAAAATATTGTCTGATATTGTGCCAGAAGATGAGCCACTCAGATAGAAAATATTTAAAATACAACTGAGGAAGAGCTGCCTCCTCAAAGTGGAGTTGATTATGATGGCATGAATGGTGTAAAGCTTTTGGGACCTTCATTTGCTGATGGGTCACAACTCAAAATGAGAAGAAGCATCTGAAGACATCTATTATTAATAGGAACATGGAATGTACGGTGTATGAATCTAGGAAAATTGTAAGTTGTCAAAAATGAAATGCAACACATAAAGATCAATATCCTGATCATTGTTGTTGTTAGGTGCTGCCGAGTTGGTAAAGACTCATAACTGCTGTATACACAATTGAATGAAACAAGACCTGGTCCTGCATCAACTTCTCAATCCTTGCTATACTTGAGAGTTACTGCCACTGTGTCAATCCATCACGTTGGGGGTCTCCCTCTTTTTTACTGAGCCTCCACTTTACCAAACATAATGTCCTTCTCCAAAGACTGGTTCCTCCTGATAATATGTGTAAAGTATGAGAGTATTCTAGGCATTACTGAGCTGAAATGGAATGGTATTGGCCATTTTGAATCAATCAGATGGTTTTCTATACTATGCCAGGATTAACAAATTGAAGAGGAGTGGCATTGCATTCATCATCAAAAGGAACATTTCAAGTTTAACTTTGAAGTACAACACAATCTGTTACAGGGTAATATCTGTACGTGTACAAGGAAGATCAGTTAATACCACTATTAATCAAATTTGCACACCAACCACTAAAGCCAGTGATTATGAAATTGAAGAATTCTACCTACTTATTCAGTATGAAATTGATCAAACATGCAATCAAGATGCATTGATAATTACTAGTAATTGGAATGTGATGGTTGGAAACAAAGAGGAAGGGTCAATAGTTGGAAAACATAGTCTTAGAAATTATTCTAGAGATCACATAATAGAATTTTGCAAGACTAATGACTTATTTATTACAAATATCTTTTTGAAGCATGATAAAAGGTGAAAATATACATGAACTTTATCAGATAGGATACACAGGAATCAAATTGACTACATCTGTGGGAAAAGATGATGGAAAGGCTCAGTATCATCAGACAAAACAAGGCCAGGATCAGACCATGGAGCAGACTGTCAATTGCTCATATGCAAGTTCAGGCTGAAGTTGAAGAACATGGAAAAGAGTCCACAAGGACAGCAAAAATATAACTTTAGACAAATGTCACCTGAATTAAGAGAGGACCTCAAGGTAGATTTAATGCACAAGACACTAATGACCAGAGACCAGATTGTGGGATGACATCAAGAATATCTGGTTTGGAGGAAGACTCATTTACAACCTGCAATATACAGATGATACAACTTTACTTACTGAAAGTCAAGAGGGTTAAAAATACTTACTGATGAAGATTAAACACAACAGTCGTCAGTATGGATTGCACTTCAATGTAAAGAAAAAAATACCTTCACAATTGATAAATGAAGAAAAAGTTGAAGATGACAAAGACTTTATTTGGCATCAGAATCAGAGGGAGACTCATTAATAACCTGCAATAGGCAGATGATAAAACCTTGCTTGCTGAAAGCAAGAGGACTTAAAATACTTACCGATGAAGATCAAAGACCACAGCCTTCAGTATGGTTTGTTTGCACCTCAATTTAAACAAAACAAAAATACTCGCTAGTGGACTACTAAATCACATCAAGATAAATAGAGAAAAGACTGAAATTGTCGACTTCATTTTGCTCCGATCAACCATCAGCACTCATGAAAGCAACAAGTCTGCTGCACAGGAGCAAAGATGGTAGTTGAGGACTGAGGTGTACCTGACCCAAGCCATGGTATATTCAATAACTGCATTTGAGTTATGCTATTGATTTATGGTGCTGCAGAAGAATATTGAAAGTGCTGTGGACTACCAGAAGAATAAACAAATCTGTCTTGGAAGAGGTACAGCCAGAATGTTCTTTGTAAGTCAGGATGGTAAGACTTTGTCCCCCATACTTCAGACTTATCAGAAGGGACCAGTTCCTAGACATCATGCTTGATAAAGTGAAGAGTTAGCAAAAAAGAGGGGGACCCCCAATGAGATGGACTGGCACAATGGCAGCAGCAGTGGGCTCACATAACAATTGTAAGGATGGCTCAGGACCAGGCCATGTTTAGTTCTGTTGTGCATGGGGATGTTATGAATTGGAACTGACTTGACAACATCTAACAACAAGAATAGCAACATGCTTCTTGAATTGTTATAGTAATAGTCTATCTCAGTTTTCACAAACTGGGTGGCATATAACAACATTAATTTGTTCCCTCACAACTCTAGAGGCTAGACATCTGAAATTCGGATGTCATCCATGTCGATTCCTTCATAGTACTCTGAGGGAGATTCATTCCATATTTATCTCCTAGCTTCGGGTCATCCTTGGTATTCTTTGGTTTTAGATGCTCTCATCTTTATATAACCATTTACCTTCTGTGTTTCGGTTTGCGTCTCTTCTCTTTTGGTAAGAGTACCCCTCACATTAGATTAGGACTCACCATACTCTAGTATGATCTCATGTTATCTTAACTAATAATATCTTGAAAGATTCCATTTCCAAGCAAGTTCACACTCACAGGTACCAGGGATTGGAACTTCAGTATACTCTTTTTGGGTAGCCCAATTCTCCAAATTATGTGTTGCATAAGATTTAACTGAACTCTCAGTGATTTCCCAGCTGATTGTTTTCTCAGGTCCTAACTTGCCCACAGTCAAAACCTTCCTCAGTCAATTTCATCTTCCACTATTCCTCAAGACTGGTTTGTACAATTCAGTCTCATCATGGTCCTGGTAAAATATAATGCTTATTGCTTTCTTCTGGTGGTATAGGAAATTTCACAAGTTTTGAAATCAAGGATAACTATGTTTGAATGTCAGGTTTGCATTTATTAGAGGTGTGTTTGTGAGAGGATATGCTTCATGATCTATCTGGGATCCAGTCTCATTCATAAAATTAAGTAATAAAATGTAAACATTTCCTACAAAATCCTTGGCATCTAATGATTGATACATACATTTCAGTGCTCTCTCCCACTTTCTTCTGAGTAGTTCCTCACACCTTCCAGAAATGTTACATCTCTCTCTGCGCTTTCTGCCTTCTTAGTTCTCATCTTTAAATGATGTGTTCAGGTTTACACTACCGTGGAATCTTCCTTTATTATTTAACTCACATGGATTTCTCATTCATTAATTCATCAAACATCCATTTGTAGTTTTCATCATTTAGTCCTTGATTATACTCAGATACTTTCTTTTTAGATTATTTTCCTATTTTTGCATGTATTTGTGATATGATAGACATTAGTCTTGATCATCAATATTTCTAGTTTTCCTCCTGCTGGGTGCAGTCAAATTGCTATTCCTTACCCCTTGAAATTCACCATACCATGTGACTTGTTTTTAGGAAGAAGGAATGACAGACTACTTCTGAATAGCAGTGTAACATGTCAGATAGAATCAGAGTATTGAATGTTGAAACACGAGGAAGAGCACCAGAGTATTGTCAGATATACTACCAGAAAATGAGCTCCTCAGGTTGGAAGGCACTCACAATGCAACTGGAGAAGAGCTGCCTCCTCAAAGTAGAGTTGATCACGATGATGCAGATGGAGTAAAGCCTTTGTGACCATCATTTGCTGATGGGGCACAACTCAAAATGAAGAGAAACAGCTGTAAACATCCATTAATAATGGGAATATGGAACTTATGAAGTATGAACCTAGGAAAATTGGAAATTGTAAAAAAAAAAAAATGAAATGGAATGCATAAACATCAATGTCCTAGACATTACTGAGCTGAAATGGACTGGTATTGGCTATTTGAATCTGATAATCATGTGGTTTACTTTGAGAGGAAAGACAAATTGAAGAGACTTGACATTGCATTCATCATCAACAAGAATATTTGAATATCTATCTTGAAATACAATGCTTGTCTGTTATAGGATAATATCCATACACCTACACCAAACTTTGTCTCTCATACTTTGGACATGTTGCTAGGAGGGAACAGTCGCTGGAGAAAGATATCATATTTGGTAAAATGGAGGGTCAGAGAAAAAGAGAAAGAGCCCCATTGAGTTGGATTGGCAAAGTGGCAGCATCAGTGGGCTCAAGTGTAGCAACAATTGTGAGGTTGGCCCAGGCATGGGCAGTGTTTCATTCTGTTGTGGATAGGGTCACTATGATTCAGTACCAACTTGATGGCCCCTAACAACAACAACAAGGAAGTTAATATGAGGGTTAGTTAAAAATTATCTGCACTCCTTTTATATTACAATGCCTGTCCACACATCAATGGCATGAACATGAAATGATTCTGTTGAATAGATGAGTGACAGTGGATTATGAAATACCCACCTTATGGTTAGCAGTCCAGTGCTTATCCTACAGTGCCACATCTGGACTCTTCTGAGAGAATACTGTTGCTGTTATGTGCCATTGAGTAGGTACTAACTTATAGTGAGTAGGTACTAACTTATACATTGAGTAGGTACTAACTTATACAGGGTTTTCAAGAGTGGCAGGTGTGTTTGAACTGCCCACTTTGCCATTAGCACAATTAGCAGTCCAGCGCTTATCCTGTAGTAAATTTCATGGTCCAGGATGAATTTTCATCTTTGTTCAAGAAAACTGCCCCAAATCTCCAGATCATGAAAGCTCCTGGAACAACTTATTCATATTGCTGCAATGCAGCCATAAGGTGAAGAAAGATTCTTTCTTTGACCATCCTGAAACTATACAAATGTTGGTTGGATCTGATGAAAAACAGAAGCTCTCTGTGATTATGAATTGTGTGGAGAAATAGCTACGAATGGATTCTGCTGTTTTTTTTCTTTCAGATGTGATGAAGTAACTCTAACTGTTGCTCACAAAACCATGCAGAGGCGTATCAAGGGTATGGTGAGCATGGCACATGCCCTGGGCGCCACTTGAAGTGGGGGCGGGGGGGTACCACTGAGCAGTTTCTATTTCCATCGCCAGCTGTGAGAGATCACTTAGCAAGTTCAAACTAATACTTTTGAAGTTAGGAGCTTCTGTAGGTCAAGGCAGACTGTGTGATCTTGCTCTTCTGAATGTAGAATGAGAAGAAACTGAAAAAACGATTTTGAGCACATCACAGCCCAGTTTTCATCAGTGATTGCAAGGAAGGTGTAGTTGTCATTTTAATGTGGTGCCAAAATGTGTTAAGTACAAAATTAACGAGCTTGAGTTGAAATTTTGAATTGGTATTATGGTAAAGTTATCTAAAAAGAGTGGTGTCAGGTGTTTGCACAGGGGCACAATTTCAGCACCATTTTTCATAGAAACGTCTCTGGAGGCACTCAATTCACAGCTCCAACCTCAGCTATGCTGCGCCTGGACACAACCCCTTCACATTCTCCAAAGGAAGGGTCCTTGATTCCAGAGGCATGGAAGTATCAACTTGCAAGGATGCTGCTTACATGGATGTGAATAAAAGCTTCTGGGGATATGGATTTAGTTCTAGGAACAACATGTCAGGGCTCAGCAACCAGTGGTGGATTCTGCAGAGCAATGGTATGATACATACTCAAGAGCACTGTCAGCCTCAGAGCCATTCTAGTCCCAGAGGAGTTCTGAAAGTTGAAAGCTCAGCAGAGGAAGTAATATCACAAATTAAAAGGTTTTGAACCATAACAAAATGAGTTTTCCTTGGAAACTAGTGTGCTTCTTTAAATAAAAAACAAAACCTCTAAGGCTGCAGACAAACATGACCCAGAGACTTTGGCAATTTGGGGCGCTTGCTTGTTCCTTCTCCCTTTGCCTTCTTCTTCCCTCATTTGTCAAGTCCAGAAGGGATGAAGCAGGGTCAGATTTACAACTTGTGAGAAGCAATTTCTTTGACCACTGGACAGTCCCTACTAGGTTGTCCGGAGATCAGAAAGGTCTATGGTTTTCTAAGGACAGAAAACTGAGTGTTCTTTTCAGAAGAGAAAGAAGATTTGATGGATTTATTCAGTTCATTAACATAGCAATCTATTTCCCAGGCACTAGTAATGTATTTCTGTGTCATTTTATGGTGGCTTGCAAGTTCCTGTGATGCTGGAAGCTATGCCATTGGTAGTTTAAATACGAGCAGAGTAAACCCATAGTGGACAGGTTCCAGGTGAGCTTCCAGAATAAGACAGACAAGGAGAAGGAGAGGTAGATTACTTCTGAATGTTTAGTTACCCAAAACCCTTATGAATAGCAGTGGAACACTGTTAGATAGCATCAGAATATTGAATATTGAAACATGGTGAATAGCACCAGAATATTGTTAGATACAATGCCGGAAAATGCACCTCTCAGGCTGGAAGGTACTCAAAATATGACTGAGAAAAAGCTGCATCCTCGAAGTGGAGTTGACCCTGATTACATGAATGGAGTAAAGCTTTGGGGACTTTCAGTTGTTGATGGGGCACAACACAAAGGGAGAAGAGCCAGCTGTAAGCATCCATTAAAAATCAGAACATGGAATGTATGAATATGAATCTAGGAAAATTGGAAGTTGTCAAAAATGAAATGGAATTCATAAAGCCCCATATCCTAGGCATTAGTGAGATGAAATGGACTGGTTTCAAGATCTGTCTTGAAGTATAATGCTGTCTGTGATAGGATAATATCCCTGTATCTACAAGAAGACCAGTTAATACATTACTGTTCAAATTTATGCATGAACTATTAAAGCAAGTGATGAAGACATTGAAGAATTCTAACAATTTCTTGGAATTCAGCACCTGGTGTGGTGCTGTGAATTAATGCTCTGGACTGAAAACTCAGTTTGAACCTCAAGGTCAGCAGTTCAAGCTCACCAGTCACTCCTCAGAAATGCTATACAAGTTTGCTATTAGTTGGAACTGACTAAATGGCACTTAGCAATAACAACATCCAACTTCTTAAGTCTAAAACTGATCAAAATGCAATGAAGATGTATAGACAATTACTGGTGAGTGGGATGCAAAAGTTGGAAACAAAGAGGAAGGATCAGTAGTTGGAAAATATGGTGTCAGTGATAGAAACAATGCTGAAGATCACATGATAGAATTTTGCAAAACCAATGACTTCTTCATTGTAAATAACTTTTTAAAACAATATAAAAGATGATTATACACATGAACCCTACCAGATGGCATACTCACAAATCAAACTGACTGAATCTGTAGGAAGAGATAGTGGAAAGGTTTCATATTATCAGCCAAAACAAGGCCAGTGACAGACTGTGAAACAAATCAACAATTGCTCATATGTGAGTTCAAGCTGAAGCTGAAGAAAATTAAACAAATCCACAAGAGTCAATATATGACCTTGAACATATTCCACCTGAATTTAGAAGTCATCCCAAGAATAGATTTGATGCACTAGACACTAATGACTGAAGACCAGAAGAGTTGTGAGATGATACCAAGAACATAATACAGGAAGAACGTCAAAGGTCATAAAGAAGACAGGAAAGAAAGAAAAGACCAAAATGGATTCAAGAAGAGCCTCTGAAGCTTGTTCTCCACTGTAGAGATACAAAAGCAAATGGAAGAAATGAGGAAGCAAAAGAGCTGAGCAGAAAATTTCAAAGGAAGCTCAAGAAGACAGTCAAGTATTATAATGACAAGTGCAAGGACCAAAAGGGAAGAATAAATTCAGCATTTCTCAAGCTGAAAGAACTAAAGAAAACATGTAAGCCTCAACTTGCAATATTGAAAGATTCTATGGGCAAAATATTGAATGATGCCAAAAGCATCCAAAGAAGTTGGAAGGAACACACAGAATCATTGTACGAAAAAGAAATGGATGCTGTTTAACCATTTCAAGAGATAGCATATGATCATGAGTTAGTCATACCAAAGGAAGAAGTCCCAGGTGCACTGAAGGCATTGACAAAGAACAAGGCTCTGGGAATTGATGGGATACAAATTGAAATCTTTCAGCAAACTGATGCAGCACTGGAGGCACTCACTCATCTATGCCAAGAAATTAGGAAGACAGCTACCAGGTCAACTAATTGGAAGAAATAATATTGTGCCCATTCCAAAAAGAGGTGACCCAACAGAGGTGGAAATCATCCAACAATATCATTAATATCACATACAAGTAAAATTTTGCTGAAGATAATTTAAAAACAGCTGCAGCAGTGCATTGACAGGGAACTGCCAGAGGTTCAAGCCAGATTCATACCAGGTCATATAACAATGAATATCATTGCTGATGTCAGAGGGACCTTGGCTCAAAGCAGGGAATACCAGAAAGTTGTTGACCTGTGATTTATTGACTATAAAAAGACTTTCAACTGTGTGGATCATGACAAGCTATAGACAACATAGTGGAGAAAGAGTATTCCAAAGCACTTAGTTGTGCTCATGAGGAACTTGCACATAGACTGACCAAGAGGCAAATGTCTGAACAGAACAAGCAGACACTAAGTGGTTTAAAATGAGAAAGGTGTGTCAGTGTTGCATTCTTGCACCATACTTATTCAATCTGTACATTGAGCAAATAATCTGAGAAGCTAGATTTTATGAAGCGTAACATGGTATCAAAATTGGAAGAAGACTCATTAACAACCTGGGATATGTAAATGATACTACCTTTCTTGCTGAAAGAGGACTTAAGATACTTACTGATGAAGATCAAAGACTATAGCCTTCAGTATGGGATGCACCTCAATGCAATGAAAACAAAATCCTTACTACTGGGCCAATTAATTACATCATGATAAACGAAGAAAAGATTGAAGTCGTCAAAGACTTCATTTTGCTTGTATACACTATCAACACTCATGGAAGCAGCAGTCAAGAAATCAAAGAATGTATTACACTAGGCAAATCTGCAGCACAAGAGGACTTTAAAGTGTTCTCAAGCAAAGACGTCAGTTTGAGGACTAAGGTGCACCTGACCCAAGTCATGGTATTTTCAACAGTTTAATATACATGTGAAATTTGGACAGCAAATAAGGAAGGCTGTAGAAGTATTGATGCCTTTGAGTTATGGTGTTGAGAAGAATATTAGAAGTACCATAGAGTGCTAAAAGAATAAAACAAATTTGAGTTTGAATAAATACAGCCAGAATGCTCCTTAGAAGGCAGGATGGGAGACTTCACCTCTCTTATTATAGATACATTATCAGGAGGTACCCATCCCTGGGGAAGGACATCATGTTAGGTAAAGTGGAGGGTCAGCAAAAACAAGGAAGACCCCTCAATGAGGTAGACTGGCACAGTAATGGGCTCAAGCTCAACCATGTTGAGTATGGAACTGCAACAGAAAGTGTTTCTTTTGTGCATAAGGTTGCTATGAGTTGGAACTGACTCAACAGCACCTAACAACAACTTTTCATCAAAGTAGGAGAAATAACAATTAAATAAATCATTGCAATATGCTTGATTACATGTATATTATATGCATAAAACAGTCAACTATATGCAAAGCAGGTTTTGCAGAGCAGCTGGTAGATTTTGCATTTAGCAGCCCCACACGTGCCACTGCACTTCCCCAACTACTAAAAGATCTGACAGCTAGGAATAGATACCTTTCTTTTTATTAAATGAGGAAATGGAGACTGACATATTAAGTAAGGTCTCACATCTAGTGGTAGAGCCAGGGTTTGACCACAAGTGTCTTTTCAGCAGGAAGGTCTAGAGGATAGTTCTAGGCAGTGTATCAGGAGAGACCTGTATATTAGGCATATATATTAACTAGTACCCAGCATGGCACCTGGTAAGTACCATGTTTTCTGTAGATGTTTATTGGACAAAATCTAATTTAACCTTTCCTTCAACTCCTTCAGTAATGAAGAAACTAATACTCAAGTGACTTGTTGGGGTTTGCGTAAGTATTAAATGCAGTCAGCTAAAACAGGAAAATAAGAAGGTTTTTGCAAGAAGACAAGAGCATGGTTACTGTAAATAAGATGAGGCAACATATCTGCGCTTATCAGGATAGACTAGGTTATACTGAAGTGTTTAATTAATTAATTATTATACAGATAAATCAGAGTCCTGGTGTGGTGGCATAGGACAAGCACTGGACCTCAAGATCGGTTTGACCCACAAGGTCGGTAGCTGAAACTCACCAGTTGTTCCTGGGAAACCCTATAGAGGGTTTCTATGAATTGCAATTGACTCAACAGCACCTAACAACAACAGATGAATCAAATATCAATGACTGAAAGGTTCATATAACAAAGGTTTATTTCTTGTTCATGCTTGGTGTCCCTGTAGTTTGATGTGAACGCCACTCAAGCTCACCAGTTATTATCTTATGATTTCACAATCTCAACACAAAGCTTTGAGTCACTGAAACATGGCAGGAGGGCATGGAGATTTGTATGCTATTTTTGTGGTTGCTAGGTTCCATCTTGTCGATTTGGACTCACAGTGACAAAGTAGAAGTGTTCTGTAAGATTTTCTAGGCTGTAATCTTTACAGCAAGATATCACCAGCTCTTTCTCCAATGGAGCTGATGGATGCGATCCAACCACTAACAGTTTGGTTAGCAGTATAGAACTTAACCGTTGGATCACTAGGGCTATTACCAGGACTTCAATATTCCCACTACAACATAACATACGTTAGTTCCCTGTACTTCTCATTGACAAAAGCAAGTAATTTGGCCACTCCTAATTTTAAGGAAGCAGAATAATGTCATCCTCCTTTGTGTCTGTAAGAGCAGAGAACAGAAAATATTGACACTATTGG
>NW_006408603.1:355540-357377 GCF_000296735.1 Chrysochloris asiatica | reverse complement strand
GGTGGACAGGTTTCAGCTGAACTTCCAGATGAAAACAGACTAGGACGAAAGAGAGATGGACTATTTCCAAATGTTTTGTCACTGAAAACATTATGAATAGCAGTGGAACACTATCAGCACCAGAATACTGAATATTGAAACATGATGAAGATGCTTCCTAATTTTAAACCATTCTGTGTTCCCTTGTTCTGTTCAAACAACTGCCTCTTGAGCTACATACAAGTTCCTCCTGTTAAGTGTTCTGGAATAGTCATTCTCTGCAATGTTGTCGATAGCTTGTCGTGATTCACACAATCAAAAGTCTTTGCATAATCAATTAAGAACAGGTAAACATCTTTATGGTATTCTCTGTTTTCAGCCAAGATCCATCTAACGTCAGCAATGGTATCCCTCTTCTGAATCTGGCTTGAATCGCTGGACATTCTCTGTCAATATATGGTTGCAGCTGTTTCTGTATTATCTTCAGCAATATTTTACTTGCACGCAGTATTAATAATATTGTCCAATGATTGCATTCAGTTGGGTCACCTCTCTTTTGAATGGGCACAAATATGGATCTTTTCTAGTCACTTGACCAAGTAGTTAGTTGTCTTCCAAATTTCTTGGCATAGATGAATGGCAGCCTCAGTGCCACATTAGTGTATTGAAGCTATTTTTATTCCATCAGTTCCCCGGTGCTTTGCTCTTTGCCAGTGCCTTCAATGCACCTGGACTTCTTTCTTCAGGATCATTGGCTCTTGATCATATGTTACTTCTTGAAATAATTGACCATAGACCATTTCTTTTTGGTACTGTGATTCTGTATATTCCTTCCATCTTCTTTGGATGCTTTCTGAATCAGTCAATATTTTGCCCACAGAGTTCTTTAATATTGCAAGTTGAGGCTTGAATTTTTTTTTTTCCAATTCCCTCAGCATGTTCTTTCCTTTTGGTTTTCTAAGTCCAGGTTTTTGCACATTTCGTTGTAATATATGACTCAGTCTTCTCAAACTGATCTTTGAATTTTCTATTCAGCTCTTTTACCTCCTCATTTCTTCCATTTGCTTAACATCTCTACATTGGAAAGCAATTTTCGGTGTCTCTTCTGGCATCCATTTTGGCCTTTTCCTTCTTTCTTGTCTTCTTAATTAACTTTTTATTTCTTCCTGTATGTTGTTTTGTATGACATCCCATAACTCATCTGATCTTCACTCTTTACTGTCTAATGTATCAACTCTGTTCTTCAGATGATCTCAAAATTCATCAGGGTTATGTTCAAGATCATATTTTGGCTCTCATGGACTTGTTTTAAATTTCTTTAACTTCAGCCTGAAATTGCACATGAACAACTGATGATCTGTCTACATTCTGCCTCTGACCTTACTTTGGCTGATGATAAGGAGTTTTTCTACCGTCTCATTCCTCAGATGTAGTCAATTTGATTTCTGTGCATTCTGTCTGGTGAGGTCTATGTGCATAGTTGTCTTTTTTTTTTTTTCTTCAAAAGTTTTGATTGTGAACTAATAGTTTACATGGGAGAACACTGACTTTACACCATTGTTTCATTGCAATGATTACAGTCTCCTCCGTGCATCATCATCCAACAGTATTTGTTTTCATTCCCTGTTTTGTTGGGGGTGGGGGGGCAAGTACACAGAAACACTTTAAATACATAATAATTTAAAAAACCAAAGGACACATTCTGCAAGTCTGCCTCCTGGCCACCAGCACCCAATCCCTCTCTTTCCATGAGTCCAGAGGCCTCAACTGCTCCCTCTCTCTATGTCCTCATGTCTGTCTCCATCTCTGGTGTTGCTGCTTCTCTGGACAGGGTCCTGCACTCTGTTTGTGCTCCTCT
>NW_006408603.1:346814-348310 GCF_000296735.1 Chrysochloris asiatica | reverse complement strand
TTAGCAACATCTCTGAGGTCAAAATCAGTCAGAATGAAATGTTCAGTCTTGTGTCATCCAAAGTCAGCATGTTTGATCCATCACTGTAGCTACTCTGCTACCCATCTCACCAAGGGCTTCCCTGTATTTCACCAAACATGTTTCCTTCTCTAGCAACTGAAAGCAAGTTGGACAATGTTCTGTTGTGATCCATAAGGTTTTCACAGGCTAATTTTCACAACCAAGCCTTTCTTTCTAGTCTTATTTTTGCAGCTATGCTAAAACCTCTCCACCATAGGTGACCCTGCTGGTATTTGAAATACTGTTGGCATAGTTTACAGCATTACTGCAAGCCACCATAGTGACAGATGGGTGGTGAACTGCAGTAATATCTGTTTTTAAAATAGTACAAGAAGGGTATGGGGGATGAGTATGTGGGCAACACGACTGGACACAGATAACTGGAGAGTAGCACATGGCAATATTCTAGATAAGAGATAATTAGGGCCTGCAAGAGAGCAGTGGTGAGAAGATGAGAAGTTAAACCTGGCCAGAATGCTGATTCTGAGCTTTATCTTTGTTGCTGTTGTTATTGTTAGGTGCCATCAAATAATTGAAACAGAATATAAAAATAATAGAAAAGAATCAACAAAACTAAAGGTTGATGCTTTGGAAAAATGAAAAACATTGAAAAACCACTGGTCAAATTAACAAAGGAAAAGAGAGAGAACATACAAATAACACAAGAAATGAAATGGATGATGTTACAACAGAACCAATAAAATAACAAGGATAATAACTGAATACTATGAAGAACTGTACTCAAACAAATTTGAAAACCTACAAGAAATGGACAAATTTCTCAAAACACATTATAAACGAACACAGACTGAGATAGAAAATTTAAATAGACCCATAGACCCATAACAACAAAAAAGAAATAGAACAGGCTATTAGAAAAAAAAAAAAAAAATCAAACAAACTCTCAATAGCAAAAAAACAAAAAGCCCTAGCTTAGACAGCTTCAGTGGAGAATTCTATCAAACATTCTGAGAACAGTTGTTACAAATTCTACTCAAACTATTCCAGAACATAGAAAAAAATATGAAACACTTCCAAATTCAAATGAATTCTATGAATTAAGCAAGCATAATTCTGATACCCAAATCAGGCAAAGACACCACTTAAAAAAAAATTATAGGCCAATATACTACATGAATATAAATGCAAAATTCTTCAACAAAATCCTAGCTAACAGAATGCAGCACTGTATCAAAATAATACACCATGACCAGTGGAATTCATACCAGCTATGCATAAGATTTTCAAGACTGTAAATCTTTATGGGAAGAGAAAGTCTCATCTTTCTCCCTTGTAGCAGCTGGTGGGCTAAACCCACAAAAGTTGTGGTTAGCAGTTCAGTGCTTATCCTACAGAGAAAGCCACCACACTCCTATCTTAGAGCTGTATCTTGTTGTTATTGTTGTTGTTAAATGTGTTGAGTTGGTTCCAACTCA
>NW_006408603.1:331152-346678 GCF_000296735.1 Chrysochloris asiatica | reverse complement strand
GTTCTGACTCATAGTGACCCTTTATAAGGTTTCCAAGGAGCTGCTGGCAAGTTTAAACTGCTGACCTGTGGTTAGCAGTTCAGTGCTTATCCTACAGTGCCACACCAGGACTCTAGAGCTGCATCTTAGAGATACTTACATTCTCTCCACTATCTTGGCAACCATGACGAGGAATAAGGCATCATGACAAAGTCCTGAAGGAAAATAAGCTCATACAGGAGATGGGAGGAGAGATAATTGGGAAACAGTAGTGGGAACTCCATGCCACTTCCTCTCCAGACCCACTTTGTTGGGGCTGTTAAGTGCGGTTGAGTCAGTTTCTGTATACAGTTTCTGAGAAGCATCTGGTGAGTTTGAACCAATGACCTTGTGGTTCAAGCCAGCCTTGAGGTCAAGTGCTTATACTAAGGTGTCACACCAGGACTCCAAGCCCACTTTGTTGTTATTGTTATGTGCTGTGGAGTCGGTTCTGACTCAGTGACCCTGTACAGGGTTTCCGAGGCTGTTAATCTTTACGTGAACAGAAGGCCTCATCTTTCTCCTGCGGAACAGCTGGTAGTTTCAAACTGCTGACCTTGTGCTTCACAGCCCAGTTCGTAATCACTACACTACCAGAACTCCAAGCCTACTTTAGCCTGAAATAAATAGGGAATGGGAGAATGAGAGACTACGAAAAGTGTGATAGTGGGTGTAGTATCCTCAAGAACTACCTGGCTTCAGTTAAGGCCAGAGGGGGAATGTGATTATGGAATGAGAAATCTAGACTCTGCAAAGGGATGCTGGCAGGAAGCAGGAGTGAGTAAGCACATTGCTATAAATAGTTGACAATGTCACTAATTGGGTTCTAAATCCCTAAGAGGAGACCAAATCCTGAAAGCATGGGGTCTGAGGGATGGCAGTGGTCCCTGGATCTAGCATAAGCACTAAGTCAGTGTTTGCTGAGTTGGAGATGAAACCTTTATGGAAAAGAAAACATGCAAAGTCCTTGTTGTGGGCAGCCCTGAGATTGTATTATCACTACTTTGTTGTACTGAGGACATTAGGCATCACATGACAGCACAGTCTGAAGCTGGGAAATTTTTCTGTTCTTGTAAATTACTCTTCAGACACTAAGTGTTGACAGTTGTATCTCTGTCTCTGAGCAGGACAGGGAGTACCCCTGAGCTTAGGGTTCTTTGGATAACCTCCCTGACATGGATACTAATAAGAGTTCTGAGGACAAGACCTCGGGTATGAGCTTGTGAAGTCTCTGTATTCCAGAAAAATCCCAGACCAGACCTCACATGCATGCTATGGGGTTAGGGTTGGGTCATGGGTAGATCCATTCAACTGATCTCTGCATGTAGGGAGCATCAGTTTTGTGGGTAGTGCATGAGTAGTCCGGACTTTCTGCCTGGTGGTGGCATGGTTACTGTCCATCCGCACTGCAGGAAATATGTGGTCAGTGGTCTCATTTTTGCAGGATACTTAGTACATTGCAGCATTCTCTTCTCTGCTCATCAGATGATGAACACCCAGGAATGAAAGTTCATTTAACAAGGGAATCAGATAAGCATACCTAGAACATTATCAGTCTCATGCACAGGCTTCCAGATGGCAAGCCGAAGCCAAATAGCAGTATTTTGAGATCAACTGTGGCATTGCTAGTTATCTTTGTGCAGATTATAAGGAATCCATTTTCTTTTAACTTGAGTGTCAAAGACCCTGCCTCAGATTTTTTCACAGCTCCTCAGAAATGCTATACAGGATCGCTATGAGTTGGATTCGACTCTACAGCACTTAACAACAACAGCAGAGAAAGAAAGAAAGAGAGAGGGGGGAGACAGGGAGAGAGGGAAGGAGAGAGGGAGGGAGAGAAGGAGAGAGAGAGGGAGAGAGAGAGAAAGAAAGAAAGAAAGGAAGGAAGGAAGGAAGGAAGGAAGGAAAGAAAGAAAGAAAGAAAGAAAGAAAGAAAGAAAGAAAGAAAGAAAGAAAGAAAGAAAGAAAGAAAGAAAGAAAGAAAGAAAAGAAAGGAAAGAAAGAAAGAATAAGGAGACCTGTTATGGCACTGTAAGGTAAACACTGGACTGCAAAATAGGTTTGAACCTCAAGGTCAGTGGTTCAAACTCACAAACTGCTCCTCAGATATGAGTTGGAACTGTCTCAATGGCACTTAACAACAACAACAACGAATACAAAAATGCATCCAGAAGCTTCCATCACCTTGTCTGTGAACATAACCCTCAGGGAAGATGGCACCATTGAAATCACTCTGAAACACCAGCCCCTACTCTCTTGGATGTGGATACTATTATATTTTCAATATTCTGGAACTTCTGCCTTTATGGGATACATGACTCATCTTCCTCACACTTTGTGGGGCCCAGTGGGGCCCAGATACCATTTAAGAAGAATCCCCTCTCCTTTTCTGTGAGAAGGCTATCATGTCAAAACTCTTTTATTGTTATAGATGTTGGGAGAATAAATATAATTAATTTTAAACTGAGCAATAGAACTTATTTCTATAGTTTAGATTTTTCTAATAAAAATGCATGCTGACAAGTCTAAACTAGTAGTGCCAGTAACAAGGACCCCTGGTGTTACAGTGGATTAAGCATTGGACTGCTGATCAAAAGGTCAGCATTTCAAAATCATCAGCTACTCTGTAGGAGAAATATGTGCAGTCTGGGGAACACAAAGGAGAGATTCTACCTTGTCCTAGATGGTCATTATGATTGGAATTGACTCTGGCAATGGATTTGGTTTTTGGTTAAGGCTTCTCTTTTGGCTACCCATTGCTTCCTTCTCATTCATCTTCCTGGTGCTTAAATCTGGTGTTGGAATCAAGATGAAAAAGTGAGAGGAGAGGTTGTCCTGTTTCAATTTTGGTGTTCTGTTAGGGTGGCTTTGCCAAATGGTGTCATTTTGTCTTTGGGATTACAAATTGACATCTCAAAGAGCATAATGTCTTCACATCGTTCCCCTGGGATAAAGACCCAATGATGTAGTAAGGAGTGTCACTCTGCAGAGATTCTGTGTTCAAGTAGAACTTTGTTTAGGCCTGTGTTGTTAAGTGCTGTTGAGTCAGTTCTGACTCATAGCAATCCTGTATATAAGGGTTTCCAAGGAGCCCTTAGTGGGTTTGAACCACCAGCCTTGTGGTTAGCAGTCCAATGCTTATCCTACAGTGCCACAACAAGACTCCTGTTTAGGTCTAGGGATCAAAAAATGTTAATGATGTGGTTGTTGTTGTTAGGTGCCATCGAGTCAGTACCGACTCATAGCAACCCTATGGACAACAGGTCCTGGGCCAACTTCACAATCATTGCTTTGCTTGAGCCCATTGATGCTGCCACGTTGCCAATCCATCTCACTGGGATCTTCTTTTTTTCTGACCCTCCACCTTACCAAACATGATATCCTTCTCCAGTGACTGGTTCCTCCAGACAATATGTCTGAAGTTTGAGAGATAAAGTCAGACCATCCTGGCTTCCAAGGAGCACTCTGGCTGTACTTCATCCAACACAGATCTGTTTGTTCTTTTGGCAGTCTATGGTACTTTCAATATCCTCCTTCAACACTGTAACTCAAATGCATCCATTCTTCTAAGATCTTCCTTATTCACTGTCCAACATTTGCATGCATATGAGGTTGTTGAAAATATCATGGCTTGAGTCAGGTGTGCCTTAGTCCTCAAATAGACAACTTTGCTCCTCAACACTGATGATTGGAATGCAAAGGTTGTAAACAAAGAGGAAGGATCAGTAGCTGGAAAATATGGCCTTAAATGATGCTGGAGATCACTTGATAGAAATCTGTAAGACCAATGATTTGTTCATTTCAGATTCCATTTTTAGACAGCATGAAAGATGATTATGCACATGAACCTCACCAGATGGGATAAACAGAAATCAAATTTATTACATCTGTGGAAAGAGGAAGTGGAAAAGCTCCATGTCACCAGCCAAAACGAGGCCAGGGCAGACTGTGGGACAGACCATCAATTGCTCATATGCAAATCCAGACTGAAGCTGAAGAAACTGAAAAACAAGTCCATGAGAGCCAAAATATGATCTTGAATATATCCCACCTGAATTTAGAGATCATCTGATGAACAGATTTGATTAATGATGTGGAGAGGAGCTTATTTTAGAGAAATTATTCAGATGCTTATTTAGCAAATCTTAACCAAATATCTAGAAGTGCTAAACTCTGCATTAGGTGCTGGAGTAATTAAGATGAATCAATGATCCCTGCTCAACGACTTATAATACAGGGGCATACTCAGTTTATTTGTGTATAGATGATGTTGCCAACTCAGGTGCTGTGCCTTTAATGAGGAGTGACTCCCCCTCCTCCTTGCACTACAGACAGCATCTCATCACATGTCCGCAGATCCCAGCTGTGTTCACAGAAGGCAGACTTGTTGTTAAATGCCGAGTTGATTCTGACCCGTAGTGACCTTGTATAGGGTTTCCAGGGAGCAGCTGGTGAGCTTGAACTGCCGACCTTGCAGTTCAAAAGGCTTTGCAGTCTGCCGCATTAGCCCACAGCGCCACACCAGGACTCCAGAATGCAGCCTAGGCCTTCTTATTTCATTTGCAGCTTGATCCTGACCTCTTTCTTTGAGTTTAATTTTATTTGGGACTTGATGTCATACTGGATCTTCTTTTAAGTTTCAAGATCTTATGTTAGATTCAGCTTCTTTGTCGTAATGCTTAAACATTCCCCCATGTTTGTTGCTTTATACTCATGCTGGGCACCTCTCCACCCTTCTCTGTCTTTAATCACTCTTCTTTCTGACCTAATCTGGTCCCTTTGAGTCCCTTCACCTTTACAACCTGGCTGGTACCACCCAGCGTGGTGTCTTCTCCAGGGGAGTGTTCTATAGTTGCACACCCAATGCTAAATTATAAATTCATTTCTCCCTGCCATCTAGTTGATATGGAGGCTGGGTTTTTGCTACTAGTAGTTTTGTGTACAGAGAGAGTAGCAATATCATCCTGTTTTAGCCCTAATGCAAGCAAAGTAATAACAAAAAAAGAAGTAAGTGTCTCTGGCTGTTACTCAACAAATGCCTGCCATGTCTCCTTCGATGCCTTTTGAAGGGCATAGAAGCACTCTTTGCTTTTTCTACTTTGGGTTACCTATAAGGCCATTGTATTCTTTAAGACTTACCACATGAAGTACCATTTCTTAGAATATGGTTGATAGACCCTTTCTCTCCCTACTTAATACCTACTAACATCCCATAGCAAGGATATTCTTTAGAACACACTTTGGGAAAATTGAGCAGACCAACTCTTTGTTATTGCCAATGCAATATAGATTTTCTGGCAAAGAAATGAAGACACCACCATGTGTAAAGTGCCAAATATAGATGTTAACCGGTCACTGATGGCAAGACAAGTCAAATTTCTCTTTGACCCTTCACAATTACCAACTCTCCTCCATATGACTGCCCAAGTGATTTTTCTAAAATGCAAATTGAAGTTTCACAGGTTCACCATTGCCTATGGAATAAAATCTAAACTCTAGAGAATGATTTTCATCGCTTTTTTTTTTTAATGAGTAGACTCCTGCTTGCTTTTCCAGTCTTTTATCTCTCCTGACTCCCCGAGGCCACCTTAGATTCTATCCAAGCACCTTCCTTCAGTTACTCACTATGAAGTTATTGTTTGCCTCCATGCCTTTGCAAATGATATTTCCTCTGCCCTGATTGACTCTTGTATATGTAATATGCTTCCACTCCTTCCTCAAGTCTCAACTCAATGAATGCCACTGTAAAAGTTCATTTTTGCCTCTACAAGCAAAGTTAAGGGCATTATCCTATACCATGTTACCATTGGTCATGTTTACATTGATTCCCTTGCTTGTTGTTTTCATGTCTGATTTTCCCACTTGACTGTGAACTTTCAGAGGGCAAATACATTGTTTTATTTGTATCTGTATTTCCACATAATAGGAATTTAATATAGGCATACTTTAGAGATATTGTAGGTTTGGTTCCAGACCACTGCAATAAAACAAGTCCATCTTTTTGTTTCCCAGTGCATATTAAAGTTATGTTTATACTATACTGTAGTCTATTGAGTATGCAATAGCATTATGAAAATGTTTGGAATTTTGCAATGATTACTGAATGTGATGCAGAGACACAAAGTGAGCACATGTTGTTGGGAAAATGGTCTAATGGAGTTGCTTGATGCAGGGTTGCCACAAAACTTCAATTTGTAAAAACCACATTATCTGTGAAGCACAATAAGATGAAAGATGTCTATAGGCGTTTATTGAAATAATGAGTAACTTAATGAATGAACAATAAAAGCACAGGATGGTACTGGTTGGTTACAGAGATGTAGCCCATGTTCAATAGTTGTGGAATAGAGAATGGGGCTTAAGATCGCATGGTCACCAGTTGATATTTCTTATCCACAAGGGAAAACATTAAACAGATGAAATGGATCACTGAAAGATGTGGTCTTTAATGAATAAGTGAAACTGTTCTTCTGAAAATAACAGAGACACACCTTTGTTTTTGTTAGTTGTTGTTGAATTTCCTCTGACTCATGGCAACCCCAAGTACAACAGAATAGAGTGTTGCCTGGCTCCATGCCATCCTCATGATCGCTGGCATGCTTGACTCCATTGCTGCCTTCTGTTATGATCTATAGGATTTTCATTACCTAATTTTCAGAAGTAGATTGCCAGACCCTTTTTCCTAGTTTGTCTTAGTTTGGAAGTTCTGCTGAAAGCTGTCCACCGTGGTGACCCTGCTGGTATTTAAAACACAGGTAGTATAACTTCCAATCTAACAGCAAACTGACAGATGGTCAGATGGGCGATGTATCTTAATTATCATTATGAAAGACTTTACTTCTCATTTATTTCAAATCGTGTCTAATACCCATAGTTTCTATATTCCTTTTCTATGATTTTAAGTATGCGCAAACATTCCTTGCCAAACAAGCAAAACCAACCATCCAATCATTACTTACCTTTGAAGTTCTACATAGAAGGTTCATGATGGAATCACTCTTCTATCAGCATCATAATATATCTGGTTTTCCAATATATTTGATTTTCCATCATATATTTGATTTTCTCAAGGAATTAGACTATGTATCTCCTAAAACTCTTACAAACATTTGGAAAGATATGATTAAGAGTTATTTGACAATCAGGTTAAAAGAACATTGGTTGTGGATGAGAATTAATCTAGAGGCACATCTTAGTGACAAGCCAGATACTTCTCTTTCATGGCTTCATCCTTCAGTTCCCTCTTACCCTTCCTGTTCTAACCATATAAGCCTCTCTTTCCAGGTCCCTGTATATTGGACTCTCTTATCTACTATTGACGTTGCTAAGTGCCCTCGAGTCAGTTACGACTCAGAATGATCCTGTATATGATTTCCCAAGAGTGGCTGGTGAGCTTGAATCACTGACCTTGGGTTCAAACTGACTTTGTAGTCAGTGCATTAACCCACAGCACCACACCAGCACTCCCTCTTATCCACTGGTTGGTGGTTATGTGTCTTGGAGTCGATTCCAGACTCATAGCAACTCTATACAGGGTTTCCGAGACTATAAATCTTTATGGGAACAGAAAGCCTCACCTTTCTTCCATGGAACAGCTGGTAGTTTCGAACTGCTGACCTTGAGGTTAGCAGCCTGACTCATAACCACAATGCTACCTGAGCCACTAGACCTTTGTAAAGGCCATTGTCTTTATCTGGAAACTCCTTCACTTCCATCCTTGCTTGGTTGGTCCTATTCATCCCTTACCTCACACATCACTTTCTCCTTCCCAACTAGGTCAAATCCACCTACTGTGGTCCTCATGGTTGTGTTGACTTTCCTTTGTAGTACATATCATCATTGCAATGTCATTTATTTATTTGTGGACCTTCTTTTTCATGAGATTGTAAACTCCATGTCTGATTTTTCTCACCAATATATTCCCAGCTCCTACACAACCCTTGACTGGATAAACAAAAGTTAAAGTCCAAGTTAAGCAAATGTAAGGCCTGGAAATCTGTGGGAGGCTGTCTGGTGTCCAAAGCTGACAGGAGCTAATCAAACAAACAAGGCAAGAGAGTTGGTCAGACAAAATAGTTTTGCTGTGACTTCCTTGGATCAAAGTCACATATGCTCGCATTGCTTTTAAAAGCTCTTGGTTAACCTTATCATCCATAAAGGCAACATTCTATGATAGTTGAAATGATCAACAAATATGCTGGATTACCAAATCAAGATTCAGAAAGAACATAAAATCGGTGATCATTCAAGTTATTGAGCATATCTTATCATCAGTCTTAGGCTCTGACCTCCAGGGGGAGCTCACGACTTCCCCCTCCTCTCACAAGGTGACCAAAGAAGGGTGGAGTTCTTAGTGGAAGGAATGAGACAATTATAGATGGAGCTGGAATAAGCAAACACCCTTATTCACTCCCTGTTTCACATTATTTGTTATTTTTTCCTTTGTTCTCTTTCCTGTTGTGTTTGCTATCAGATGGTCTTGTTTAGTGAGTTCATAAAAGTCTAGGTTGCCAGATTGGAAGACAACATAGGAGTTTGGGGCTAATGATATAATTAGAGTAAAGCTCGAGTTTTTGCCTGACACATTCTTGGTGCTTTTATTCCTTACATTCTCATCATGGTGGAAAGTATAAAGTAGAGGATTCACCCAACAATAGCATCAGTAGGCCAGGCACCATTGTTGGCTCTGGAATATCATCATGAGTTAGACATGGTTCCCACCCACAGGGATCTTGAGTCTCACCACTTAGTCAGTCAAGCTACTATATTTAAGCTAAATCATCACTGGCAAAAATGCAAGATGAAGGAGTCCTGGTTTAGTAATAGTAAGAAAACAAAACAAAACAAAAAACCAAGGGGTTATAATTTATCATAAACTTGGAGTAAAAATACAGAGTGATGTGGCAGCTGAAAAAGTTTTTGTAATTTTAGGCTCCATTAATAGAAATAAACTATGTGGATCAAAAGAGTTAATAGTTCCATTGTAATTAGTGCTGGCCAGTCCACATCTGGAGTATCGTGTTTCCTTTTAGACACCACATGTGAAGAAGAGCATAGACAAATTAGAGTGTGTCCAGAGAGAGCTAACCATGATAGTAAGGGGTCTGGAAACCCTATCATACAAGGATGGTCGAAAGACCTGGGAATGTCTGGCCTGGAAAAGAAAAGATTTAGGTGGGGGACATAATCACTATTTGTAAAGATTTGTCATATGAAAAAAGCATGGATCATGTATTGCTTTATAGAATACTTCCTGGAACAACACTTGAAAAAATGAGTAGAAGTGTTGGGAAGGATTTTTAGTTGAACATGAGTAAGAACTTCCTAGCATCCAGACTGTCCCACTATAGAATGGGTGGTCTCTTTTCTTAGTATGTCTATTTCTTGTCTCCTTTCCTGGCTCTCTTACTCAGGGTAAGCACTGATTTGTATGTTATTGTTTCTTCCTTGACCATTTCAAACCTTTTATTCTTCTTGGGTACTGGAATATAATGAAACCCTAGAATTTACTTCTATGTAAATGAAAAGTAATATTGAAAACGAACTCTATGCTTCTTCTTGTTGCTGCTAAGTGCTGTTGAGTCAGTTCTGACTCATAGAGACCCTGTATAGAGTCTCCCAGGAAAGTCTGGTGACCTTGATCCACAGACCTTGCAGTTCAAACAGACCTTGCAGTCCAGCTCATTAACCCACAGTGCTTAGTATTTATAAACATGATATCATCAAATCCCTAATGCAAAGATATGGGTTAGATATGTTGTTAAGTGCCATCAAGTCGATTCCAACTGATAGTGACCCTGTGTAGGGTTTCCAAGGAGCAACTGAGAGGTTTGAACTGCCAACCTCATGATTTGCAGTCCAGTGCTTATCCTACAGTGCCATACCAGAAGTCCTGGTTAGAGATAATCATCCCCATTTTACAGTTTAAAAAAAATAGAGTTTGGTAATTTACTCAGGGTCACATAGTTAGTAAGTGGGCAAGTCATGATTTAAACATTGAAATGATGCTTTCATTGGCTGTTCTGCTAAAGTCTCTGCTATCCTCGTCTCTGCCATACCAAAACATAAATTAATTAAAACATTCAACCCACGGGGATTCAAAGTTTGGATTAATGTAAGATATTGGAGTGTCTCAAAGACATGGGAGAGAGGAAAGAATTTGTGTGTGTGTGCATGTGTGAACAAAGGGGTAGAAGTAGGGCACAGAGTTGGCTGTGTAGCTTGTGTGAATGTGTTGAAGACATAGATGCTCAATACACTCTTCTGGACCTGTTACTATTTACCACCTGCACTGTGCACAGTAAAAAAAAATCCCAAAACCCAGCACTCAGATCCATCTCATAGTCCAGATGGTCTGCACATGTCACCAGGCTGAGCTCTCTTCATGCAGTGGCACAGCCCGAGATTCTGACTTCAACACCATCTTCCATTTTTGACACTCTTCCCCATTCCACTGAGATTTGGATATTCTGTTTTAATTGTATCCCTATTGCTGTCTGTAGGACAAAGCCTTTTATAATGAATAAAATAATTGAAAAGTTTTTCCCTTTTAAAAACTCCTATGACTCACCAAACACACACAAATCACAAGCCAATAAATCCATGATTAAAGTCATCTAAACCCTTTGATGTGCATTGGCCACTCTTGTTCAAGGACCTCAGTCCGATCATCACTTTCTCCAGCCATGAATCTTATGTCATTATTAACTCAGTGTAGTCTTGTCTAAGAGGAGGTCCAGAGGAAAGGCTTCCTGGAACATGTGAACATCAGGAAAATGATCTAAGTAAAAGGTAAATCCAGAAGAAAACCAGCAGCAAACTGATAGCTTTCCCAGCTGGATGGAATCTGTGCTAAATTCAGAGGATGCTGGAACATGTGAGCAAGACTGATTTAGAAATTCTGCTCACATTTTGGTCTTCTGGCTCTTATCCTGTATAGAATCATGTTGTAAAACAAAAACAACACAAAACAGAATGTACCCACTTAAAATCATCTCTGAAGTTACTTATTTTCTAGAGATAAAATTTATATTTACCACCTGTGTCCTGGTGTGGCGCAGCAGGATAATGCGCTGGATCACAAAGTTGGTTTGAAACACAAGGTTGGTGGTTCAAATTCACCAGCCACTCCTCAGAAATCCTATACAGGTTTGCTGTGGGTCAGAACTGACTCAACAACACTTAACAACAACAACCTGAGACTTCAAGTCTTTGCCACCAAATACATAAATACAAACCAAAGAGATTCACGGAGTTCTCTGGATGTATGATTTCTGATATACAGAAACAACATTTGCTTGATTTTATTGCTTTGAGCAACCATGAATTCAGAGAGAACTAACTGGCCGTTTATCCTGGCAAACTTTAAGTAGTTTTAGTTTATTGCAATATTTCTTCTAGTAAAGTTTCTCTTAGGGTAATGGTAAACCTCGTGTGGTTTTTAATTTTTAAAAAATTTTTTCTTATCATGTTGATAATCTTTTACCCAAAGTAGAGTAATATTTTTATGAAATGGATAAAAAAGATATTATAATTACAGCAGCAACTGTACTGGTACAGACCCACAAGGGAGCCAACTAAGAGAGAAGGAATAGAACTGGTTGTTATTTTTAAATGACATTCTTCAAATATGACAAACTGTAAATAAACTGTATATTGCCCTTTGAGGGAGAGAGTCTGAGGTGGAAACTCCACATATGGTCATTGAGAAGTCTGGTTTGGGGTTTTCAAATGCTTCCAGTGACTCCTGACATGGTTTGGCTATGGAATTCATCCACTTAAAGTAGAAGGGAGACAAACCGAGACTGGTGGGAGCTACTTGTTTTACAGACTTAACTGTGAATTTTTTTCATTTTTTAAACCTTTGTCACTAGTCATAGCAACTGCTACATAAACTGTCTCAGGTGTAATAAGAACAGTCACCAGGGGATAGTGTAGAATGTTTGATCCTGAGACGTGAGATACTTTGATAAGAGTGATGTTTTATCTTCTGTCATCACGAATGAAAACTGAAGGTCAGAGAAGAATGAAAGCTGCTTAGATTTCTTTTGAAAGGGAAAGACTACATTAGCCCTTCATTACGGTGCTAGAGCCAGGCCTAAAGTAAAAACAACAACCCTTTGCTCTTAAGTTGATTCTGACTCCTGGTGCTCTCATTTGGGTTTGAGTAGACCTGAGATTTATTGGACTTTCTTGGCTAAAACCTGTCTGGGTGCTGCTGAGTGGGTCTGAACCACCTTTAGGTTAGTGGTCAAGTTCAAATCACTCTACCCATGCTTAATTTGGACTCAAGAGTCAAAGAGATGAGCCTATTACAGTTCCTAAGTGAGAACTAAACCATGGAAAGGCCATATTTGGCCTAGGACTTTGCTCCTCATAGTGCCAGAAGTCCAAGTATCACTTGGGGGACTGTTAGAAATACAATTTTATCCACCCCACCCCTCTGAGCCCTGATCTACAGATAAGAAACAAGATTGCCAGGCGATTCTAGTGTACATTAAAATTTGAGGAGCACTGCTCTGGAGAACTCAAGGTAGGGTCAGAGTCAGCATCAGGGTCAGAGGGCTCATGGTTTGGAATTCAATAAGAATGAGCAGGGTGTGAGGGCAGGTCAGAAACAAGCAGCTGGAGGTCAGGATGATGACTCCATATGCTGTGGATGTGTGGGTACATCCAGACTGAAAGCTGAGAGAGACAGGAAGTTTCTATTCAACCGCCAACTTGGGTGTGCTGGTGTCAAGGACTGAGGGCCCATCTTACTCCTCTGGCTATTTGGAGCCTAGCATGGCACTTTGCTCTGGTAGCGTAGTGGTTACAAATCATGCTGCAAATCTCAAGGTAAGCAGTTCCAAACTACCAGTTGGTCCATGGGAGAAAGATGAAGCTTTCTGCTCCCATAAAGATTCACAGCCTCAGAAACCCTGTAGAGGGTCACTATGGGTCAGAACCGACTCCACGGCACTTAACAACAGCATGGCACCTTGCGCTTCTTGGATGTGCAGCTGCTGGATGCAGAACCAAATGAGTCTCCTCTGCTTCTCCTGCCAGAGCACAGCTTGAGTCATTGTACAGAGAATCACCATTGATACTGTAGCTTCCTTCAGGAGTTTCCTGGTGAGATAATGCCATTTTGACATTTTTCTCAGAAAACGAAACAAAACATCGATGGATCAGTAAGGATCCATATCATATCCTTTGACAGTTCAGGCAGAACCCCAAAGGACCAAGGGTCCCTCTTGGGTGTCCACACTTCAACATGCAATTTCCACAAAATGGAAAATAGGCTTGCCAATGCACACTATGATTTTCTGAGTGGTAGGTGCCTACATGTGAAGTCTAGAGCCGAGCTGTGAGCTTTGGAAGTCCTTATTGCCAGCCTCTGCTGAACCTCAGGAATGAGTTCAGCTAGCAGCAACCTTCTCCTGGCAAGAGTTAATTCTAAGGTGCAGTTGAAGGAATGTGAAGGCCGGAGAGCCAGCTCAGGGGATTGCTATTGCAATCAGAAGACGGCCCAAGTCAGAGTTCCAAAACCCTTTGAAGGGATGCCAGCTTGGACACATGTTTCCAATTATCATATGCAATCTTGAGACAGTGAGCAAGTTGCACTTTCATTATGTCAAAGTAAAAGGAATGGTGAGGGCGAGATTAAGGGGGAGAGGCCGCCAGCCAGAGACTGCACTTAGCTGTGGCACCGAATGTCAACCAAGGCGCCGAGCTGGCCTCCAACTCAAGTCTGCCTCTAGAAGACAGGGGCACAAGAGCCCCAATCGAAGAGTCTCTCTTTCCTAACGATTTTGAAGGTTGAGAAAGCAGAGCTGGTCGGACTGGAGAAAGCCCACATCTTCAGGAAGATATTTGACCAACTCACCAGCATTTGAACTTAATACAGGCAGCATTCTGTGAAAATTGTATGGGGACTTTACTTCTGTCCACTCACAAGATGTCACACATTTTCCCTTGAAGCACAGAAATATAATGTAATTTGTCCAATATCACCAAGTAAAGTAGTGGTTAGGCTAGGATTTGAACCAACAGTCTGATCAAGCTCTTCACCATGACACCAATCTCTGAAAGCTGTTCAGAGAGCGAACTCTGATGCAGTGTCCCTCAGAAGAACCTCGTCTCCAACTCTGACCATTAACCCATTTATTGCTGGCACACAGTAGGGGTGGGGACTAGGATGGGGTTGGTGGTGGTACAGATAAGATGGGAACAAAACTGTCTTGCCAGCCCTGAGACATTGAAGCCTGCCACATGAAAGCATGTGGTCGGTGTATTGAGGGGGATACAGATGCAACACAACCTTGACTTCAAGATGCCTAGAGCAGTGGCTGCTGGTTTGGAGGGCATCTTCTCAGGCTGCTACTATGGGAAGATCTGTCTAACTTAATCTTGACCCTGGGCCCTGTAAGCCATCTTCACAAACCCAGGTGAACTTTGGGAAGGTCAGAGTTTCTCGGTTGCACACCCAAGTGAATTGGAGCAAAACAGATCCCACGTGCTTGACACATGGAAACTCTCAGATCCAATGGTCCCTAAACCTGCCGAGGACTGGAGGAGTAAACATATCTCTGTGAAACACTCCTCAGGCAGTGACACATGCAGCGGCCACTCTCCTTAGGGTAGTCTTAGTTTTAGAACCCAGAGGCTTGTTAGAGCTAAGTCATATAAAGTGCTTAGTACTGTGCCTGGCACAAAGCAACTCTTAGTTAATGGTAACAGTCACTGTTAAGTCTTGCTTGTCACAGAATGAACCTAGAAACATCTATACAACTGTTTATAAATCTCTTTGCATTTTTGAAAGCTTATTTGCCCAATTCTAACAACCTTTCAGGATGTCTCAGTCAACATTACTTTTTTAATATATACATGCAAAACAATATATATATTCATTTATATGACACATTTTGTAAGCCAGTCTTCTGTTCAAAAGCCCACAGCCTTTCTCAGTTCATAGCTGCTTTTACTCTCCAGGCCATTGCCTCTGTCACCATCTCTGCTGTCTTGATATTTCTAGGTAGGATCTCATGCTCCACTCATGCTGTTCCTTTTGATGGTCCTGAGGTCCTCTGTTGTTGTTGTGGTTGTTTTTAGTGCTTTATTGTGAACTATGTGATAGTTACATGGGAGAACATTAGATTTACATTCATCCTATTGTATATAGTTTCAGTGCCATGGTTACAATCCCTTTCATGCATCATCAACCAACCAAAGGGTATCCCCTGCAAGCCTGCCCCCCAGTCATCAACACACAGACCTTCTCCCTCTTCTCTGGGTTTATAGTGCCCAGCTGCTCCATCTCTCCACGTCATCGTCTCTGCCTCCATTTCTAGCATCACTGTTTCTCTGGGTTGGGTCCTGCACTCCGCTCTTCTCCCTTAATGGTACCAGGGACCTCCGTTCTTAGACTGCAAAGTCAACCACTCCCCTCTTTTTGCTACAAAACATCCACCTTTACATTGCCAACCCTCACAGTCAGTCCCAATAGCAATTATTCACTCTTGTGCCA
>NW_006408603.1:328849-330230 GCF_000296735.1 Chrysochloris asiatica | reverse complement strand
TGTCCAAGTTGCCTATCCCTGTCTACCCTGTGTATCAGGGGGTTGGAAATGATCCTCACTGTAAAGATTTGCTCTTTTTTGGGCTACTGCATCCACAGGTGTAGGTCAAGGTCATTAAATTGTATCAGATCTCTCTTTTTTTACTCTTCTTTCTTCTTCTAGTTGAGCTCTGATCATCCAGTCATTGAAGCCAGGTCAAGTGGGTATTATCTGCAAGTGTGGATGTTCTTATGCATATGCCCTCTCTTCTTATCAGCTGGTTGCTTCACTCGCCACTCTAGTCCTCTGTGGCTATGTCACTGACTCTGGGCCCAAGAGTCCCCAGGTCTTGCCACATTGCTGGCCAACCAGGTTTCCACCTGGGTTCATAGGAGTCTGTTGACTGTGGTAGGGCTTAGCTTGCAGCTTCATTGCTGTTTTCCTCTCACTTCCCCTCTTTGGTGACCAACGTGGTCACCAGTCATAGCGCATGTCTGCTCATGTATTCCCATTGAGTCTTAGTCTTGGAAGGGGGATTGCCCTGAGGGGACCCGTCGACTTGCCTTGATGTCTCCTGGGCAAGCAATAGCTTGTTCTTGTAGTAGTCAGTCAGACTGTCATTATTGTTTTGTATTTTTCCTGTTGGTCTTGCTTTCAAGAAGTATCTTCTGTTCTTCTAGCCACTCCAGGATGGTCTGCTTGTCTTTTCCAGTGGAAATTTCCCACCTCAGAAGATTCTGGATGGGGTTCAGGATTCAATCTATGGTCATATGTAATGCAGAGGCTCCACAGGAAGCATCTTTCACTGGGCACGTTGTAGCCCTATTTTAGGTATTCCAATCAGTTATAGGCAGAACATAGACTTACAAGCTTTTTATGGTGATATTTCTGGATATTTCCTTTTTCTCCTTCTCAAGTGTCTATTTTAAAATGGTATGCAAGGGAAACCGAAATTCAAAAGACAGCCAAGCATCTTAACATTATTTGCCCCCTTTTCCCCATTCAAGCCGTGTCTCAATCCCTGTATCTCAGAGCCCTGTTTTTCCAAGGTTGTGCATACATTATTATTTACCTCTGTCCCACATAAGCCAGGCAACCCTGCCTAATTGTTTTCCCATCTACCTTGTTCTTCCATTCCTCTCCCCCTTCTACTACATTGTCCCCCTCCCCAACACCCAAAGTATCCTGTGTCTATTCCCTACCCTGTGCGCCACCTTCCCTTCCCTCCCCTCACCCCACCCCCTACATCCCAGTATCCAGCAAAGAATCCCCCCCTTTAATATGGGTTCTTTTTCTTAGTCTTTTACAATAGTTGTCCTATGCAGTATTTCTCCTTTTGTGACTGACTAATTTCACTCAACATAATGTCCTCAAGGTTCATCCATGTTATGCGTTAGCTTAC
>NW_006408603.1:299047-319227 GCF_000296735.1 Chrysochloris asiatica | reverse complement strand
TTATTGCTTATCTCAGAGTAACTCTCTCAGGTGCTGTCTGCCTACGTGTTTTATGGCAGTTGGTATTTGGTTCTTGCCTGAATTGGGGGCTTTATAGGGTGTGATTGTATTTACTATATGGCAGCAATTGTTGTCTCCTTTTGGGTAGTATAGGAAGAGAATGAGCCCCCTATAGGTAAAAACAAAACAGAACAGAACAAAACAGAACAGAACAAAACAAAACAAACTAGATTGGATATACTATTGGTTATAATCATGGAAAAGGGAGAGGGGAGAGAGAAGAAAAAAAAGGAAAAATAAATTTTTTTTTTCTGTAGCCTAATAAGAATATATGGGAGTCCTGGTGTGGCACTGTGGGCTACTGAGTCAGACTGCAAAGTCATTTGAACTACAAGGTCAGTGGTTCAAGCTCACCAGATGCTCCTTGGAAACCCTATCCAGGGTCACTATGGGTCTGAATTGATTTGACAGCACTTAACAACAACAACAACAATATGAGTATAACTTTAATGTTCTCTTTCATCTTTTTGCCTTCAAGGCTGTTTGATAAATTTAAAGATGCCACTGTTCATTGTTATGCTGTACCTCAGGATTTAGTTTTCGGCCTGTTTTGTTTTTGAACTCTCTCCCTCTGCACTCTCCCTGTTCTGGCCTTTTCCCTATTAATAAACAGTTCAGGGCCAGCTGTGGATATTTTAACCTGCCTACTTGTAGCATAGTAGTTATGAATTGGGCTACTAACCCCTAGGCTGGCAGCTCGAAATCACCAGCTTTTTGATAGGAGAAAGACTAGGTCCTCTGCTCCTGTAAAGATTCACAGCCTCAGAACCCCTGTGCAGGGTCACTATGAGTTGGAACCGACCCCAAGTCACCCAAAAAGCAAGAAGGCAAGTCTCTCTAAATGCTGAGAGAATCTGTGGGAGTGTGTGGTGGAAGAATCTTCCAGTGATGGGGGTGGGGACTGTCCACTTGCTCATACACTACCCCTCTAGTCACCAGAATGGAGATACACAGATACAAAAAAAAAAAAAAAATCAGAACAAAGCAAATCCAAACACAGAATATTGTCACCAAACACTCAATCCATGGTTGTTAATTCCTGGTGGTCTTTCTCCCCTGCTCAGTCTTGCTGTTTGGTCTCGCCCAAGTTGTTGGTGCTGGGCCTCTGAGCCTAGCAAATTCTAAAGTGTACAATTTCTTACTTCTGCTATAAGTTCCACTAGCCATAAGCTTTCAAATTTTTAAAATATTCCTACCTATGTGGTTCAGAGTTTTGGAGCTCTCCCCTGAACCTGCTTTGTCTGGTATTCTGTGGTATTGCTGATGGCGATCTTCACTGTACCTCTACCCTATCTGCCAGCAAGCTCCACCTCCAACACAATTTTTTTTTTTAAAGCTTTTTTTTTGTGAATTGAGTGATAGTTTACATGGGAGAACATCGATTTTGCACTCAACCAATCATATTTTGTTTCATTGCAGTGATTATGATCCCCTCCATACACCATTAGTTAACAGTATTTGCTCTATTCTGTCTTTTTTGTTGTTGTTGTACAAAAAAACATGCAGGAATATATAATCATTTAAACAACCAAAGGGCACATTCTGCAAACCAGCCACCTTCCCACCAGCACACAGCCTTTCTCTTTCCATGAGTCCTCAGCTTCTCTGTCTCTCCATACCATCACCTCTGCATCCATCTCTGGTGTTGCTGCTACTCTGGTTAGGATCCCACATTCAGCTCATGCTCTTCTCTCTTGATGGTCTTTGGATCCTTTGTTTCTGGAAAGTAAGATTAACTACTATGCTCTTTTTGTTACACAACTTTTGCCTTTACAGTTGTGACAATCACAACTAGTCGTGATAACAATTACTCACTTTTGAATCAAAAGAATCTTATCCCCATTTACGTTCACCAGACCCATCTAGACAAGATAAAAACTATTCAGTGGGGATTCTACCTTCCCTCACTCACACTGAAACTAAACTCCCTCATGAAAACTTGTAAGTCACCCCCTGCCATTAGGTATCCACTCTCTAAGTTGCTTGTCAGGCAACATTACTTTTTAAAAATAAAATTTTATTGCATATTTCTTAAGTACAAGTATTTATATGGATAGATTTAAATAAGAAATATATATATTTTTTCTTATTTAAGTATTTCTCGACCTTCTGAGAAAAGTACTATTATTATCCCCATTTAATACATGAAAAAAATTGAGCTCAGACAGGTTAAGCAACTTGCCTAAACTCACACAGTCTAAGGGGAACTGTGTTGGAAGAAATGCAGTCAGAATGCTCCTTAGAAGCCAGGATGGCGAGACTTCATCTCTTATGCTTGGGATGTGTTATCAGGAAGGACCAGTCCCTGGGAAAGGATACCCTAAAGGGGAGGGTCAGTTAAAAAGAGGAAGACCTCCAACGAGATAGGTTGGCACAGTGGCAGCAACAACGGGCTCAAGGGTAGCAACAATTGTGAGGATGGTGCAGACCAGGCAGTGTTTCATTCTGTTGTACATAGGGTCACTATGAATCAGAACTTACTCAATGGAACCTAACAACAACAAGAAGTAAGGAGAAGAGTTTTGCTTGTCTGACTCCAAAGCCCATCCTTTTAACCACTATACTAGACCTTCTAGAATCTAGGTGGCCCAGTTTCAGACAGGGTCTGCACTGAAAAGATGCTATTCTTGGTCTTACCTTCTGAGGACTTGTCATGTCATACCCATATTACACAATAGTCCACTGATCAGAGGGTTTCCCATACTCCATCTACACATCCATCAGCAAACAAATATTTAGTGAACACCTTATTTAGTAACAGTTATTACTTCCTATAATCAACACAGGAATTGTTAAGTTAAGAATAAATTACTTTGCCTTAGCATTGCAAGGACTTGACTGTTTACTTTCTAATACATGATTTCACTGTGTGCTCCCAACTCTTGGATACAGGAATGATTATTTTCATTTCACAGCTGCAGGAACTGTGTCTTGCCAAGGTTCCAGAGACAGGAACAAGGGAGCTGCGTCTAGAACCTAGCTCCACTGACACCAAGTCCACCATTCATACTATTACACCAGGATGCTTCCTCGGGCACCAGGAATGATCAATGGTCTTCACTTCTAGGGCCCCAGTGACTCCCACTTTTCCATTCCAGACTGTGGAAGAAAGACTGAGGTAAATTCTAAGTTTCAGACCCCTGTGTGCTTGATAGCCCAAAGCTTCACTCAGGTCTGGGTCTCCTGCCTAAGTGGAGAAAATGTGACCCACGTGGGACAGACCCTGCCTCTCTGTCCTCAGTTTCCAGGTCTGAGACTTTGAGGAGGAACATTCCTGTATTTCACAGGGATGAAAATAATTAGCTATTTGGTTTTTGCTGAATATCAGTATCCCACTGTAGGTTTTCTGTTAGTTGTGACAGCAGATATTGGGGAAGCTAATGCTCTGGTTGTGGGGAGAAGAAGAGGTCATAAGGACAGACTCAGGATATAAATAGCATCAGGCACCATATTGCTTGCATCTTCCAGGACCAGGAGTTTTGCCTCAAGCTGAGGTGAGCAACGGCTTCACTAGGAGAGCTGCGCTGTGTCAGTGGGATGAGCCAGGCTCTGTGCTAGTTTACTTTGGCCTGCTGAAGGGACGTCTTCCAGGGAAGGAAGTTGCCGAGGGGAAAGGCATCTCCTCTAACCCTCTGGGCTTTTGGGGAACCTAGGCAGAAAACCTCAGCGAGGCAAGAGATGGAAAAGTGTGCAGAGTGTGCAGCTGCTGCTCCTCACAGAACACAATGGGCTGTTTAAAGCTGTTTTTCCAATGGGCTCAAATGGCTGGGGCCCTCTCGACCCAGGGCAGCCTCTCCTGGGGCAGCTTGGGTGGGTCTGGAAGCCAGAGCTCCCCCCTGTGTGTGGGAGCAGAGTCTAAACTGCGGAAACCACCAGGCTTGAGGTTGTCTTTGGACTGCTTTGACTTCGTTTAGCCAAACTGATATCCCTTCATATTGTGTGAAAACATTAGCTCCCACGCTGGGACTCCAGACTTTTGGTTTAGAGCACATTTTGCCATTGAAAGTATTATTGGGGTGAGTTTAACCTTCTGTTATGAGAATAACACTGAAATGAGGTCCCTCCGTCTTTCCTAAGATGTTTTCAGACTATGTTTCCCCCTAGGAGGTCCAGGGCAGCAAAGACATTTTTTTAGATGATGTCCTATGTGCTTGCAAGCAAAGGATGGTACAAATGGTTAAGCACTGAACTACTAACCAAAAGGTTGGTGGTTGAGCTCACCCAGAGGCATCTCAAAAGGTCACAACCTTACGCTATGAAGTTCTGTTCTGCATTGTATGGAATTGTCCTAAGTTGGAACTGACTTGAGGTTGACTGGTTAGGCTTGTATGCATGTGTGCCTGTGTGTGTCTTGCAGTATTGGAAGTAGCTCTCCAGGACTCTCCATGCTGATGGAACTGTTCACTAACAAAGCCTGCCTGGATGGGAACTTCATAACAACCCTGACCCACCACTTCTATAAGGTCATCCAGGATCCTGCAGGTCTAGCAAGCCTTATAAGAAAGGAACTGTTTGTGGGAGGGGCCTAGGAAGGCTGTGGCCACTGGCACTGAAGCCCAGTACAAAGCCACAGACACAGGTCAGTGGAAGGGCTCCCTCCCCACAGCCTTTATCTGACCAAAGTATCTCAGCACAGAATGTTCTGGTTGGTATTTCTTGAACATAAATCTTTATTCCAATTGCAGTAGATTTGATAGAAAAAGACAGGGCACTATTCATCATGCTTTTACCCTAATCAAATGTCTCTCTTGCCAAAACACTCTACTTTTCTAATTTGCCCTATTTGGATTGGGTTGAGGGTGGAACAGGGCAGTGAACGTTAGTTACAGAGGAGTGAGTTTGACTGTTTGCTTTTTATCAGAGGGATAACCTGGGCTTCCTAACCGCAAGATTGGTAGTTCAAACCCACCAGCTGCTCCTCAGGGGATGATGAGGCTGTCTGTGCCTGTAAAGGTTTAGTCTTTGAAACCCTGTAAAACAGATGTGACTATGAGCCTATGGAATTGACTTGATGGCAATGGGTTTGTTTTATTGTTTTTCCTCATAAAAAAACAGAGTAGGCACTTCACCCTGGGGGGTATGGGAGGAGCTAGGGGGTGAAAAAGAAAAATTGCCATGTCTGGACACAAAGAAATGTGGCTTCAGGGAGAACACAAAATGCAAGTGTCAGGGGGAGGATGCAGCACACGGCTGGGCAGAACCTTGTTCCTGGCATGCCCTGAAATCTGTCACTTTCGTCTTTCCTTAAAATGCTCTTATGTACGAAGTATTGATGAGTGTGTTTAAAATGAAGGAAAGGAAATCTACTGAGGGTGTTAGGCATCCCTGGGTGGTGCAAATGGTTACATTCACAATGACTATCTGGAAGTATGGAGGCTCAAAACCAAACAGAGGTGGCTTGGAAGAAAAGTCTGGCAATCTGGTACAGAAAGGTCACAGCCACTGAAAACCCTGTGGCACCATTTTACTCTGCAACACACAGTATCATCATGCATCTGAATTAACTAGATAGCAACTGATTTGCTTTTATTTTTATCGAAAGTGTTGGATTTCTTACAGGCAAGGGGATGCTGGTGAAGGTGAGATGATACTCCCTCTTACTTTTTCTGTTCTTTTGTCCCCATTTTCAGAATTGTTTTTTTTACCAGTCAGGGAGGAAACCCCAGGTTTGGTGGAGCAGAAGGCAACTGTTTCCTCTCTGGCATGCCCCCTGCCCCCCTCTTCACCACCCCGTTCCTCAATGATTTGTTAGTTTCTAGTTGGTATGGCACTGTGGGATAATGCACTGGAGCGCAAGGTTGGTTTGAACTGCAAACTCACTGGTTCAAATTCACCAGCTGCACCTTGGAAACCCTATACAGGGTTGCTATGAATTGGAACCAACTTGACCACACTTAACAACAACATTTATTTTTGTCTTTTCTCCCAGCCCCTTGGCCTTTGATCCCAGCCATGCGTTTTGTCAGTTGTGGAAATCACCCAATTAGGAATGTTATAAAATAGTTCTCAAGAGTTCTTCCCCAACAAGTCTCTGGCTTCCTTGGTTATGCGCCAATGTTGGGATCATTGGAAAGTTGCCGGAGCTATTGGTGGGTAGCAAGCATGCTGAAGTCTCTAAGGCTTTCCCGGCTCAAAAAAGTCACTGGAGGATAAATCGAGGACTAGCCACAAAATCAGATCTATGGTGACAGGCCTCCTGAGATCATGTTGTTACAACTCTTTTGATCAGATTTCAGCAGAAAGCAGATCTCCTTCTAGAAACAAGCCAGCCTCAAGGTCTTGGGGGCAAACTTCCTCCCATCTATGCAGCATGTCCCTCCAAGACTGAGACAGGGCTTTTCGGAGCCCTATGCTTGCAGTCATCTGCCTTCTCCTGAGACTCCACAAACTTCCTGGCATAAAGCAACCAAGGCTGGTGGATCCAGGTTGTGGGGCAGGTAATCCAAGGATTAGGTAGCTTTGGCTCTGGAATGCAAAAAAACAAAGTTTTACTCCAGCAGACTTCCCTTCCTAATCTTGTCTGGCTTAGGCTAATATCTGAAACCAGTTTGCCATCCCTAAAGGAGCTAAGGACTAGGCGAGGCATTTTGCCCTGGACAACTCACCTTGCGTATTCCCAAAACCTGCCAATGATCCAATCGAGAAAAATGACTAGAGTGCCAACACGCAGATGCTTCCAAAAATTTAATAAATAATGGTTTCTTTAAACTGTATAAACTATAAATTACCATGCAGTCATTATAATTTAAAATAATTTACAGGTTGAGGTAGGGAGGGGCCTAGGAGAGTGGGGGTGTGTGGTAGAGGGGGTTGGGTAGTGCGGTGCGGGTCAGGCTCTTCTCCCAGTCTTCCTGCTGATCACACACACACAGGCCGTGTTGATCCGAATAAACCTCCAGGCTGTCTGCCTGTCATCCAAGGTCAGTGCCCTAGTGAAGGAGTAATTTGGGGCACAGTATGAGTTCCAGTGCTTTGAGTCTATACCCCTGCACCCAGTGTCGGCAGGATTGGGGTTCTGGCACTTGGTCTCAAAAAAGTACTGTTTGTATACAACGTTGTTAATGCTCACTTCTTTCAACACCATCACTTCTTTGCCCTTGATGTCCGTGGCGGTGGTCTTATCCCCAACCCACATGCTGACACTGTCACACACAGAGAACTCTCCCCTGTGGAAGATGGGGTGGGATGAGTCAGATCGCTTCCTCCTGTGAGTCCTGTTGAAAGGAGCAGCACCACCGGCCTCAAAGTCCAGGCCCTGAGCCTCTATGGTGAGAGATGGGGGCTGAGTGCTAAACAGTACTCGGGGTGAACGTAGCCGTCGTTTTTTAAACAGTTTGGGGTCCAGGGTGATGTTGTGGGCTTGCCCTGCCACCCTTGCAGTTATCACCCCAGCCGGGGCGCTGTGGGTTCTGCGGAGGGCTGTGTCAAGGGAATGCTGAAGCTTAGACCAATGGGCTTGGGAGATGGCGTGTCCTGCTGGGACATTGCTCTCTTCGTGTGGTTCTGCCTGTATGCCGATCAAAAACGCTGTGATCAGAGTGTAGAACAACATGGACATTACGCTATGCACCTAGAATGAAGCAGAAATGAGGGTTATGATACAGAATGCTGAATGTCCTAAAAGTCACAGTTTCTGTGCTCCCCAGAGTTGACCTCCCATGAGAATCACGAAGAGGCCCACTGGTAGTCCATAGCTTAGGTGACCCTAGAGTGTATCATATAAACTGGGACACACAATAATTACCCTGGGGCAACTGGCAGAGCCCAAGGCTGACACAGACAACCTGGGGTGTGCAGGCACCCTATTATAGAGTCTTCTCCACGAAGAGACAGAATCCCTGAAATTCTGCTCTGAAGGTTGGCATGAAGTTGGAGCTGCACTTTCACAGTCATTACCATGCTCTGACTGACTGGCATTAGGGAAAAGAGTGGTAAGTGTGCACAAGGGTGTCCCTGGAGGCAGGCGGGGTAAGTATGACAGCTCTCCCCACAAGTGTTTCAAATGTGGCGGTGTCCTATCCAATAGCTTTGATTATCCCTGGGAAGGCATTGGGAAGAGCTGGGGGGACACATCTGGAAGCCTCAGCACTGAATAGGACCTCTTCAGATAGAAGAATTGGGACAGCTCGAAGACCTAGTGCCTTTGGACCCTTGTTGTAAAGCTGAAAAGCATCACATTTGACTAAAAAATCTATTCAGCTACCACACTTCACATAGAAATATGCTACTGCTGATGGTAATTGTGTCATGTTTTAAAACTTTTCAAATATGTTCCTTCTGATTTCTCATTAGTCTATGAGTTGGGTTATGATTTATCATCTATCTTTCACATATAAGGAAACTGATCCACAGTTCATCCATGAAATTAGCTGATGGATTTAAAGGCCCAAATAAAGACTAGACCAGAAATAGAATTCAAAGATAACCAGTCTCCCCTTCTAGCCATCTTTCCACCCTCTCTCCCTTTCTCTTTCACTCTTGAGTATATCTTTTCTTGTTACTGTTTGTTACTATGTGGAACTATCTATCACTTAGATGCCACACAAGCCCCTATTGAGCATCTGGGAGACAGGGCTTCATATTGCACTGTAGTCACCCACCAGGGACCACCCACTGGGCAAATAAAGTGAGCTCCTATTCACACCTGTAGACATATATCAACTTCACTTCCTCTAGTTTTCTTGGTAGAGGCACTCCCTATAAAGGGTGTTCTCCAAACTTCCAATTCTGTCACTTCCCCCATTTTTCCTTCCACTTTCCATCCTAGCTCTGATAGCACCTACTTTTTGAGGCCTTCTCAGATCACTCCCATCAGAGGTGATCTCATTCAAGTCTGAACTTCAGCAATATGTGCTCCTCTCCTACTGAATCAGTGTAATCTAAAGAACTCTGTGTTGGATCTGGGGTTAGAAAACTTAGTAGGATTCCTACCTCAGCTACTTGTTAGTAGAAAGAAGCTGCTTGACTACTTAGTTTCCTCATTGCTAAAAGGAGGACAATAAACAGGATTTTATAATGCTGGTGTTAAGATTAACTGGGTGCTAAAGAAACTGGTATCACTTCTGAGTATTTTAATCTCTTCATGGACATGGGTTTATTCTTTTTCAATTATGCTGCTGGTTAGTCATTCTCTGAGCACACCTCATCCATGCCTTCTCATAGCTCATTGTTTTGTCTCTATTAGACTTTTTTTTGTAAGCATTGTAATTAATTGAGTCTGTCTTTTCCAACTGTAAAGTCCTTGAGGGCTGAGTTGTAACTCATCCACTTGTATAACTAGTTACTCCATTCCTACCTCCCTTCCCTTGTCTTCCAGGATGGTTTGTGCATACCCCTGCCATTTCTTGTGTGGTTAATCATTTATATTACATTAAGATTCATTTAGAAGCTGTGTCATTTGAATTTTAATATATCTGGGCCCATGTACAGCATCTGGCATGAGGTATGTCCTCACACTCTGTTAAGAAGATTGAATGAAGGAGTGAATGAAGGGTAACCAGAGAAGTTCACAATCTGACCTCTTTCCATTATGGTGTAAGCTTTCATTTCTACTTGTGCTTTTGTGACCATAGGCAGTTTTTTTTTAAATCCATTTTAAAGTGAGTATTCTTCTCAATAATATGCTTTCATTCAGCTGGACATAGACAGCTCTTTGGTGTGACAGCAAGAAAGAAACGATCAAATTCTTTTCTAAAGAGTTACTTGGAAAAATCATTTGTCTACTCCAATTCTTCTGGGACTCATAGAGTGTTGATCAGTCATGTAGAGGAAGCAATAGCACGTCTACATCTTTGACCACCATTAGTTTTGTTGGCTAATGGTATTGTACGTACACGTCTAGTCAACTCCAGCTGACTATTCACTGACAGCTAGTTCAAGTCCTTTACTTTGCTCCTTCTCTGTTTCATTTCTGTCTTCTTCTCAGTACAACAGTATCTCTATCAGAGAGTGAACAGATGAAAGGAGAAAAAAAACAAAACAAAACAAAAACTCATCTTCTTATGTCTACATTAGTAACACCTGTTAGAATTTGGATAGGGAGAAGTGGAAATAGAAAATTCTTCAAACATCCAACTTCTAAGGAGTCAACTGGAATTTCTGTGCTGGCTCTTGAGCCCACACGCTCTTTTATAAGCCAGTGATAAGTCTCCAGATTCTTGACAAAGAACTCTTTATGGATATTGGCAGTTTAAATACAAGACATCCCAAACAAAAATCGTCACACTCCCTCAGTCTAATCATCATCTCTCTTCTTCTTCTTCTTCTTCTTCTTCTTCTTCTTCATTCAACCTCAGCAGCTCCGTTCTGGATCACTTAATGATTTACAAAGAGTTTGACTGCTATTATCTCTTGTGATCACCTTTCCCCATTTTTCTAAACTTGCTTCTCTGCATTTTCCTTTTTCTGTTAATGGAGCACTAGTTCTTCATTCACCAACCCCGAACCTCAGATCAGGACTAGAGTCTGCACTTTTCACTGTGCCCTCCATCCAGTCAGCCCTCTTGGTTCTGTTATGGTTGCTGTTGTGTGCCATTAAGTCAGTTCTGACTCATAACAGCCCCTGCACAGGATTTCCAAGAGCGGCTAGTGGGTTTGTACTGCTGACCTTTTCGTTAGCTATCCTGTACTTATCCTACAGCACCACAGCAGGGCATCTCTTTTAAATTGCTTTTCATTATTATTGCTCCACCCATAGTCACAGTTGGACAACAGATGTCCTAACTCACCTCTCTTTCAATACCTATAATCCCTGACACTTTATGTAACTTCTGAGAGCTTGCATCTGATCACATCATGCCTACTCACAGGATCCAGTGGGGAGTCCATTGCTCAGTCAGCCAGGAAGGAATCCTCATCCTCCTTGTACTCCACATATTTTGCTTTCTAGGCAAACAGCACTTCTCAAAGGAAACCCCTGCGCTGTGCTTCCCCACCACTGTCCTTGGTTCAGAATCTTCTGAATGAGGCATGGTCTCCTGCGCCTTTCTGCTCTTCAGCTCTGTTGGTTGAAATCCTCCCCACTGTCTTTGAACACCCAACTTAAATTCCACCTCCACTGAGAAGCTTTATCTGATTCCAGTGGGATAAATTCTCTCTTCACATCTTAATGCATTTCCTTTTTGCTCTCTTAATGGTAGTGGTTTTCTCCTCTTAGCCTTCCTCTTAGAAGCTAAATACCCCGAAGGTATCTTTGTGGCATCTTCCTTACCTAATACTCCCAGACTAGTTCTACCTTCTGGAGTCCTGGTGTGGCATTGTGAGTTAATGTATATTTGAACCTCAAAGTCAGTTTGAACCACAAGGTCAGCAGTTAAAGCTCACCAGTTGCTCACGAGAAACCCTATACTGGGTCACTATGAGTCGGAACAGACTTGACTTAACAACAACAACAGTTCCATCATCAAGAATGCATTCTTTCGCTCTGTTCTTAAATTTCTCCATCTCAATAATGCTGTTTAAAGGTATCTTCCAATTCTGACATTCTTCGATTATAAGCAAATTCTGTTGGTTTTACTTAACTGATTTCACAAAGTTCTTAAACTTTAGTGCTGTTTCTCAATTCACAGTACCATGTGGTACCTGGCTACATTTAATCATAATGGAGATTTGCAACTTTGTTTATAAACTGATTATTTTATTAAAATTTAAAAATGTCATAACTTATCTCTCATTTGGAATCTAGATTAAAACTTGTGTCTGGAAAATTATACTTAATTTACTCATAGTAGGAGTATGTTCCCTGTTATCTCTTTTTTAAAAAAAATGCTTAAATGGTTTGCTTTTTTTTTAAAAAAAAATCATCAGTATATAAAAGAAAAAAAAAAAAAAGCTACAACAACAACCTAACAGCAAACAAGTGTCGTTTCTAGTCCAGTGATATAATGCACAAAGTACAACTTAGAAAAGAACATTCCCTCCTTGGTTAAAGTGAGACATCATAGAAATTGTATTTATTTTTAAGAACAACTTCTGAAGGCTTTCTCCTGAATAGATGATAATCCTCTCTCTCTGTGGCTCCACAAACCAGAACTTTGAAAGCAAAATAATTAGCTTGGGAAGATGCAATCAGGAGCTCACATAAAAGTGTAAACGTGTTCTGTTTAATAGGTGAATGTTCTTTCTTTGTCCTGCTCCTACCTGAAAGGGAAGATAAATGGCCAAAAGTAGGAGACCAATCAAGGTGCCTTTAAATCCCAGTGCTGACTGACTACTCCACCAGCTTGCCCTCCTCCATTGGGCTGGTGGGACATTCTAGATTTCCAGTGGTTGACATACTCCAATAAAAAAAGAAATTTTCTGTGCCAGGTGAATGATCATCACACAGATTCTGGCCTCACCTGAATAGCTGATAAAGCTGTTGTTGTCAAGTGCCGCTGAGTCAGTTCTGTAGCGACCCTGTATAGGGTTTCCAAGGAGTGACTGGTGAACTTGAATCACCAATCTTACGGTTCAAACTGACCTTGCAGTCCAGCGCATTAGCCCACAGTGCCACAATAGGACTCCGCTAATCAAGTCCACCCCAGCCTCTTCCCAAAACAATAACCCAAAAACCTTCAAATCCATGGCCATAAAATGGATTCCAACACCTAGCAACCTCATGTGTGCAGAGTGGAAATACTCCAGAGGATTTTCAAGGTGGTGACTTTCAGAAGCAGATCTCCAGCCTGTCTGCTGAGGCTCCTCTTTGGTTTGGACAGCCAACCTTTTGTGTCACTTATGAGTTCAGACTAAGCAACTGGCCCAAATATTTGCTTGGAGGACTGATGTACTGGGAGGCTTGACAGCAGTGCCAATGGAGAAGGATGGCAGAAGAGAGAAAGATAATTCCTGCTTTACAGAGAGAGGTGCCAAGGTCTGTTAGTCATTCTCAGGCTGGAGATTGGATCAGCGAACAAGGGTCACTAACTGTTGGCAAGAGAAGAAATTCTTGTGGCTAAAGAAATCCAGCTTCCTCCTCCTCCTCAATCTCACTCCCTACATTCTGAGAGTGGGTCAAGAGTCATTTCTAGTTCTACATGCAGCCATTGTTTTAAATGTAAACTGGTCACTGTATTCATTTTAAAAACTCAGACACACTTAGTTCTTGGAGCTTATGTGGAGTGTGAGGGGGTTTCTGGGGCCACTCCACTACCCAGGGCAGTATCCCAGAGGTATCCTGGACTACAACCGAGAGAAGTGCTGACCAGACAGAACCCGGTGCCTCTGCTAGCATCTCCCAGACAGGATGGATTAGTAGGAAGATGGACTAGAAGGGAAGCCAGAATCTATCCAGTCCAGTGGTTCTCAAACTCAAGAACATCACAGTTACCCAGAGAGCTTGTTATACCACAGAAAGTAGGGCCCTGGACCCCACGATTTTGCATTCATTAAGTCTGGGGTGGGACCTGAGAATATGCAATTCTAAGAAGTTCCCAGGTGACGCTGCTGCTACTGAGGAGGGCAGGGTGGAGGACACCACACTTTGAGAACCACTCATCTAGTCTGATCCTTTAACTTTATAGAGGACTGCAATGAGGCTTAGAGAAGCTTTGAGATTTAGGATCATGCAGCTAGTGAGAGGCAGTCAGCTTGGGGGTGCCTGGAGTTTTGTCCAGCCTTTATGGAGGAGAGGGGCTGCAGTGTTATGCACACTGTAATTGATAGGTCCTGGGGTGTGTTTGAGGGAGCTCTGTGGGTGCTGTAGGATAAGCATTGCACTACTAACTGCAGGGGGTGAAAGATGAGGCTGTCTGCTCCCATTAAGATTTACGGTCTCCAAAACCCTCTATCGTGTTGCTCTGAGTCAGAACTGAGAGTCAGAACTGACTCGATCGATGCCAGTGGGTTTGGTTTTACTTTGGAGCAGGGTGTGCTTGACATACTTGGGTGGCATAAAAGGTAAATACTCGACTGCTAATCCAAGAGTTGGTGGTTCAAGTCTACCCAGAGATACCTCCGAAGAAAATTCTAATAATCTACTTCTGAAAAAATTGGTCGTTGAAAACTCTGTGAAACATAGTTCTACTGTGACACACACAGGGTCAACAGGAGTCAAAACTGACCCCACCCTGACATCTCAACCCCTGACATCTAAATGATTACTCTGTCCAACAGAGGTTTTACCTTCTTGATGCCACAAATCAGATATCTAGGAGCATTTGGAAATTTAATTGTTTTTATATCTAATTTATAAGGTCTGAGTGTCATGTGTTGTTGTTAGGTGCCATTGAGTCACTTCTGACTCATAGCAACTCTCGATAGGGTTTCTAAGGAGCTGCTGGTGAGTTTGAACCACCAACCTCATGGTTCAAACCAACCTTGAGGCCCAGTACTTTATCTTAGCAATACACCAGGACTCAGAGTATAGTATAAGAACTCCAAAACCACACAAATTCGGATCTATAGTGACCCTATAGGGCACAGTAGAACTACTGATCCATAGGGTTTCCAGTGCTGTAAATCTTTATGAAGGAACTCCGGTAGCATAGTAGTTATGAATCAGGCTGTTAATCTCATGGTCAGTAGTTCAAAACTACCAGCTGTTCCATGGGAGAAAGATGAGGCCTTCTGCTCTCGTAAAGATTTACAGCCTTGGAAACCCTATGCAGAGTCACTATGAGTCAGAACCAACTCCACGGCACTTAACAAGAACAACAACAACAACAACAAATCTTTATGGACACAGACTACCATTTCTTTCTTCCATGGAGCAACTGATGGGTTTGAACCACTGATCTTTCAGTTTGCAGCCAAGTGCTTAATCACGGTGCCACCAGAGCTCCTAAGTATCATATAGACTTGATCCTAAAGTACTTACAATGTGCTTGATAGAAATATACAGCCAGGAAGGACCAACAGATACAGGCATCTATGGACTTAATTGGTCTCTTCCAGGGCAGGTGCGCGCTGGCTGCATTAATAGATACTTAACCTATTGGCTTGAATTCTTAGAAGCACATATTAAAATGAATGAGGTAAGATTATAATTATTATTATCATTATTGGCCATAATTATGTCATTAACCCTCACAACCACTCTGGGAAGTATGCATTATTCCTATTTTACTGATGAGAAAACAGAGCGTTCCCTCAAATATACCCGGTAACATTAAGTAACCTGATCACATTCACACACCTGACAGAACTAAAACTCCAAGCCAGACCTGCCTATCCCCTGTATTAGGGCTTTTGCCCACCCTTTCAATCTGTTGGATGAGCAGGTGGACTGTAATTAGGAACCTTTGATCTCATAAGGTCCCCTGCTCAGCCACTCCACGTGGAGGGTCTGATAGATGCTGTCTATTTGAGACTCTGCATCCTACTGCTTGAGACATGGGGTAGCTCAGATTCTTAACATGTCCCTGGAAGGTGTGGGGTCAGCCTGAGAGCACAAGGCCATTCTCCTTCCAAACCGGCTTAGAGGCCACATTTGCCTGGGTCACTATGAGCCACTCCTTACCCAGTGATCAGCAGTTTGATTTGACCCCCATTCCTTAGCCTGGGGATTATTCCCAGCTTTCACTTGGGGTGCCTAGCTTCTTGCAGCTCTAGAGTGAGGAACCCCTATGAGGCAGATGCCCCCCAAGGTGCTTACCTCCGTGTGGCCAGGACGGAAAGATGCTCCCTTGGAAAAGTCTTTATTGGGCCCAGACGCTGAGCTGAGCTTGGGTCCAGCATGCCATCCAGTCCCTGGGACTGCACGACCACAGGTCAGGACTCTGTGGGGAGAGAGCTGGCATTAGATGGGCATGCCACCACATTCCAGCAGATGGACATCCATGCTTTAGGCAGGAAGGGAGAGATGTGCCAATAGGACAAACCGCCTTGCCCTGAGTTTTGGGATTTTACCAGCATCATGGCCCAGGAGGAGGTTAGAGATGAGTTGTAGAAATTCCTAGGGATCCAACCTTCCATGGAAGGATGGGGTAGGGGAGGGCCATGGGGAAGAGGGCACTGTTTCTCACTCTTGTACCAAAGCCTCTTGGTTTATGCCCAGATACAATCCATGTCTAGCCTTACATCCAGACCTACACCAGAGTCCTGCTCTGGCAGACCCCTAATCCAGCATCAGAATGGAAATGATTCTATTGATATCTGGACATAGGGCTAAGTAGACCCAATGTAAGTAGCACTAATTTTGAACCAGCCCAACTGGTAAAACAAATTCTACAGATAAAAAAGAAAACTCAGAGCAAGTTGATGCTTTGATAAAAATGCAGATCAACAATGGCAAATAAGACAGTCTGACTATTTGTCGGAGCTTTTACAGAACTAGGGTATTGATCTCAGAACTATGCTGAAGGTCAAATTCTAGGAATTGGAAACTATGGAGATAATACAATGAGAAAAGAACGACATTCCATTTTAGGTTGTAATTTCTAGATGTAGTGGAAAGTCTCTATTCTCTCCTAATTCCATAAACCTGATACATGAGGGGGTTTCAAAAAGTTTGTGGGGAAAAATTGAATGATAGGATACTTTCATTTCATTCAATTTCATTCGGTTGTAGGTTGTAATTTTAGATGCAGTGGAAGGTTTGTATTCTCCCCTGATTCCATAAACCTGATAAACGAGGCGGCTTCAAAAAGTTTGTGGGAAAATCGAATGGTAAGATAATGGAATTTTTCCACGGCCTTTTGGAAGCTCCCTCGCATGTAGGTGTCTTATTCATTCATTTAAAAAACATTTCCTGAGCACCTACTATGTGCTAAACACTGTTCTAGTTCTAAAGAAAAACAGTGAATAAGATAGACAAGGTCTTGGCTCTCATGACGCATATAGTCTTTTGAAAACAAGGTATCTTCAGGTTCTGCATGTGCCATGAAGGAAGTAAGCAGGATATTGTGATAGAGGACTACTGCAGGGGATAGTAAACAACTGAAAATTCAGTTGACATGGAAGTCAAGGAAGAGTTCTCTAAGGAGGTTGCCTTCAAATTGAGATTATAAGGATGGGAAAGAACCAGAGGGAGATCAATCCAGGCAGAAGGAACAGCAACTGAATGTTCCTGGTGTGGAAGTAAATGAAAGTCTCTGAGCAGGTAGAGAAGATATCTATAAAATGAGTTAGAATGGTAGAAGTAGCCAAGTCTGCAAGGCCATAGTAAGGAGCTAAGGTTTTATCCAAAGGGCATGAGGGAGGTGATGAGGATATTCAAGCAGGGGAATGACATTACTTTTTAAAAAATGAGTGTATGATTATATCTATTGCAGAGGTTTTAGTAGGGTGAGGTACAGTCCCCTGTCCTCTCAAATAGTTCTAGAATGGCATCTTTAACCTCCCTATCTGTATTCTTTTTCCACCTCCAACAATCCCTATTTGGGGTGTCGCTCCTGATCACTGATATTCCCTCAACTTCCTCCCATCTTGTGCTGCTGGAAGCAAATATCAGTGAAGCTCCCCAACCCTCATACACAAAGAAGAGATGGAGAGCAGAGGAGATAGGATGGGTCTCTGGAGTAAGTTTTGTGCTATTAGAAATAATAAAATGAAGGATTGTTATGTTTCCATTCCTCTTCCTTCCCCATTTTGCTCAAAATCTTTTTTTGCCTTAGAAAGTATCAGACCCCCCACCCATGCTCAATTGACAGCTACTCAAATACCCTAAAGATAATTACATTGTGGGGCAAAGCACATTATATTCTTTATTTCCTGATCTTGGTTTAATACAGGAGAAAGAGAATACCATATCACCAAGGTAAGACGTGGGCTCTATGGAGCCTGGTCCTAACGCTCTCAGAAAACAGTGTCTGGTCCAGTCCTCAAGCCCGTCATCTGTGTGTGGCCAAGCTTGACAGATTACCAGACTGGAACCAACAGCATCCTTGTCCAATTCACCCTGAAACCTGAGTAAATCACTCGACATCTCTATCAGAGCTTCCTCCTTTTAAAGACGAGGCGCTGGCAGAGACAATGACTAAGATGTCTTAGCTCTAAGCAACTGTATTCATTGAGAGTTAATATTTTCCACCTGCATCCCTACTGAACGCTTAAGTAATGTTTCTCCTTCCCAAACACTAGAATTATTTGTTTCATTCATTAAAGACTTAAACTTTCAAATGCTACCCAGCCACTATACTAGGTGCTAGAGACACACACAAAAGAATTAAATACAATATTGAATTTCCAAGAGCAAATAATATAGAGGTGAGAAAAGGCAAACACATGGACAAGCATTTAAAATATAATGTGGTAACTATGGTATGGAAGCATAGTAGAGACAGGAATTCGTTTTATCTGGGCAGACTAGCTTGGTATACAAGTTCACAGAGGAGGTAGCATCTGAGCATGGTTCTTGGGAAGAAGGGAAGAAAAAGCAGGGCAGAGTCAGAAAAAGCAGGACTAGCCTGAGGACCGACCTGGCTTAGTACATCTAGTATGGGGACATGTGGAGGAGGGTAAGAGGAGTATGTGCTAGACCTCACACATCACTAGGATGCTAAAGAATCTTCAGAGCTCACTGTTGTGAACTCCAGTCTCAAATAAAGCTTTATACATGACATGAAAGCCTCCATTTTTAATCTGTTGGATAACCAGACAAATAAAAGTAACTCTTCTGAAAATATTTTGGATATTCCATCATAAATCAGCCTGGCTTCCAATTTAGAAGACCAGAATGTTTGCGTCAAAAATTCTGCAACTCCTAGGCAAGAAGGTCTCTTAAATATCTACAATCTCTGTCCCAAGTCACCTTGACACATGTCAGGGTTTCTTGCCAATTTCACTGGGAGGCCTGCTTGCAGTATTTGAGATCCTGACTGGCATCTTCTATGCCTTTGGCCTTCTCTTGCTCAGTCTTGGTATTGATAGTTGTTATTGTTGTTGTTAGATGTCATTGAGTCCATTTTGACACATAGCAACCCCACTGATAGAGTAGAACTGTCTTAAAGGTTTTCTTGGCTGTAATCTTTATAGGAGTAATCACCTGGTCTTTCTCCTATGGAGATACTAGGTAGATTTGAACCTCCAGACATTTGGTTAGCAGTTAGTGCTTAATGCTTGTGCCACCAGGGTTCCTTAATAGTTACTGCTGTTGTTAAGTGCCTTCGAGTCGATTCCGATTCATAGCAACCCTTATAGGGTTTCTGAGGAATGGCTAGTGGTTTGAGCAGCTGACCTTGTGATAAACAGTCCACTGCTTATCTTACAGTGCTACACCAGGAATCTGCTGATGAGCAATTCTCTGTCTGGAATGGTAAAACCAATGATTTTCATAGATATTGTTGTTACTGCTTTTAGTCTCATGCTTGTAAAAATTGGGGCTCTAAAATCAAATACAAATTTAAGATTATCAAACTACAATGCAAAGCTATTACGGAAAACCTTAAATGCATATATATTCTAAACACATATTTGTTCTCATGGGGTAATCACTTAAGCAGAAATCAGATGATTCTCAAATTTTTGATAAATGCATGAAAATGTGTCCTAGTTCATTCAAAACCATGTCTTATCCTTACTTAATATTAACATTACTGTCTAGTGACCTTCTCTGGACCCCAAAAGCCCTGGCCTGCTCTGGATCTCAAGTTTTAAAGCAGTGATTCTTAAAGTGTACTCCACAGACAGCAGCATCAACAGTATGTCTGAATTTGTTGGAAATGTAAATTCTTGGGCTCCATGACAGACAAATATAATAAAAAATCTGGGAGTCAAAACCCAGCAATCTGTGTTTTAGTAAGTCCTGCAGATGATTCGAATGCACACTCAAGTTTGAGAAGCATTGCTTTAAAGGTTCTCACCCTGGCCCTCCTCCAGCTGCAACCTTACCACAGGGTAAGGGATTCATGGAGTACAGAAAGTGCTAACCGGAAGCCAGAGCTCCGTGTCACCCTAACAAACCTTGCTCCCAGGACTCAGACCTCAGGACTCCTTGTTCAATCAGTGCAAAGCCTGCTTTCAGGCCACTTCCCCAGATGCACCAATCCAAGGGCAGCAGTGATGCTCATGTGTGTACATGCAGGGTGGCAGGGAGCAGGGGGCAAGTTTGGTCAAAAGAATTTGCATAGAATTTAGATCTGTGGACTTCAGTGGTCCCATCCATGTGCAGGAGGCTTCTTGTGATATAAGCCAGAAGCGAGAAGAAAAGATGGACCCTCTGTTACTCTTGCCTTGTTGTCAGGTGCCATCGAGTCGGAACC
>NW_006408603.1:291561-298412 GCF_000296735.1 Chrysochloris asiatica | reverse complement strand
TCCAGTGGTGAGGATTTTTGTTTTCTTAACATTGAGATGTAATCCATATCGAAGGCTGTGCTCTTTGATCTTCATAAGTCCTCTTCACTTTCAGCAAGCACTTGCCTGGACGCTACTAATGTCAGGGGCAGACTTGTGGTCTGATGATACAGAACCAGAACCATTCCCTTTGGACAAAGATGAACATGCTTGTTTCTCTGAATCATCCTCTTTGGATATTTGTTGTTGTTAAGTCCCGTCGAGTCCGTTCTGCCTCCTAGAGATTCTGGATAAGGTTTCCAAGGAGCGGCTGGTGGGTTTGGACCACTGACCTTGCAATCTATTGCTTTATCCTACAGTGCCACACCAGAACTCCCTTTGGATACTTAGTAAACACTTGAGGGAAACCTAGGTGTGCCTGACTTTGCAAACTCTATATACCCATGATCATTTCTAAAACTTGCTTTGGAAAAATCTAACCATATCTTAAGTTCCTCAGAGAGCTAGCTATTTGAAGGATTCCTATTGGAAATCCTTACGAATAATATTGCTAATTTATCTATTGTACAAAAGTCTATTTCATCTACAATGTGTGATTTTCAATAAGATACAACTGATGATCTAACAGTGTTTATAGTAACAACTGAATCAGGCATGTTGGAAGGTTTTATATACTCTAGGAGTTTGGGACATCTTGATGGAGAATCTTTTTCGGTAAGGATGATTTTCTTAAGAACTTGAATGACCTAAATTGAGAATTAGGATGACTTGATTCTCTCTTTGCTTCACTTAAAGTAGGCAAACTTAGTTAAATTCTCAGCTACCAACCAAAATGGTGGCAGATTCTGAATCTAGAGGTGTCTTAGAAGAAAGACGTGGCAATCTATTTTAGGAAAATCAGTCATTTCAAACCCTCTGGAGCACAGTTCTACCCTGAAACACATGGGGCTGCCATGAGTCAGGGTCTATTCATTGGCAAAGGTTTCTCTACCTCTATTCTCTCTTCATTTCACTCATAGCAAATGTAGTTTCCTCACTGTGCTCTTAGGACTCCAGAAGAGAGAGTCCCCACCAATTCCTAGGCCAGCAAGGGAGAGTGTGAGCTATAGCTAAGGGTTCTTCTGAAGACTCCCTGAAGTTAAGTCTGTCTATGTATACATCTGGAGACCTATAAAAATCATTGGGGATCTTGTTAAAATGTAGATTCTGATTCAGTATATCTGGGGTGAAAGCACAAACTCTCAGCAGCGGGATGAACTGAAATGAGCCAGTTCAATGTCCTTGTTGGGGAAACTCACTAGGATTGTCTAGTACTAAGAACACGTTGTTAGGAGCATAATAATGATTGTTGGGATGTTGTCACTATGATTTTCATTACTGTAATTGGTCCCCCTGATTCCCTCCCCTCTCTGTTAGTTCTTTTTCTGAGTCTGTGCACAAAGGGAAATGGAATTTGAAGTCTTCTGCTTTTGCAAGTCTGTTTTACTAAGTTTTAGCCTAATCAGAAGTTGTCTTATATGGTATATGGCCATGAGTTTTGCTGAGTAAGAGCTCTTTCATTGGGAGGGGAAAAAAATCAATTTGGGCCATTTTGAGATGATTTGATGTGTTTTAACTATTGAGCGGTTTTGGCACATCCGATTGGAAAACAGTGCATCTGGCACCAAGGATTTTGGAAGACATCAGGGTTTAGAAAAACTGCTGTTCTTTTCGACTGAAAGTTTTACCGTGGACAATTAATTCTACAGTGCCTTGCAACATTTTGCTCAAAAAGAAATGGTCCTATACTCTTGGGGAGATACTGAGAAGATTATGAAACCTTTCCTAGCATTTCTCCCAGAGACTCAGGTAGCTTAAGGAAGAAGCCATAGTGGTTGGCTGAACTTGAGCTTCAGAATCTAAGAGTGTTTGCTATGATTGTCAGTTGCCTTCTATTATGTATAGCTGGCCTTGATTTGCATGGTATTTACCTGACTGGATTCATGACCTGTATATTGGCCAAAACCACAGAGAGGTTTACATAGAGCAGGAAATTACATTGACATTAATGTGGTAGAAGATAAGACATCTAAACACACAGTAACCTTCTGTTACAGAGCTGAGGGCAGTATATTTTCGTAAGAATGTGCTGCTGAAATAACAGTCCTTGTAGTATAGCCCATCAGCTAAGTAATACTAATGATATATCTATAATCTACATTTGAGTGCCAAAAACAATCCAATTCGTTTTTCAAACTTTTCTACGACCTTAGAAAAACATTTCCTTGGTTCCAACTGGCTGACAGTTAAACCACAAGAAAAAGATCCATTTCAGCTACGTCTCTGGCCTTTCCCTGCTCTGTTCTTCCCATACTTGGGACTAAGGGCAGATAGATGAAGCAAAAAAGAGGACCCTCAGGTTCACTGAAGTCAAAGTGTACATTTGACGTCTCCAGCCCGCGGTGTACCTTTAATGACCACCTTGGATGGAACACATGAATGAAAACAAAATGTTACCAGTGAATGGGAACTCAGATCCAAACCCTTTATTCTATTGGCTTTATAGAATTAAATGTCCTCAGCTCTTTTTGAGCTAGCCTTTGCTTCTCAGTGTGTGGTATATTTTCCATGCAAAAGGTCAAGAAATGTTACATCACATAAGTCTATAATGAAATTCAGATGTAACTTCAGCAACTAAAGACATACTAAAAGATCCATAGGAAGTGTGGTAACGTAGTGGTTACGAATCGGGCTGCTAACCTCAGGGTCAGCACTTTGAAACTACCAGTTGTTCTGCGGGAGAAAGATGAGGCTTTCTGCTCCCATAAAGATTTACAGCCTCAGAAACCCTGTACCGGGTTGCTATGAGTTGGAACTGACTCCACAGCACATAACAACAACAACAAAAGATCCATGGACCTGAAAAAGATCAGGAAAAATTCTGGCTTAACAGCCACACAGAGGTCTAGGGTTTTAAACAAGCTAGACAGTGCATCCTTCAGAGAAAGAGGGTTAAGGGATGAATCATGGGACTTGAATGTAAGGATTCCAGTAAACTACTACCCGTACTTAGATAAGTGTCCATGAGATAAGATCATTTCTGTTTGAGCGACTGAACTTCACTTCCACTGCAAGAATTGCAGCACCTCAACCACCCTGCATCCAAGAAAACATGGATCACAGGAGCCGGCACCGAACATACCACAGGGGAGAAATCTGTGTCTTGGGGCACGTCAGACATGTTTCCACTCCAGACTATTCTGAGTGACAGCTGCCATCAAGTCCTTGCTCCCTCGATTTTCTGTGCTGACATTTCCTGGCTTGTCTGCTGACTTCACACCCGAAAATCTGACTCAAGGCATGAAACAGATAACTCAGCTCAGCTTTGCCCCAGCATGTACTACATGCCAATCCTACGTAACCTGAGGCTAAGATAAGAGCTGGAAATGAATTTATTTCCATGTGTGTATTTGCCAGGGGACTTTGTGCTGTTTTAGCTACTTCCTGTGTATCACTTCACCATCCCAACCCCAAATGGGCTCCCACCATGTAGTGGCATACATGCCTGATGGGGAATATCATTCTGGGTGGTTAATGATAATGAAGGCTATTTGATAGGCAGTTTTAAAGCTTATGTTAAGAAGTTTCAGCTAACTCTTTCAGGAAGAAAGGTCAAGGCAGATATAAAAGCTGCTGTCCCTTCTAAAGTCATTTGATTGTCATATAATTATATTTCAGAACATTCCCAATCTTCTAGTATGTTTCCACTTTTAGGTTTCATTTGAGCATGACATCATGAACAAAGAACAACTCTGCACTGGAGAAAGTCACTCCAGAGCTAACAGGAGACACAGAGAGTGCATCTGTCTCCAAGGACCCAGAACATTGTGGGTAATTCCAAAGATGAGAGCAGGAAGTTTTCAGCACTCCGTCCCCAGCATTACATACACACATAAACACGGAAACGGGCATCATGCTGCTTCTAAAAAGGTACAGTTTGGAGATTTAGAATTCAGAGAAATGTAAACTAGTTTAGAATCTCAGTTGTAAAGACCCATTAGTACCTCTATAGTCAGATGCTTCACTTGCCAGATGGACCAACTGAGGCTCTGAGGCACAGGCTGGGTGCATCCCAGTTCTACCAATTGTCAGCTGTGTGACATTTAGTGAGTAACTTAGCTTCTCTGTGTCTCCATGCCTCTTCTCTGAAATTGGAGCAATTATACCTTCCAAGTTGGCTTGTTGACAACGTTAATAAAATAAGTATTTAGCACAGTGCTTGGCACCTAATTAGTGTTCAGGAAAGATTAGTTCTTCTTATTAGTATTATTAAAGAAATTTGGACAAACTCAAGTAGAGCTGGGTGCAAAGATAAAGCAGATGCCTCCTGCCCATTGCATGTCCTCTTCTGACTGTGTCTGGTTGAAAGAAATCGATGCTTTTTGTCCCAAGCTTTGGATGGAATGGCCGGCTGTCCACATGCTCAGTGGCACTGTCTGAGCAACTGTGTGGCATTCAGTCAGCAGCTGTGGGACTATTATCCACTCACTTGCCAACAAAGATGCTGAGTAATGAACTTTAACTTTTGGTTTTGAAATGATCCATCTTCTCCAGCCATGGAATAGTCAAGAGAGAAAGCTGCTGTCGCTAACGGTGTGGGCAGCAAGCTTCAGCGGAGTGAGTTTCAGCCCTCACTAAAACTGTCCAGGCACTGCAGAGTTAATAGCATCTTTGCTTGGGGTCATGGCTGTCTTACAGGGAAAAGGGGTCTCAAGAAAAATACAATGTGAAGGGGATCTTTGTGGTCACATTTATGCTCAGTTATCCTGGGATTTGGGACAAATTCAGGCATCTGTTAGATGGTTAACTTCTTGAGGTTTTAGGCATATTTCTATCCATGGGGCTGCCCCAGAGTACCACTTAATGAATGTTTATTGAACAAAATTGAAAACTTTTCACACAGCTGCTTCAGATTATTCAACCAAGGTAAGTCATTATTTAATATGATATTGGAAAATAGTAAGTGGTCTCCTTTTACACTTCTCAGTACCTGATTGAGCCTCCACTATGGCTTAGATAAGGTATTTTGTTTAAGAAAGAATTCCATTTTTGTAGGCTGACAGATGCACTGGTGAGGAGCTAAGTATCTTAGCTCTCAGCAGAGCCTCGTGCCACCACCTTCATTACGAATGCTAAAGAGTGTACACAGGTGTTGTGCAAAACAAACGCCTCAGTTTCAGCTAGCTTAGTGTTCTTGTCCAGAATTCCCTTAGAGAATGCTATGCTCCAACCCAGCCACTGGTTGGTTATGTTGTGCAATCCACAGGGACAGCAATCACCTCATTGTTTAGTTACAACTCATGAAAAGATTTAAAAAAAAAATTTTTTTTTTAAGCGCCGCACACAGCACACACATAGAGAATGAGGGTGGAGGCTGTGCGATGATAATGAAAACCATTTGTCAGTTAGCATTTCACCCCTTTCTTTGTGAATCAGCCAAATCCCTGGCACCAGGCCTCAGTCTGTGAAGAGAGCTGCACCTCAAAGCCTTCCAGGGACTCTTTCTGTCATGTCCAGTCTAAGGAGTGTCACCCTTTGTCAGGACTGACTCCAGGCCACAGCCACCAGGCCAGGCTGCAGCTCTGCCCTGCTCCCATAGCTCACCCATCACGTCACATGTGAATGTGCATTTATTTACCTCAGTAATTTCTTCTTATTGCTAAGTGTCCTCAAGTCAGTTCCAACTCATAGCAACCCTCTGTAGGGTTTCCTCAAACCAGAGTTTATGAAAGACCTTATACAAATTAAACCAAACTCTGGTTTAGGACAAAACCTTACACAGGGTTGCTATAAGGTCTCTCCTCTTTGTTGTCTCCCTGCGTTGTGGTCACCCTTAATGTATCCTTCTGGGCAGGAGTTTCCATTCTTGCTTCCTTTTAACTGCCTTTACTGTTCTTTCTTCAAATCCAATTTTCATATTCCCAAATAATTCATATCCAACTTTTTGAGAATGAAAACTAAAAATAAATTAAAAACTAAAAATAAACTTAATGAAAAATAATTTCCACAAACAATACACATAAAGTTCATAACCATTAGAATAGTATGTATCTTTTTTTTTTAACCTGTGTTTACCCTCCAAGAAAGGAATCATGTGTTATGGTTGTAGGCAGAGACAAGGCCCGAATCCTCTGTGTACTTGTATTCATTAAGTCTTGGTACTCTCCTTTTCTCTGCCCATCGCTCAAATCTATCGCAGCATGTAAACAACTCAGGGCTTTTATTCAAATCCAGAGTGGGATTTGAATATTATCTCCAGTATCCACCACTACTGATACCTTGATTATCACCAGCATCACTACCACCACATTTACTACCATGACCACCATTCCCACCACCAACACCATCATCACCACTATCACCACCATCCTATCATAACCACCACCATTTCCCCAACACTTCCTCAATGCCATCATTCTCCTACCACCAGCACCACTAGGCCTACCATTTTGCAGTGCTGTAACACAATCATAGACTGCTAACTGCAAGGTCAGTGATTCAAATTCATCAGCCACTCCTCTGAAACTCTATATAGGGTACTATGAATCAGAACTGACTGAACGACACCTAAAACAACAACCATCACAATGGCCACCTCCACCATCACTACCACCGTCACTGGCAATACCATTACCCTATCACCTTCATTATCACCACTCCCACCATCTTCAAAATGATTACAGGAATTTTCGTAGCCATGGAAATCTGACCAAGGGTCTCCAAGGCCTCTCTTAGGTCGTTAATAAAATCAGCAGAACCTGAAGGGAGCCAACAAAGCCTAGAGACAATTTTGTCTCTTCTAGAATAATTAAATGAATCATATAGTTTCATGT
>NW_006408603.1:282118-291161 GCF_000296735.1 Chrysochloris asiatica | reverse complement strand
TCGAAAAAGTAAATAAGAATGTACCTTAATCCTCCAAAATGAGGTAAGGTCTTTCATTTGCCAGGTGTGGTGTATAAAGGTTACGTGTATGATCTTTGTAGACCATCTTTGAGTTTCTCTATTTTTAAGCACAAGGGAACTTTGTGCTTAAGTTCTCCTTGACCCCTCCCCTCAGCCTTCAGAAGGAGGTACTACTCTGACTAGTCCAATTCCATGGCAGTGATTGGCTTCAGCTTTAAGAGGGGAGTTTCCTGAGCGTTAAAGGTCAGACCCTGAGTGTGGCTCTTGCCTGGCCCTTCCACCCCAGCTGCAGAAGTGGCAACAGTCCCAGGAGGAGAGAAGGCCTGCTTGCTGGCATGCATCTTCCTCAGCCACTTGTTCAGCCTGAGTGGGGAGCTTCCTAATGCCAACAGGGTGAGTATGCCAAGATTACATATTTGAATTTGGGCTAGGGTGGGGATGGTGGACTATGGATGGAATAGAAATGATCCAAAGGGATCCTTTGGACCTTTAGCTTAGGATGTCTGAGGGGCACTGATGACAATAGGCTCATCTGTGTTTGAGGTACAAAATTTAATGTAATGTGATATGAGAAATTATGTGGTAAGTTCTTTATTAGAATGAACTGTGGGTCAGAAAAGAGAACACCTACAACCACTAATGCTGCTATTGTTGTTGTTAGTTGCCACTGAATTGATTTTGATTCATGGTTCTGTCATGTGTACAGAATAGATCTGCTCCATAGAGTTTTCAAACCTGTGACTTTTCAGAAGTGGATTTCCAGGTCTGTCTTCTGGGAGTGCGTTTGAATGGGTCTGAATTGCCCAATTTTCACTGGTAACCATCCCCATCCGTGCCACTCAGGAACTCCTATCACTAATGTTGTTGTTGTTGTTAAGTGCCATGGAGTCAGTTCTGACTTGTAATGGCCCTGTATAGGGTTGCTGAGGAGAAGAGCAGCTGGTGAGCTTGAACCACCAACCTTGTGGTTCAAACTGACCTTGTAGTTCAGCACATTAACCGTTAGCGCTACACCAGGACTCCTACCACTAATAATAAATGACATTTATTTATTATGGTAGACAGTGGGCTAAGGGCATTTTTGATACTTGTTGTTGTTGTTGTTATGTGCCGTGGAGTTGGTTCTGACTCATAGTCACCTTGTACAGGGTTTCTGAGGTTGTAAGTCTTTCCAGGAGCAGAACAAGTCTTCTAAAGTATGCATCATCCCCACTTTACAGATGAGAAAACTTAATCTGTAGTGAAGTGAGGAACTGAAAAGTTGCATTGTTTCATGATGAGACGGATGGACAAGAGCCTAGGTCTCTTGTTCTGTGGTCCACTCCTTACATCACTTACAAATCTGACTATTTGAAGGAGCAACAGTTTAGTACTCTGGGTCATGTATTTAGGTTCTATTTCTTGTTGAATGCCGTAGAGTCAGTGCTGTGATATGGATAATGTATAGGTAGATATGCATATCAAATAATCTTTAATTTATCTCACTCCTTTTAAAAGACAGAATTTTACATTCTTAGAGGCATGTGATAGATCAAGTGCTGATCTTCCAGGTTATAAAATAACTTGACTTCACCATTTGTCTTCCACGAGACTAACCTTGTTTACAGTTTTGAATGTACTCATAGACCACACGTCATCCTCATTGAAAGAATAGCCACCAAGAAATTATTTTTGACTACTGATAGATATATTGGTGTTGTTTAGTACTGTTGAGTCAGTTTTGACTCATCGCAACGCTGTATAGGGTTTCCGAGAGCAGCTGGTGTGTTTGAATTCAGACTTTGTGGTTAGAAGTCCAGTGCTGATCCCATAGTGCCACACCTGGAGTCTGTTGATAGATATTTAGTCGTAGAAAATAAATCAGTTACCATTGAGTCAACTCTGACTCACAGTGACCCTGTGTATGTCAGAGTAAAGCTATGCTCTATAAACAGAGTTTCCAGTGATTGATTTTTTTTTGGAGGCAGATTTCCAGGCCTTTCTTCTGAGATGCCTCTGGATGGACTCAAGCTGCCAACCTGTCAATTAGTAACTGAGTATGCTAACCATTTTCACCACTGAGGGATACCCTTATGGAAGATATATGCTTAGAAACATGCAGTGGTTCTTTACTTAGAAATTGATTAAAAACTATAATGTAGCTATTGTTGTTGTTAAGTGCTGTTGAGTTGATTCCAACTCATAGTGACCCTGTATAGGGTTTTTGAGGAGCCACTGGTGGGTTGAGTCACTGCCCTTCTGCCAACAGTCTAGTGCTCATCCTACAGTGCTACAGGACGACTTCAATGTAGTTATTAAGCTTACTTTTATATGTTTTCTGGATAGATTTACTCTTAATACTGAGACTGAGAAATAAAATCATAAGAAACACAGGAAGTACTCACTCTGAGCTGGGGTCTGTGCTACTCTGTTGGTTGGCTTTGGGGTGTGAAAATCAAGCTAGGGACTGATGGAGCCAAGTAAAGTCTGTTAATATTTCCATTCATGGACATGCAATAGAAAACCATCTCATACATTTACAGGAAAGCATCTAATATAATATCTTTGTTGAACTTAATCAGAACCAGAGTAAAATTCCAGTCGACAAGAATAGAAACTTACCCTAATGATTTCATTTTTAGTCCAAAACATACAGTGTTTTCTCTGCTTGCTCAGTTTGTCACTTTCTAAAACAAGAAATTAGCAAGCGATGACTTTGGTTTGAGGGACAAGTGGAAAGCAGTAAACACTGAGCAGAAATGCAACGAGATCAAATGTCAAGGGTCCTTGGTGGGCAATCATCCTGAAGTGGATACGATTTGTCAACTATCGACTTTATTTCTCAGAACTCGTGTGATTTACTCAATCAGGGTTCAATTATCTAGGCTGCACGCCCTCCTCTCCGCAGTGAGGGCTACATATAAAAGAAGTGAATCACAAGGCAAAGAAGAGAAAGTTGGATGTCTATCAATGAGTTCTTTAGGCAGACATAGTTGCTTCCATTGTTTGTGAGTGAAATGGACTTTTCCTGGTGGTGGAGGTGGTGGTTATGTGCCGTGGAGTCGGTTCTGACTCATAGCGACCCTGTACAGGGCATCCGAGGCTGTAAATCTTTACGGGAACAGAAAGCCTCCCTCATCTTTCTTCCACAGAACAGCTGGTAGTTTCGAACTGTCAACCTTGAGGCTTGCAGCCTGATTTGTAACCATTACATTACCCTACCAGAGCTTCTTGGCCTTTTCCTAGAAGAATGGAAATCTTACACATTGAAAAACAAAGAAAACACCTCCCTCTACTTTTGCTGTATTGAATCACATAGATGGATTCCGTTTTTCTGTGTACAATGGGTTGTGGTTTCCGTTATGGGGCTCTGGAGTGAAAAATCTGGAAGCCCTTCTAGCCCACCTGCCTCTTACCCCCACAAACTCTTCCAAAGAGACGAGGCCATTGTCTTCTTTCAGTTTCTCAAGAGTAGTGTGAGTATGAAGGTGCAAGTCAGATAAAGGCTCTCTGCCAGTGAGCAGTGGCTGTCACTTTGAGGGTGGTGGTGGTGATGAGCCATGGAGTCGGTTCCAACTCATAGTGACCCTGTACAGGGTTTCCAAGTCTGTAAATCTTTATAGGAGCAGAAAGCCTCTTCTTTCTCCCGCGGAACAGCTGGTAGTTTCGAACTGCTGACCCTGAGCTTAGCAGCCTGATTCATAACGACTATGCTCCCAGATCTCCTTACTTTGAGGGTAAGAGTGGCATTTTGGCCAGAACATCAGAAGGGCACACGCTTGCTATTAATTATGCGGCTTGGCCCTGTCCCCACCAGGCACCGTGGGGGAGCTGAGTAATACTGGCACTGAAGATGGCCTTTGTCCTGGTGCCAGATCTTCTGACTCCAATTAGGGGCCAGGCTGGAGCTGAGCTCAGGGCAGAGTCCGAAGGAGAAATGCCTATCTCATTTCCCATAAGCTTGGAGATTGATTGGTGCTTGTGCCATGAGTGGATGAGTAGTCTTCAATATACTGAATCAGACCAAGACAGCACCTGCATGCATTGAGACAAACTAAGTGAGCTGGGATTTTCACTACCCTTAGGAATCCTGTTGTCATTATAGGAGAGAGATGGAACTAGAATAACAAGCAATTGGGAAGGGGGTGGGGGAACAAGCAATGACAGTAAACTAGAGAAGCAAGGAAGGACAAGGAAATGATAGAGAGAGAGAGAGAGGGAAAAAGGGAAGAAGGGTAGAGAAGCAGACCCACAGGAGGAATAACAGAGAAGGCAGGTACCTGGAGAAAGGAAACAAACAAACAAAAAAACAACAATAAAACGGGAGAAAGAAACAGAGACTTAGAAGGCGCTTTGAAGGTGGGCTCAACATCAGCTCTAGTGAGCAGCAAGAAATCATTGCACAGATCAGACTCGCTGAGATGTGATTCATTCCTGTGTTTCCTTAGAGAAAAGGGCCAAGAGATAGGTAATCACAGCTATTTATGATTAGCAACAACTCCTTGAAAAGAACCCAAATTTCATTGAATCAGCATCCGGTAACCTTATAAGATAACCTGGAGGTTGCTTAAATTAGAAGTCTATTATTGTTGTTGTTGTTATTAAGTGCTGTCCTGTTGATTCCAACTCATAGTGACTGTGTATAGGGCTTCTGAAGAAGGGCTGGTGGGTTTGAATCTACAACTTGTGGTTCAAATTGACCTTGCAGTCCAGTGTTTATCTTACAGTGCCACACAAGGATTTCAGTGGTCTATTGTTGTTGTATAGTGCCGTTGAGCCAGCTCCAACCCATAGCGACCCTATAGGGTTTCCAAGGAGCAGCTGGTGAACTTGATCTATCAACCTTGCAGTTCAAACGGCTTTGATGTCGGGTACATTAGGAGAAGCCAAATATTGCTGGAGAAATACAAAATCTGACCCAAATCCAACAATAATAGGGCCTTGGAAGAACGACACAGTGATTTCGTTCCATAAGTTAGGTCAAAGCCACCACTCAGGGTACATAACCTCTCCAACATAAATGTCCTTCATTGTAGGTCCGCTGTGCTGGGCATGTCAGATGGGCCCCGTAAAATAAATGAGATTGAATGATCTCACCATTATTAGCTTCAGAGAAAATACCTTGGAAGAGAAATCATGAGTGGAAAGGACAAAAGGATATAACATCAGGGGAATTGGGGTTTCCCATTGATGCTGGATCCAGCTGGAGTTGGTTATGGAGTAAACTTTATTTAATCAAATCCTCTGTCATTAATAAAAGCCCAAACCAAATCCAAACACAGATAAATGATGATGTACTTGGATTTCAAGTTGGGCTTGCATCAGTGCTGTACCAGGTGCCATACATAAATCTAGGACGCAGACTGCTGGAGCTGGACTGCAGAGAGGCTGTCTCTGGAGTCAGCTTCCACCATTCAACTTGTGCCACTGCTATTTTCCTGTCCCTACTGGTCAGTTGGTTAGTGAGAGGACTGAAGGTAAATCACAGACTCTGTTCAAGACCCAAAATCCTTCTCTTCTTAGTGCAGAAAGTTTAAAAGACAAATCAGGCAGGTTAGGCATCTGGAAACCACCCTTTAAAAAGAATGGTGGAATGAAGTAGGGATGTTACGTGCTCAGGAAAGCTTTCAAAGGGAGAGGGTGGAGAACGGCTCTCTATTGTTCCAGAAGACACCACGGGGATGAATGTGTAGAACTGGAAAAGAGACAGATGCTATTTCAATATGAGGTTTCCAACAATATTTAGAAAAAGCAATGGACTGTCTATTGAAACAGGATTCCTCTATGAGCAATGTTCAATTCAGGCTGAATGATTATAATGGCCTTTCATTGCAATTAATAACAATACAACCTCTGGAGATTTAATTATAAGCAATTGGAAAAAATAAAAAGAGGGAAGAGAAGAAGGGAGAAAGAATGAAGGAAAGGAGGAGAAGGGGAAAGAGAGAAGGGAAGAACAAATAGAGAGAGAGTGAATAATACTTTTGATGTGTTATTAGGAGGGACCAGGCCCTGGAGAAGGGCAACATGCCTGGTAAAGTGGAGAGTTAGTGAAAAAGGAAGACTCTCAATGAGAAGGATTGGCGCAGTGGCAGCAGCAATGGGCTCAATCTTAACAATTGTGAGGATGATGCAGGTCTGGATAGTGTTTCCTTCTGTTTACATAGGGTCACTATGAGTTGGAATTGACTCCATGGAACCTAATAACAATGAATAACAATTTCAATAGGGAGGGTGGTTCTTGGTGTCATCCCATCATATGTGTATGTTATGTGGACTCTTGGATGTAGCATTTTTCAGTCAGTGTTGCTTCCTTTTGACCTCTCATTCCGTGAGGCTGTGTGTGATTTTGGTGTTAAAGATTTGGATTTCTTTAATACAACTGGCTCCTTTGAAAGTCAGTTACTTCATCTGATGCTCAACTGAAGAAAGAGCAATCTTCCCACATTGGAAAGAAAATTAGCTGGTTGGATTTATAGAGTGGAATTTGCTTTTATTGCAGTATAGTGTTGCTCAATAGTTTCTAAGGTAAATTTGGCTATGCTTTCTTGATTTCTTGTGCAGTGACTTTAGAGCACAGTCCTTGAAACAGGTCATCTGGGTACCATCTAACAGGTGTGCTAGAGTAGAGAGAGGGTCCTATGGCAGGGAGGGCAGATGGATGCCCTTCAACAGAATCATGTGGAGCAGGATGCTGAGTGTTGTGAAATGATCATGGAAGTCCACCATCCATCCTTCAGGTCTGAGATATGCTTTCTGTTTGTTGGTAACCCTGAGTGAATCCTTGAAATCTTTTGAGACTCAGTTTCCTCACTGGCAGAATGAACACTTTGGTTTGTCAGTGGTTTTGAATCCCAGCCCACATGCCCAGATCCCACCTTTGGAGATTTGGTATATAGATGAGGGATGGTCTTGGCAATCTCTGTTTACATAATTTTGAGGGGCTCTCCCCTGGTTACAATCACTAGTTTAGGAACCTCTAAGCTCTCTTCTACCTCCAGCACTTGTCTCTGATGGCCTCCCAGCTTTCCAGGGATGATATGAATAGCTGCTTTTCATTCACGCCGGAGACTGCTGGCTTTGAGCCCATTCTGCAAAGGGGAATAAGCAGAGAAGCAGAACTGACCATTGGCCTTGCTGCCTTTGCTCAGCTTGATTCAAGGCTGTTCCTATTTTCCTAGCATGAGAGCCGCCCTGCTGCTGACAATGAGTCTCCTGCGCACTGTATTGCTCTGACAAGAATTATACATTTGACTGAGATAGGCTGGGTTAATATAGTATACAGCTGCTAATTCAGGAAGTCATCGTGATAGTATTACAATTTTAAAAATTTCAGAAAGATGCATAAATTAAAGATGAAAAATAAATAAAAATCAAACCCACTGCGATTGAATCAGTTCCAACTCATAATGACCCAACAAGACAGAGTAGAACTGACCTATAGTGTTTCCAATGCTTTGCTCCGGAGTGAATGAAACGCAATGATTTCTGTATTCCGTTAGGTTACCTCTTTAGAATGGACGCAAATAGGGATTCCTTCCAATCAGTCAGCCAGATAGTTGTCTTCCAAATTTCCTCCTGTGCCACCTCACTTTCTCGAAAGATTTCAATTTTTATTCCATCAATTCCTGGTGCCTTGTTTTTTGCCAATTCCTTCAATGCACCTTGGTCTTCTTCCTTCGGTATCATTGGCTCTTGATCATATGCTCCCTCTTGAAACGGTTGAACATTAACCATTTCCTTTTGGTACAGTGACTCTGTGTATTCCTTCCATCTTCTCTTGATGCTTTCGGCATCATTCAATAATTTGCCCAGAGAAGCAGACTGCCACATCTTCCATCTTCCGACTTCCTTTTTCTTTTGTGTAGAAAATCTACAAATCACAATTTTACTGCTAACTGACAAGTCAGCAGTTAGTATCCACCAGCTGCTCTGTGAGAGAGAGTTATAGCAATCTGCTTTTATATGAATTTGCAGCCTTAAAAAACCTGTAGAGTACTTTTACTCTGTTCTATAGGAATGGAGTCCTGGTATGGAACTTTAGTGTTAAGTATTCAAACATAAGGTTGGCTTGACCAGAAAGATCAGTGGGTCCAACTCAGTAGCTGCTCCTTGGAAACCCTGTACAGGGTCACTATGAGCCAGAACCAACTCAATGGCACTTAAAAACAGCAACATAGGAATGTTACAGGATGGCCATGGGGTTACTTCTAACATTGTTGATGGGTTATCATGTTAGTTTTCAAAGCATTGATCAACTCTATAATCCCTTTTTGTTATTTTTTTATGGATTACAAGAATTATTCTTAAACTGAGTTTCTTGGGATATTGATTCAAATTTAGGCTACCAAATGCTCAGTAAAACCTCTTTCCATGGTCAAATAAATTTGACTCCCGTTAAGTGGAGATTTTTTCAGTGTGCAATGGCATATGGATGTTGTTGTTGTTAAGTGCCATCTAATCAATTCCGACTCATTATCAACCTTATATAAAATTTCCAGGGAGCAACTGGTGGGTTTAAACCACAGACCTTGCAGTTAGTAATCCAGTATTTATCCTACGGTGTCACACCAGGACTCCATTTTGTCATGTTGTTGTTGTTGTTAGGTGCCATCAAGTTGGTACCAACTCATAGAGACCTATGCACAACAGAACGAAACACTGCCCGATCTGGGGCCAACCTCATTATTGTTGCCATGCTTGAGCCCACTGATACTGCCACTTTGACAATCCATCTCACTTGGGGTCTTCCTCTTTTTGTCTGACCCTCCACCTTACCAAACATGATATCCTTCTCCAGCAACTGGTTCTTCCTGACAATATGTCTGAAGTATGAAAGGCGAAGTTTGTTCATCCTGGCCTCCAAGGAGCACTCTAGCTGCACTTATTCCAACACAGATCTGTTGGTCTTTTGGAGCCCACGACACTTTCAATATTCTCCTCCAACACCATAACTCAAGTGCGTCAATTCTTCTATTGTCTTCCTTATTCACTGCCCAGCTTTTGCATGCATATGAGGTTACTGAAAATACCATGGCTTGGG
>NW_006408603.1:254176-280243 GCF_000296735.1 Chrysochloris asiatica | reverse complement strand
TTGAATATATCCCACCTGAAGAACAGATTTGATATATTAAACACTAAAGACTGAAGACCAGAAGAGTTGTGGGATGACATCAAGAACATATAGGAAGAAAGCAAAAGTCATTAAGAAGACAAGAAAGAAGGAAAAGGTCAAAATGGATGTCAGAAGAGACGCTGAAACTTGCTCTCCAGCATAGATATGCTAAGCAAATGGAAGAAATGAGGAGGTACAAGAGCTGAACAGAAAATTTCAAAGGTCAGCTTGAGAAGATAAAAGCCATTTTGTCGTAGATCCTTCAATATTGCACATGGATAGCTTGGAATATAGAAAGGTGTTTCTTACCCTCGTGCCTCCCCTAATTAATTTGACTGTAGAACTCTTGTTTTATTAATCCTCTTGTGATATCATAGTGATTGGAAATATGGGTTTTGACATTCCTATGACTTAAAGGTCAAGATCAAGATGCACTGCCTTCACTTGGCTTCCTGATCCATATTGAGATCATTCATTCATTTATTCAGTGGACATTTATTAGTTGGCTTCTAAGGCCAGGATCTGCTTAGATGCCAAGGCAATTCATTACAAGGAAGAAAATGTCAGGATCTCTGCTCTCTGGTAATTGTCAATGTCACAAAAAGATAAACATGTAAACTAATATCTTCAATTTCATGTGATACAAGCTTCCCTTTTATATTGTTTATTACTCAAGGGCAACGCTTGTGACTTATACTTGTCTTGTGTTTACAATATGTTGTTATTGTTAAGTGTTGTTGAGTCAGTTCTGACTCATAGCAACTCTGTATAGGGTTTCCAAGGAGTGGCTTTGAACAACCGACCTTGTAGTTAGCAAGCCAGTGGTTATCTTACAGCGCCATACCAGCACTATATGAGAGGGCTTCACAAAGTTTGAGGAAATATTTCATTATTTTTTAATTCCACTTTTCATGAACTTTTTGAAGCCCCTTGTGACACAGAGGCTGCAACAATGGGTTCAAGCATAGCAACGAGGGGTGGGAGTTGGCAGAAGCTGACAAGGTTTTCTTCTGTTAAACATCAGAACACTGAGTTGGAACCAACTTGAGAGCAACTAACTGCAAGAAGTCCTGGTGTGGCACTATAGGATAAGCAAGGGACTGCTAACCACAAGGTCAGTGGTTCAAACCCACTAGCCACTCCTTGGAGACCCTATGCAGGATCTCTATGAATCAGAACCAACTGAAGGCACACACCAACATCAACAGTTTTAAAGCTCTAAGTCTTTCTCAAAATCGGTGCAACCCTGAACCTATAAAATCATGGTGAACCACAAAAGTATTGAATAAGCGATTAGCTCTAGTTTTCTAGGGCTACAACCTACTGCCACAGAAGTAAGAAATTTAATGCACTCTGCCCTTCCAAATAGACAAGTCACAACAAACCAAAGCAATTTACTCTCTGCTTATAGACACAGTTTAAGTGTTAAATTTAGTGATTTGACCTCATAAGCGGAGAAGAGCCAAGTTTGTGATTTTGCATAGGGGAACCCTGGGGAACCAAGTGACTGTTTAGCTGTTTACTGTAGAATTTAATACACATTAGGGTTAGCCACAATTGGTAACACTCAGGGAGTTGTTAATTTCTTGCTGGCAGTTTTACTATGAATGAGTTTCATAGATTTTGAATGTAGACTTGGCATTGTCATCCAGATTTTATGCACATTCATTTAATCTACATATGCTGAGTGGTTCCTAATTGTATGATTAGTAAACAGCACCTCAGATGCTTTATATATTTAAGAATTGTTCATCACCACAGACATGTAATGTCATAAGGGAATAAAGAAGTTCATTTAGTGAGGATAAATCACACTGGGTTCTATTAAGATATGGCAAAGCTTCTCAGCCTCTGCACCACTGGCATTTTGGGCTGCTAACCCTTTGTTTTGAAGTCCTGGCATGGTACTGTAGGATAAGCATTAAACTACTAGTCACAAGGCTGTCGGTTCAAACCCACGAGCTGCTCCTCAGAAACCTTACCAGGGTCATTATGAGTTGGAACCAGCTCTACGGCATTTAACAACAACAACAACAAATTCTTTGTTTCAAGGCTGTCCTGTGCATCATAAGATGTTTTGCAGCATTCTGGCCTGTATCCACTGGAGGCTAGTGGCATGCCCCTTCCATCCCCACCTCCAACTTTTAACACTGATTATGCTCCAGACATTGCCAAATTTCCCTGGGGAACAAAATCACTCCCAGTTGAAAACCACTGATGTATAAAAGAGCCACTGGTGTTTAAAGTCAGTTCTAGCCTAATAGTAAGTAAAATTTTCATTCTGTGGGTTGTCAGTTAGAATGTGCCCAGAGAATGGAAAACAATACTTGCTGTGATTTGGAACTAGGTCTTTTCTATCCACTTTCTAGTAGTGTGGCCTGGGACTAGTTACCTAGCTTCCTATAGCCTTTTTCCTTATCTGTACAACAAGAGCAATATCTACCCCACACATGACCATAAGCACATATGAGCCATATACTGATAAACTCCTAGGGTAATGCCTGGCAAGAAACAGGCATGTAGTATATGTTAGAGATTCCCTCTTCTTCCTCCTTCCTCTCCTCCTTTCCTTTTCCTCTCCCCACCTTCCTCAATGCCTGGGTTGAACACAGCCAAATTATTTACACTACAAATGGCTTGGTGATTTCTTTCCTTTTTTTTTTTCCCTTCCCTTTCTATAATACAGATAATCAGGAGCTGACATTATATCCAAACCTTACGTGAGCTTTGGGGAAAAAAAACAGCCTAAATCAACAGTTGATAAAAGAGTATCTGAGTCCTCTACTCTTTGCGTTCGTGCACAAGGAATTCCAACTATAAGGAGTATGTTTGTCTACACATATCAGAACCATTCATCATTTTCTTATTCTTGCCTCAACTTGATAAGACTATAAGTTAAGTAAACAGAAAGGCTGCTCAGGGGTTGAACATGTCCCCCACCAGCTCCCACCCAAGGGCATCTAATAAGCTTGGTGACTTAATTAGCAATACTGACTAGGCCATGGCAGATTTTTAAAAATCTAGGCTAGGCACAATGGGGAGAACACAAACATGAAAAAACACCTGATACAGGAAATATAAAGACTAAAGGGAATCCTGGTGTGATGCTACAGGATAAGTACTAGACTGCTAACAGAAAGATGGGTGGTCCAAACCCACCAACTACTCCTTGGAAACCCTATACAGGGCCGCTATGAGTCAGAATTGACTCCATGGCACTTAATAGCAACATCAAGACTAAATAAAAAACCATCCATAATCCTTTAATTCAACTCCTGATAACATCTACTGTATTTCCTTCCAGTCTTTCCCCCCATCTGGAGTCCTGGTGTGGCACTGCATGCTAATATGCTGGACTGCAAGGTCAGTTTGAACCACAAGGTTGGCTGTTCAAGCTCACCAGCCACTCCGTGGAAACCCTATACAGGGTCGCTATGAGTCAGAACCAACTCGATGGCACTTAACAACAACAACATCTTTAATATAGAAGCCCTGATGGCCCAGTGGTTAAACAGTTGGTTACTAATGTAAACAGCATGGTTAAACAGTCAGTTGCTAATGTAAACAGCAGTTTGAACCCACCAGCTGCTCTGTTCCTCTAAGCCAGGTCTAGAATCGCTGGGTTGTAAACAGTTCACACATTCAGTTGTTAGCCCAGAAGCATCTCAGAAGAAAGGCAGAGTGATCTAATTCCAAAAAATTAGCCCTTGAAAGCCTTAAGGAACAGAGTTCTACTCTGACATACATGCATACACAGGATTACCATAAATTGAAATGAACTCAATGGTAACTGGTTTACTGGGAAGCCAGGCCTGCCTGAAGGAAGGCCCTAGACATTTTTAATGTTTCACTGAATTAGATTCTAAGTGGTCTTTTTGCAGTTTTCATTTAAAGATCTTGTTGTGGCCTGCTGTAGTGGTTTCAGCCTTTAATTCACATTAAAAAAAAAAAATTGGATGACTCTTTTCTAAATGTTCCCAATGGGCCTATGTTTGAGTTTTTAAATGTCTTGTGAACTACTCAACTGGACTTGATAAATTCTCAGCAGATTGCTGGCCCCAGAACCCTAGATGATCTGGGACAGCTGCTGTTTGTTTTTCTGTAAATCTGCTCTTGCATTGATTTGGGTGAGTTTCCTTGCATAGCTTCAAATTATAAGTATCACATATGGGTACCAACTCACAGTAAAATTACCCATTATACCGTTTCTTCACCTTACTAAGAACTTTTCTTCTTTCTCTCTTATTTTACTTTATTTTATTTTTACATTGTTGTTATTGCTAATTGTCATCCAGTCAGTTCTGACTCATAAAGACCTGATGCACAACAGAATGAATCAGAATGGCTGGTCCTAAGCCATCCTCACAACTGTTGTTATGATTGAGCCGACTGTGTCAATCCATCTCGTTAGGGTCTTCTTTGTCGCTAACACTCCTCTTTACTAAGCATGATGTCCATCGCTAGGGACTGGTCCCGCCTGATAATAAGTTCAAAGTATGAGAGACAAAGTCTCATCATCCTGGCTTCTGAGGAGAATTCTGGCTCTATTTCTCCCAATACAGATTTGCTTGGTCTTTTGGCAACCCATGGTACTGCTAATATTCTTCTCCAACAACTATAACTCAAATGCAACGATTCTTATGTTACCTTCTTTATTCATTTTCCAACTTTCACATGCATATGAGGCAACTAAAAATACCTTGACTTGAATCAGGTGCACCTTAATTCTTAAACTGACATCTATGCTCTTGAACACTTTAAAAAGATCTTATGCAGCAGATTTGCCTAATGCAATACATCCTTTGATTTCTTCATTCCTGCTTCCATGAATGTTGATTGTGGATCCAAGCAAAGTGAAGTCTTTGAAAACTTCAATCTTTTTTCCACTTATCATGATGTTATATATTGGGACAGTTATGAGGATTTTTGTTTTCTTTACATTGAAGTGTAATCCATACTGAAGACTATGGTCTTTTATCTTCATCAGTAAATATTTTAAGTCCTCTTTACTTTCAGCAAGCAAGGTTGTACATCTGAATATCACAGGTTGTTAATGAGTCTTTGTCTTCTGGAACTGTCTTTTGAAATGTTCTGTTTAGCTCTTTAACCTCCTCATTTCTTCCATTTGCTTTAGCTTTCTATGTTCAAAGGCAATTTTCAGAGTCTCTTCTGACATCCATTTTTATTTTTTCTTTCATTCTTGTCCTTTTAATGGCCTTTTGCTTTCTACCTATATGATGTTCTTGATGTCATCCCACAACTCTTCAGGTTTACAGTTATTAATGACTAATGCATCAAATTTGTTTTTATGATGATCTCTAAATTCAGGTGGATATATTCAAGGTCATATTTTGGCTCTTGTGGACTTGTTTTCATGTTTTTTCAACTTCATCTTGAACTTGCATATGAACAATTCATGGTGTCTTCCACAGTCTGCCCCTGACCTTCTTTTAGCTAGTGATACTGAGATTTTCTGCTGTCTCTTCCCACAGACGTAGTCAGTTTGATTCCTCTGTATTTCATCAAATGCAGCACATGTGTATAGTTTCCTTTTATTTGTTTAAAAAGTAGTTGCAATGAATAAGTTGTTGGTCTTGCAAAGTTCTGTCATACAGTCTCCAGTATCATTTCTATCACCAAGGCCATATTTTTAAACTATTGATTCTGCCTCTTTGTTTCCAAACTTTGCATTCCAGTCACAAGTAATTACTACATTTTGATTGCATGTTTGATCAATTTCAGACTGAGAAATTGGTAGTTTTCAATTTAATCATCACTGGCTTTATTGGTTGGTACATAACTTTTAATAATAGTGGTATTAACTGGTCTTTCTTGTAGGCATGTAGACATTTGTTGGGAGCAACTTAGCCGAAGGTCTCTGACCTGGAGGTAGTTTAATTGAAGGATTGCAACTGATCAGTTGTGGTCCAGAAATTTAGGCTACATCCAGGTCAAGCTGCCCCCTGAGGAACTTGCAGGACTGCCTCAGGGGACAGGGAATCTGCAAGGTCTTTCCTTGTACACAGCCATGACCTTCAGCTCAGTCTGCATAAACATCTGGCTGCTCTAATCTCTGTTTCCCTGACTACCACAAGTTACTTTCTTCTGATAAAGTCCTGCTTACTGCATGCACAAACAACACCAGATATTCTTGCACTCTTTTCCCTGCCCCAAGCACCTCCTTTTGATATGTGTATAAAATAAATTTGCTACATTTGGTCTGGGTGGCAGTTTCTCCATCAGAGTGCTGCATCCCACCTGGTCCCAACTTTATTTAGTTCTTTTGTGTCTTGTGTCTTCCTTTTTCTTCTAATCTCTCATCACCTCTACTTGGGTTGAATTTCTCCTCACAGGTCATGGAGACTAGCCAATGCCAGATGCTGTAGATATTATTCTACCACAGACAGCATTGTTCTTTTTAACAATGAACGTAACACCACTCCTCTTCATTCTGTTATTCCTGCTATAGTAAATCATATGATTGTCTGATTCAAAAGGGCTAATACTAGTTAATCTCAGCTTATGGTATTCCATTTCATTTCTGACAACTTTCCATTTTCCTAAATTCATACTTCATACATTCCATGTTCCAATTAATAATGGTTGTTTATAACTGTTTCTCCTCATTTTGAGTTGTGCCCCATCAGCAAATGAAGGTCATGAAAGCTTTACTCTATTCATGTCATTATGGTCAACTCTACTTTGAGGACACACTTCTTCTCCAGTTGTATTTTGAGTGCCCTCCAACTTGAAGGGTTCATTATTCCATTACTATATCTGATATTATACTGTTGCTATTTATCATATTTCAAGATTCTGGTGCTATCTGACAATATTTCACTGCTCTTCATAAGGTTTTCAGTGGCTAAATATTCAGAAGCAGTCTGGCTCTCCTCTTCCTATTCTTTCTTACTCTAGAAATTCCACTTAAACCTGTCCACCATGGGTGACCCTGCTGGTATTTAAAATACCAGTGGCATAGCTTCCAGAATTACAGCAACATGCAAACCACCAGTGTGACAAACTGATGGAGGAGTGTTTGTTGTTGTTGTTGTTTTTACATTAATATATAATTTAAAAAATGATCGTCAGTCTTTCAAATATGCAGTTGGGTTTCCTTTTCTGTTTAGCTTTGAAACAAATCTAGATCACAAAAGGTTTTTATTAGAAGACAAGGCAGTTAGAAAATAATTGATTGCAAACTGGAGAGCTACAAATTTCCTATTGCCACCACTAAAAAAATGCAAACAGACAGTGCCACATACTGTGAAATATATATATATATATATATATATATATATATATATACACATATATAAGGAACTCTGGTAGCGTAGTAGTTATGAATCAGGCTGCTAATCTCAAGGTCGGCAGTTCGAAACTACCAGCTGTTCCATGGAAGAAAGATGAGGCTTTCTGCTCCCATAAAGAATTGCAAACTTGGAAACCCTGGGTAGGGTCACTATGAGTCACAACCAACTCCACGGTACATAACAACAGCAACAACATATATATATATATATATATTTGTTTTGTTTAAAGTTGAGCCTAAGGAAACAATTGATGACAGAACTAAATCCATTTTTGCCAGTAACTTAGATTTTAAGGTCAGTTTGGCAAATGATTCCTAATATCTATAGGAAACTACAACAGCGCTACGAGAAAAAGACAAGTAACCCAGTTTAAAAATGGGCACAGAACAAGAACAGGCACTTCAACAAAGAAGACATTCGGGCAGCCAACAAACATATGAAGAAATGTTCACGATCATTAGCCATTAGAGAATTGCAAATCAAAACAACAATGAGATATTGTCTCACACCAGCAATAACAATGAAGTTCAAAAATGCAGAACATAATAAATGCTGATGAGGATATGGAGCAACTGAGACCCTCCTACATTGCTCATGGGAATGCAAAATGGTCCAACCACTCTGAAAAAACATTATGGCGCTTCCTCAGAAAGTTGGAAGTAGAAATACCATATGATCCAGCAATTCCTCCACTTGGTATATATCCACAAGAAATATGAGCCATAACATGAGTAGATATATGCACATCAATGTTCAAAGCAGAACTATCCACAATAGCAAAAAGATGGAGACATCAATGTATAAATGGATAAACAAATGTTGGTACATATACACAATGGAATATTAGGCTACCTTGAAGAATAACGAGGAAGCTGCAAGCCACCGCATAACATGTATGAACCTAGAGGACATTAAGACAGTCTAGGAAGAAGGAGTGACGAACTGCTTCCGAATATTTAGTCACTGAAAACCTTAAGAATAGCAGAGAAACACTGTCAGATATAGTGCTAGAAAATGAGCCCCTCAGGTTGGAAGACACTCAAAATGTGACTGAGGAAGAGCTGCCTCCTCAAAGTAGAGTTGACCGTGATGACATGAATGGAGTAAAGCCCGTGGGAGAAACGCCCTTCAATTGCTAATAGGGCACAACTTAAAATGAAGAAAAACAGCTGTAAACATCCACTGAATATCAGAGCATGGAATGTACAAAGTATGAATCTGGGAAAATTGGAAGTTGTAAAAATGAAATGGAATGCATAAACATAGATATCTTAGGCATCAGTGAGCTGAAATGGACTGGAATTGGCCATTTTGAATCTAATGACCACAGGGTTTACTACGCCAGAAATGACAAATTGAAGAGGAATGGTGTTGCATTCATCATCAAAAAGGACATATCCAGATCAGTCATGAGGTACAACGCTGTCTGTGATAGGATAATATCCATGCACCTACTGGGAAGCCCAGTTAATACCACTATTATTCAAATTTTCACATCAACCACTAAAGCCAGTGAGGATGAAATAGAAGAATTCTACTAACTTCTTCAATCTGAAATTGATCAAACGTGCAATCAAGATGTATTGCTCATTACTGGTGATTGGAATGCAAAGGTTGGGAGCAAAGAGGAAGGATGAGTAGTCAGAAAATATGGCCTTGGAACAAATTATTGATTTTGCAGAATTCTATCATACGATCTCTAGCATAGAAATGATGCTGGAGATCGCATGATAGAATTCTGCAAAATCAATGATTTGTTCATTTCAGATACCTCCTTTAGACAGAACAAGACAGAATACATTGAAATCAAATTGACTACATCTGCAGAAAGAAACAATGGAAAAACTCCATATCATCAGTTAAAACAAGGCCAGGGGCAGACTGCGGAACAGACCATCAATTACTCACATGCAAATTCAAACTGAAGCTGAAGGAAATGAAAACAAGTCCACAAGAGGCAAAAAATGACCTTGAATGTATCCCACCTAAATTTAGAGATCATCTGAAGAAAAGATTTGATACATTAAACACTAAAGACTGAAGACAGAAGAGTTATGGGATGGCATCAATAATATCATACATGAAGAAAGCAAAAAAATCATTAAGAAGACAAGAAATAAGGAAAAGATCAAAATGGATGTCAGAAGAGACATCTTGCTCTCCAGCATAGAGATGCTAAAGCAAATGGAAGAAATAAGGTCCAAGAGCTGAACAGAAAATTTCAAAGATCAGCTCGAGAAGATAAAACCAAATATTACAACAGAATGTGCAAAGATCTGGAATCAGAAAACCAAAAAGGAAGAACACACTCAGCATGTCTCAAGCTGAGGGAACTGAAGGAAAACTTCAAGCCTCAACTTTTGTTATTGAAAGATTCTCTGGGCAAATTATTGAATGATGCAGAAAGCATCAAGAGAAGATGGAAGGAATACACAGAGTTACTGTACCAAAAGGAAATGGTTAATGTTCAACCGTTTCAAGAGGTAGCATATGATCAAGAGCCAATTGTACTGAAGGAGGAAGTCCAAGGTGCATTGAAGGAATTGGCAAAAAACAGGGCACCAGGAATTGATGGAATAAAAATTGAAATCTTTCAAGAAACTGAGGCAGCACAGGAGGCACAAACTCATCTATGCCAAGAAATTTGGAAGACAGCTATCTGGCTGACTGATTGGAAGAGATCCATATACGTGCCCATTCTAAAGAGAGGTGACTCAACAGAATGTGGAAACCATCAGACAATCTCTTTGATATCCCATGCAAGTGAAGTTTTACTAAATGCAATACAGAAATGGCTGCAAGCATATACTGACAGAGAACTTCCAGAGGTTCAAGCTGGATCCAGAAGAGGCCATGGAACAAGGGATATCATTGCTGATGTCCGATGGATCTTGGCTGCAGAGAATATCAGAAAGCTATTTACTTGTGCTTTATTGATACACAAAGGCTTTTGATTGTGTGGATTATGACAAGCTATGGACAACATTGAGAAGTATGAGTATTCCAGAACACTTAATTGTGCTCATGAGGAATCTGTACCTCGACCAAGAGGCAGTTAGTTGTTCAAACAGAACATGGGAATACTGAATGGTTTAAAATTAAGAAAAGTGTGCGACAAGGTTGTATTCTTTTACCATACTTATTCAACCTGTATGCTGAGCAAATAATCTGAGAAGCTGGGTTATATGAATAAAAACGTGGCATCAGGATTGGAGGAAGACTCAATGTGATATGCAGATGATACAACCTTACTTGCTGAAAATGAAGAGGACTTAAAATGTTTACTGGTGAAGATCAAAGAGCACAGCCTTTGGTATGGATTACATATCACTGTAAAGAAAACAAAAATCCTCACCACTGGACCAATAAACAACATTCTTATCAACAGAGAAAGATTGAAGTTGCCAAGGACTTCATTCTTCTTGGATCAACTATCAACACTTACAAAAGCAGCAGTCAAGAATCAAACTATGTATTGCATTAGGCAAATCTGCTGTACAAGATCTTTTTAAAGTGTTGAAGAGCAAAGATGTCAGTTTGAGGACTAAGGTGTGCCTGACCCAAACCATGGTGTTTTCAATAAGCTCATATGCATGCGAAAGCTAGACACTGAATAAGGAAGACCTTAGAAGAATTGATGCATTTGAGTTATGGTGTTGGAGTAGAATATTGAAAGTGTCATGGGCTGCCAAAAGTATCAATAGATATGTTTTGGAAGAAGTGCAGCCAGAGTGCTCCTTGGAGGCCGAGATGGCCAAAGTTTGTCTCTCATACTTCGGACATATTGTCAGGAGGGACCAGTCACTGGAGAAGGATATCATGTTTGGTAAGGTGGAGGGTCAAAGAAAAAGAGGAAGACCCCCAATGAGATGGATTGGCAAGTGGCGGCATCGATGGACTCAAGTGTGGCAACAGTAGTGATGTTGGCCCAGGATCGGGCAGTGTTTCCTTCCGCTGTGCATAAGGTCGCTATGAGTTGGTACTGACTCGATGGTACCTAACATCAATAACAATTGTTATCATGATTAATTGTGACTGTCACAGTTGTAAAGGTAGACATTTTATAACAAAAACTGGGGAGCAGTTATTCTTACAGTCCAGAAACAGAGGACCCTAGGACCATCATGGGAGAAGAGCACCAGAGGCATGTGAGACTGTAGCCAGGGAAGTAGTGACACCAGAGATGGAGGCAGAGATGAGGATATGGAGAGGGGGAGCAGCTGAGGACTCTAGATTCATGGGAAGAGAGGGACTGAGAGCTGGCAGCTAGGAGGCAGAGTTGTAGAATATACCCTTTGGTGGTGTAAATTATTATATATGCCTGAGAGTTACAAAAAAAAAAAAGCTAAAATGAATAGCAAGAAATATTGTTACCTAGTAAAACTGATGATCTGCCCTGTAAGGTTTCACTCAATTTACAATGAAAATTTAAAACACACACACACAAACAACAGGAGGAGAGAACATGACAAAGGACCCTGATGATTCTTTATACTAATTGTGTTGTAAAGAGGAGCAGGGGGTGGTAGTACCTGAATGGACATGTGAGATCCATGAAGAGATCATATCATATTTATGAGGTCTGGGACGATGCAGTAGAAAGAGAAAAATCAATAAAAGTATGGAAGACTAATGGATTCTTATAGTGTAATCCTGGTGTGACACTGTAGAATAAGCACTGGACGATAATGTTGATTTGAACTGCAAGGTTAGTGTTTGAAACTCACCAGCTGCTCCTCAGAAACCCTACACAGGATTGCTATGAGTCAGAACTGACTCTATGGCACTTAACAACAACAACAACAACAAAGCTTAACTCAACTGAAATGTGGCTCCTTGTATATACATCTGCCCCTGCCCTGCACAGGGAGGTATTTTGAAAACATGATGAAAAACCCCCTAGTATCTCTGATGTTTCCTCTGGAAACTGCTGATCAAGATCACTTACTCCTTTTGGTTTGTAGCCCTTGGAGGTTGTTTCTCAAGTTTTTGCTTGTGTTAATTCAAGCCTAAGAGTAAGAAAACGAGTAACTCAGTTACAAGATCCAAAAATTGGAGCAGACACCTGGCCAAAAAAATAAATAAACAAATACTGATGGCCAATAAGCATATGTAAAGATACTCAACATCATAGATTATTAGAGAATTTGAAAGTTAAAACAATAATTAAATACCACTACACACAGATTGTTGTTGTGGTTGTTAAGTGTCCTTGAGTTGGTTCTGATTCATAATGAGCCTGTAAGCATTTCCTAGGAGCGACTGGTGAATTTGAACTGCTGGTCATGCTTATCCTATAGTGTCACACCAGGACTCCAGATTGTTGTTAAATGCCGTTGAGTCAGTTCCAGCCCAGAACGACCCTGTATAGGTTTTCCGAGGAGCCGCTGTGAGCTTGAACTGCTGACCTTGCTGTTCAAATGGCTTTGCAGAGGAGGAGGGATCCGTGGAACACAGAGCTGTGAAATATTCTATAGGAGACTGTAATGGTGGACACATGACATTATGCATTTGCCAAAACCAATAATACTATGAAACACAAAGAATAAAGCCTAATGTGAGCCATGAATTTAGTTAATGATACTGTATCATCAGTTGTAACAAATGGACCACAGGCATGCAAGATGTTAATAATCAAAGAAACAGTGTGCAGAGAGGAATAGGGATATATGGGAACTTTCTGCATTTTCTGCTCAATATTTCTGTAAACCTAAAACTTTTCTTAAAAAAAAAAATAAAGCCTATTAGAAAGGAAAAAAAATATTTGGAAACATATCCAATGCTTCCTCCAGACAGCGTGTCCTTTGAGGGCTGGTCTTTATCTTTCTCAACTCCCATAACTTAAGTAATTCTGTCTTATAGAACACTCTCAATGAACATTAGATGAATTCTCTTTGAAGACTTGGCTTTTAAAAGGTTTCCAAATACCTTAGTCCAGTGTTTTCCAAGTTTGCCTGATCATGGGATTTACCTGGGATATTACAAAGCCTATTTCTCAGGCCCCTTCATTAAAAACTTAAATGAAGTAGGTCAGGCAAATATTGGAAACATCTGCTTGTCTCCTCTTCACTGCCCTCTCTATGATGGAAGAAGGCAAGAGGCCCTAAGATGTGAAGTCCATTGGGTAGTGGCTCAGGGAGATTGAACTGTAAGCTAGTCTGTGGACACCATGCTCTGTCTGTTGATGATAGGGTTAAACACTGAGTCTTCAAGAGGCAAGGTCTACTCACAAGGGAAACCTGAGAGTTCACAGAAGGCACGAATTGTCACTTTCCTTGCAGTGTTGCTTGATAAATGCTGTTGCTGTGAGGTTCCATCGAGTTGGTATCGACTTAGAGCGACCCTATGTACAACAGAATGAAACACTGCCTGATCCTGGGCCAACATCACAATTGTTGCCACACTTGAGCCCATTGATGCTGCCATTTTGCCAGTTCATCTCGCTGGGGTCACCCTCTTTTTCTCTGACCCTCCACCTTACCAAACATGATATCCTTCTCCAGCCACTGGTCCCTCCACTACCCAATGGACTTCACATCTTAAATATGAGAGATACACATCTGAAATATGAGAGACAAAGTTTGGCCATCCTGGCCTCCAATGAGCATTCTTCTTCCAACACAGATCTGTTTGTTGCTAGATAAATGTTGTTGTTGTTGTTAAGTGCCGTCGAGTCGGTTCCGACCCATAGCGACCCTGTACAGGGTTTCCGAGGGTGTAAATCCTTACGGGAGTAGAAAGCCTCATCTTTCTCCCGCGGAGCGGCTGATAGTTTCGAACTGCTGACCTTAAGGTTCGCAGCCCGATTCGTAACCACTACGCTATCAGAGCTCCTGATAAATACAGGAAGCTAAATTTGAATTTCAGATAAATAATGAATAGTTGTTTCATGTGAATATGATATTTGGAATACACTTATATACTGAAAAACAGTACTTGTTATTTATCTAAAACTCAAATTTAATGGAATTTCCTTTTTTGCTGTTTGTTTGCTATTATTATTATCACTGTTATTTTAATTTGGCAATTCTATCTACTTGTCCCCTTCAAATGCTGGGGTAGTGTTGGCGGTGGCTACACTCCCTCTCCTGTTTGGCTGGGTTTGGTTTGGGTCCCATGCTGGCTGTTGAGTCACCCAATAAGAACACTGGTTTCTATTATGATAATTGGGCCCAGGAGACAACTACAAAAGAGAAAGCCAGAAAATAGCTGTAGGGTTTGTCTGGGGTAAGGAACCTGGAGAACTAGTGGAGTTTATCACGGGATTTGAGTTTTGCCCTTCATTCTCCTTAGTTTAAATTAAACAAGTCTCCTCTCTCTGAGACCCCTTCATCTGTTGCTGTGACTTTCCAGACTAGTATCTGGAAGCTTCCTGGAGTCAGAGATGTTATCTAACTTAGCTTTCTATCCCCTGTACTATTGAGCATGTACCTGACACATACAGGCCTCAAATGGAATGAATTGAGCAAACCATTTATCAAGTGCCTGTGTGATATTACAAAATAGTATAAGGCACCAGTGTACATCAATCTACAGAAACTGAGAGACCATCTGTTACAGTGAGAAGAGATGGATGAGTGGTCTGGACACAAGGGTCTAACACTGTCTTTGCTGCTCTGTGATGTTTGGTAAATCATTACCCATCTGGGATCAGTCTTCTCATCTATTAAATGGCATGGACCAGATTATCTCTAAATTCCTCTCCAGTATTAAATTCTTGCTATGTCAAATTAAGCATTACCTAGTCCTGGTGTGGCACTGTGGGTTAATGCGCCAGACTGCAAAGCCATTTGAACTGCAAGGTTGGTGGTTCAAGGTCACCAGGTGCTCCCTGGAAACCCTGTACAGGGTTGCTATGGGTCGGAACCTACTCAACAGCACTTCACAACAACAACAACAAGGGGTGTCTGGAGACCTGGTGTGGTGTTATAGGATAAGCAATGGACTGCTAGATGCAAGGTCAGTGGTTCAAATCCACCATCTACTACTGTTTGGAAACCCTATAAGGGTCGCTATGAGTCAGAACTGACTCAACACACATAACAACAACCTGGAGTCATGGTATAGTGCTTTTGGATAAGCATAGTTCAAACCCACCAGCCACTCCTTGAAAACCCTACACAGTGTTGGAACCAAATCAACAGCACTTAACAACAGCAACATAGCGATATCTGAGATCTTGGACCTGATGGGAAAATTAAGGCTTGAGTTGAGTTCTGAATATTTGTTTCTCAGGCACATCTATCTTAGGGAACTTCAGAAAAGAAAACAAGTGATCTCTGCTTACTGGCCTACCTATTTTTAAAGATCTTGGCATAATCTTTGAAGAAAATAAATTAAAATTATAGGATTGCTATGAGTCTGATCTGGCTCCAGAGCACATAAACACTATCAACACCATGTATCTGATGATACCTACTATCTCTATGCCCAGTATTGTAGTAAATACTTTAAATAGATTATCTCACAGTAGCTCTATGGGTGGGTTTGTTTGTTTGTTGTATAGATGAGAAAACTGAGGTGTATTTGCTTAGATAAATCTAAAAAATCTATCAAACAAAACCCCAGCTCACTTAATATCTTACCCAGATTGTATAATTTTAACCAAGAAAATCTCATAGAAACTCAATTGAGCTTAAGTCTCTGTTTTAAAACCTAGAATAACTGAAATTGCTTATTAATAAGCTAACATTTTAAGGTGTGTCATTCTTGGAGAATAATGCACATTTTTCTTTTTTAAACCCTCGTAGGTCCAGATATGCCTTTGGTTTTTTTCTTGTTGTTATTGTTTGTTTGTTTTTTAATAAAAACAGTTCCAATCCTATCTACTCCAAAACCAGTTACCGGGAAGTTGATCTGGCTCAGGTAAGTCACAGCTAATTACCAGGTCTTTCTTCCAAGGTGCTTCTGGGTGGACTCCAGTCTTTAACCTTTTGATTACCAGTCAAGACTGTTAACTGTTACGTCACTTGGGACTCCCCTACCCACTCCACTCAGAGGTAACTGAAGTTATCATGTGGAGGTGTAGCCCTCCAGAGTTTTACAACATTCTAATTTTTTTACTATTTTAGCCATCTAGAAGTACTGTCTTTTGGCAGTAACCTGGCCCTTCAGAGTGTATGATGGGGAAGACTAGGTCTTTCTTTTCCAGCTGATACAGATGTGATTTTGTGTGTGTGTGTGTGGCAGTGAGGGGATAGGCTTGTGGTTCCTGTAAATTTCCAGTATGATGGCACTTGCGTGGAGCCTCCATCTGTTTGCAGGGTGGTTCTAACTGGTAATGCAAGTACTGTGGGTCTGATTTCAATCTACCCAGAGAGCAGTTCCATCCATCAGTGCATGAGAAGACAGGCACATCTGCTCTTTCTCCATGCTCTAAAAGCGAATGGAAAGTTGATTTCATGGAGGCCTCGGTCCAGCTTGAAAACAGAAGACAGTAGTTACTGTTGGACTCTGTCCAATCCCTATGGAGGTCAAGTTGTGACCCAGAGTTTAAAAGTCAGGCTGGTATTGTTCTTTATCATTAGTTGTGTTGTCTCCATTAGAAAAGAAAAGAAAAAAAAAAAAAATCTATGAAGTCTGAGTGCCAAATTCTCAAGTCTGGAATTCCTCCCACATATGGAAAACAAGAGTCACGGAAACAACGCCACTGTGTTTGTCACCCACATTATTTGGGATCTGACCGCAGAGAATAACTTGCTCCTTATCCAAGTGCGCTTCACCTGGGATTGATAAGGAGTTACCGCCATGCCGAAGTCAGGAGACTGCAGTCAAGTGATTATATGGCAGCAAAGTAAACACTGGGCACTCACCATACAACTGGAAATACATCCCTGACACTGGCAAGATTCCCAGGTTTCCTATAATGTTTGGATAATTATCAGCAATAAGATGTTTTATTTAACAATATTTAAGCCATGAGCATAATAACATAAACAAGTTAATTGTTTCAATGTTAATAAGACAAACATCCCTTCATCTTCAGACCACATGTACTTCAGTGAGGTAGGCAGATAACCTTTGCTAGCTTTCAGTGATGTCTATGAGTAGGTACCATTGGTCTTCACCATTCTTTCCCTAAGAGCTGCCTCTACCACAACCCCACTGCCCACTCCTGTCCCCTTCTCTGATTTCTCCATCATCTCTCAGTACTGCAGCAAGGCAACATGGAGCCATTGTATAAAATAAGAAACAATACCCTTTCCTCAGATGGATGCAGCCTGGTGCCCAGAGGAAGCTAAGTGAGTTAAGCTCCCTCTCACTGCCTCAGCTCAAGGCCCTTGTGTAGAACACAGCTTGTACAGCTAACCATGTGGTGACCCTGCTCATGATCCTCTACTTATGACTGGACAAAGTCTCTTCCTCTGGACTTTGCTGATTCACAGAATCCTGTCCAGGACCCTCAAGACTGCTACAATTTGCCAGGAGGGTGACGCCCTCAGGCTCCAAGGGACAGATTGTGAGCAGGCAATCAAGTCAGACTTACGTATGATACAAATGAAGAAGGGAGAGAGGTGTAGCTTCTTTTAAGGGAAACTGAGAGCTTTCTGCATGTTCCCCCACCTCTGTCTGAATTACTGTGGTGGGTCACGCAGTGCCAACCTCTTCGGTATCTTCTAGAAGGTCATCACCTCTGTATTCCAAATGCACAGAATCTTCAAACAGCAACCCTTTCTATTGTACCACCATGACAGCAACCTGTTGGTCCCTCCCCATCCATCCACACTTTCATTTTGGAGTCCCCCTTCCAGGCTGAGGATACAGGTTGATAATCTAAGAAATTACTTCCAGACTAGGTGTTAGGGGCTACTACTAAAACACCCTCAGAGTTTAGTTTTTGAGTGAAAGTCTCCTGAAGACTTATTGTTGGCCTTAGTGGCTGTACCTTCATTGGGATTCTGGGCAGATCATTTTCAGTTGTTCCCAATAGTTGTTCAAGTCACACAGGACATGTCCACACTGGGTTCTGACTGAGAAACATGACTAAGAGACTTAGTTGGTTTCATTCAACTTTCCAATCTGCCTTGTGTCCCCGAGAGTACATCTTTTAGTTTTCCTAGGGAATGGAATGCTCTGTCCAGTATGGGGCAAGTGTGAATGTCACACACACTTTTCCGGGAGCTAGGAGATGGCCAGGATGAAAGGGACTCCAAGGACCAAGGATGCTGGTTCTTTTTCTTAACAAGATCCATGGCTGATCCTCCCTTTCATGATTCTTGAACTTATAGTTCTGTCTGACATCCTCAGCTGCACCTTGGGCCACCCTCCAAGTGACTGCATGTTTCCATCCATATTTTTCATGTATGCAGATACTATACACACAAATGCACAGGCACACATACAAGTGCACACACTTGTACACACACCTGAAGACAGAAGTGCTTCCATTACAAAACAAAACTCACGGAAACAACGACACTGTTTGTCACCCACATTGTTTGGGATCTGACCACAGAGAACGACTTGCTCTTTATCTAAGTGCGCTTTACTTGGGATTAATAAGGAGTTACCACCATGCCTCATTCAGGAGACTAGAACGACTGCCCATCTTGCTTCAAGCCCATCTTTGCCACATGTAAGTAAAATTTCACTGAAGATAATTCAAAACTGGCTACAACAGTACATTGACAAAGAACTGCCAGCAATTTAAGCCAGATTCAAAAGAGGACATGGAACAGAATACTGATGCTGATATCAGGTGAATCTTGGCTGAAAGCAGAGAATACCAGAGAGATGTTTACCTGTGCTTTATTGATTATGCAAAGGCTTTTGACTGTGTGGATCATGACAAGCTATGGATAACACTGTGAGGAATGGGTATTCCAGAACATTTAATTGTATTCATGAAGAACTTGTACATAACTCAAGAGACAGTCATTCAAACAGAACAAGGGGATACTGAATGGTTTAAAATCAGGAAGAATGTGTCCAAGGTTTGTTTTGTATTCTTTCACCAAACTTATTGAAGCTGTATGTTGAGCAAATAACTAGAGAAGCTGAATTATATGAAGAAAAATGTGGCATCAGAGTAGGAAGAAAATTCATTAACCTTTCGATAAGCAGATGATACAACCTTGTTTGCTGAAAGTGAAGAGGGCTTAAAATACTTACTGATGAAGATAAAAAATTACAACCTCCAGTATAGATTACATTTCAATGTAAAGAAAAAAAAAAACCTCATCACTAGATAAATAAATAACATCAGGATAAATGGAGAAAAGATTGAAGTTGTCAAAGACTTAACTTTGTTTAGATCCACAATCAACACTCATGCATGCAGCAGTCGAGAAATTAAATGACATATTGCATTAGGCAAGTCGGCTGCACAAGACCTCTTTGAAATGTTCAAGAGTTAAGGTACCAGTTGGAGGACTAAGGTGCGCCTTCACCAAGTCATGGTATTTACAATCACCTCATATGCATGATAAAGTTGGACAGTGAATAATGAAGACTGTAAAAGAATTAATGCATTATAGTTATAGTGTTGGAGAAAAAGATAGAAGGTACCATGTTCTGTCAGAACAAACAGGTCTGTGTTGGAAGAAGTATAGCCGGAGTGCTCCTTAGAAGCCAGAAGGTTAGACTTCGTCTTTCAGACTTCAGACATGTTATCAGGAGGGACCATTATGCTTGATAAAGTGGAGGGTCAGTGACAAAGAGGACACTCAAGGAGGTGATTTTGTACAATGTCAGCAGCAATGGGCTCAAGCATAACAATTACGAGGATGGCACAGGACCAGGTACTGTTTCGTTTTCTTTTGCATAGGGTCACTATGAGTTGGAATCAACTAGACGGCACCTAAGAACAATAAGTCTTTGTCAGTGCTTGAAACCTTTTTATTCTTGACAAATCTCTTTAGAGAAAACCAGGGTGGGGTATAAGGAGATCAGAATTATATTTTCATCAAATTATATATATTGTGATCTTTATCCATACCCATCTGATGTTTTCTGTACTTGCAAACAGACTGTGAAAAATAGCAGTGGTGCCATCTCCTAACCTCGTGCCCTTGGCTGGATTTTTGTCCCTGGTTCTTGTGCCCTGAGCAGCTCGAGTTATATTAAGGAAGAACAATGTCAGCCTAGCAGCCTCAGCCAGGCCCCAAATTCCTGAGGGGTCAGAGCCTGACTTGAGATCTGCCTGGCCAAGTGTCTCATACAGCACTGGGCTGGCGTGGGTGGTTGATAAATATCATTAGATGGCAAGGGGGTGACGAAGACCATAAGAACAGGCTCTTTCTTAGCTGCTTGCTATTAATTTGCTATGATGTTCTGGACCCCAGAAGAAGCCAGATGGCCCAGAGTCTGAAATAAACAGACCCAAGACCAAGTTCACTTGTTGTCAGCACTTTCCTGGGAATAGACACAAGGTAGAGTTTCTGCAGGAAGAAGACTAATGCATTTGGTTTAAAGGGCACAGCCAGGAAGCAAGTGGTAATAGTGGTGGTTGTATGCCATGGAGTCGGTTCCAGCTGATAGTGACCCTTTGTAAGGTTTCCAAGGTTGTAAATCTGTATGAGAGCAGAAAGCCTTATCTTCCTCCCAAGGTTACTGTTGTAAGTGCCATCAAGTCGATTCCAACTCACAGTGACCCTGTATAGGGTTTCTGAGGAGTGATTGGTGAACTTGAATCACTAATCTTGTGGTTCAAACCAACCTTGCAGTCCAGTGTATTAACCCACAGTGCCACACCAGGATTCCTACTCTCAAGAAGAGGCTGGTAAATTTGAACTGTTGACCTTGAGATTAGCAGCCCAACTCATAATACACTATGCTCCAAGGACTCCTTAGGAAGCACATAGAAGATAAGAAATACAAGGTGTGTCCCACCACCCATCTGTCAATTTGTTGTACTATGGTGGCTTGCATGTTGCTATGATGCTGAAAACTATGCCACTAGTCTTTCAAATATCTCCAAGTTAACCCATGGTAGACAGGTTTCAGCTGAGCTTCCAAACTAGCAATGAGAAAGGCCTATAACTTCTAAGGCCTACTATTTCTAAGAAGAAAGTCCTACTAGACTAAGAAAAAGGGCAATCTACTTCAGAAAGTTCACAAGTAAGCACCCTATGTATCTTCAACCTAGCTTCGATGGCTTAATGATCAGAACTCTACTAGAGGAAGGTAAAAAAAAAAAAAAAATTGATAAAGGAAACAAGTGTAAATTGCTACAATTTGATGAACTTGACCTATGCTTATGAATGTGTTAGCTCAGAATACCAACTGAGAGGGAAGGAGTCTTCACCATCCAGGATCAATCCTACCCCCTCTATACACAGGGTTGATAGGGTTAGGCAACTTAGATATTGGCTACATAAAATGGGGGGCTATAAAGGCACAAAGTGACTGGCTTATGAATTTTCAAGAGCGAGTTTAGTTTCAGAGTGTGCCGGGGAAGGTAGAATCCCCACTGAATAGTTTTCATCTTGTCTAGATGGGTCTGGTGAAAGGAGATGGGGATAAGCTTCTTATAATTCAATAGTGAGTAATTGTTATCATGACTAATTACAACTGTCACAACTGTAAAAGTAAAATTTTTATAACAAAAACAGGGGAGTCATTAATTTTACAGCCCAGGAACAGAGAACCCTAGGACCATCAAGGGAGAAGAGCATGAGTGGAATGTGAGACCTTCCACCAGAGATGAAGGCAGGATGGGGACATGGAGAACCAGAGCAGCTGAGGACTCTAGACTCATGGAAAGAGAAAGGCTGTGTGCTGGTGGCCAGGAGGCAGGCTTGCAGAATGTGCCCTTTGGTTGTTTGAATTATCATATATTCCGGAGTGTTTTTGTGTACATCTCCCCACCCCACCCCCCAAAACAATTGAGGGAATAGAAGCAAATACTGTTGAATGATGATGCACTGAGGAGATTGTAATTATTGCAATGAAATGATGAGTGCAAAACCGATATTTTCTCATGTAAACTTTCACTCAACTCACAATAAAAACTTGAAAAAAAAAAAAAAAAAAAAAACACCTATGGATCCCAATAGAATACTGTGTGATATTGCTGTGTATATAGCACTTTGTATTGAAAAGCATTCAAAATACACAATGATGTATCATTGACACACCAGTGATCATGAAAGTGGTGCAAGACTGAGCAATGTTTGAGCTGATGTACATGGCAACACCATGGTAACTATTAATAACTACCATAGTGGGTTAATAAAATGACTCTCCAAATGGTGAGATTCCTAATTAGTAGCGGCTGCCACTTTCTGTTGTGTAAATACACCTGCCATAGCCAATTTCAGCTAGCATGACTTCATTGAGTAGAGTTGGAAAGAGCGTCCTGTCTGAGTGAGCCTGATGAGCCAGCCCCTGCAGCCCACTCTCCCCAACATTCTCCAAGGTGGGGAATTAGGAAGGAGGACTTCCCTTTATCTTTGGAGCATCCCTCTCTCTCCTCCCACTGCTTGTCTTTCATATCTCTAGTGAATCATTCCTTCCTCCAGGACACCTTCCCTAACATCACATGAACTGCTCATTCATGGCACTTTCAAAATGGAAAGTTCACACTGATGCATGTGATGATTGTTGTTGTTGTTGTTAAGTGCCATTGAGTTGGTTCCAACCCATAGCGACCCTGAACAGGGTTTCCAAGTCTGTAAAGCTTTACAGGAGCAGAAAGCCTCCTCTTTCTACCAGGAAGCAGCTGGTAGTTTCGAACTGCTGACCTTGCAGTTCGCAGCCCAATTTGTAACCACTACGCTACCAGAGAGATGATTGACTACTGTTTATTCCTGGCTTGATGATAAATCCTATGAAGGACTGAGTACAATTTCCATGGACTTTGTCCATCATTGTAGCACCAGTACCTAGCACAGTTCGTGGCTCAAAGTTAGTACTTAATAAATATCTGGTGCAAAAAGGAAAGAAATTAATGAACAGAGTTTGATCTGACTCCTGCTACAAATACTGATTTGGACAAGGTTCTTCCTCCACTAGCCGTTTTTTTTTTAACTACTTATCAAAACAGGACTAAATGATTTTGCATGATCCTTTCAAATCCAGAATTCCATGTAGCTGAGTTAGAAAAGTACTCCAGTTGTTTAATGTTTACAAATTGCCTCAGCAATTCCCCATCCTTTGTACGTGAGATGTGTATGTGTTTGTAAGAAAATAAAGAAAACAAAAATCTTTACAACATGGAGAAGAGGCAACATCACAATAAATGGAGAAAAGATTGAGGTTGTCAGAGTCCATTTTACTTGGATCTACAGTCAACGCTCATGGAAGCTGCAGACAAGAAATCAGATAATTTATTGCATTGGGAAATTTTGCTGCAAAAGATCTCTTCATTTATTTAATTTTGAAACTTTTTATCTCAAATTGAATGGAGGGTGGATTAGAAATAAGGATTACAGGGAAGAAGTGGGATAACTATTGTTTTATGGAGGGGATTGCAATCATTGAGATGAAATGAAGTGTATGAGTTGATGAATGTAAAAGTGATGATTTGTCCTGCAAAAGTCCTTCAAAGTGTTAACAAGCAAAGATAACACTTTGAGGACTAAGGTGTGTCTGGCCCATGCCATGGTGTTTTCAGTTACCTCAGATAATGGCAAAAGCTGATCCATGAATAAGAAAGACTGAAGAATTGATGACTTAGAATTACATTGTTGGTAAAGAATATTGAATATACATACCATGGATATCCAGAAGGACAAAAAAATTGTCTGAGAAGTTCAGTCAGAATGCTCCTTAAAAGCAAAGATGGTAAGACTCTAGATCATGTACTTTGGACATGTTGTCAAAAGGTACCAGTTCCTGGAGAAAGTAGTTAGTAAAGTAGAGCATCAGTGAGAAAGAAGATGACTCTCAGCAAGATGGACTGATACAGTGGCTACAACAATGGGCTTCAACATACTACCAATTGTGAGGATGGCACAGGATCAGGCAGTATTGCGTTCTGTTGCATGTAAGGTTGCTATGAATCAGAGCTAACTTGACAGCATCTAATAATGTGTGCCTGTGTATATAGTATGTATGCATTCTTGATACACACGTATTTTAGTCTGCATATGTGCATGTGGTTATGTGTGTATGCGGTATATACGTATGTTTGTGCATTTGTCTGTGTGATATGTATGTACATACATTTGTTGGTGTATGTGGTATGTGTGAGTGTATATGTGGGTTGTGGGGGTGATGGCAGAAACATACGGACGGCAAGAGGAAAGTTGTTATAAAGAAATGGCTTATTTCTTTACATGTCCAAGGTGCAGGGTCACAGAAAAATCAAACTGACAGCCATCCCCCCCGAAGTAGAAGATTCATCCAGTGGTTCTTTTCCTGAGAGGCTAAAGTTTTCTTTGGGATTAAAATTGAAATAAATGCTACTGAGACTGTAAGCCCCTTGTGGGCAGGTTTAAGTTTTAAATTTCCTTGCATTCCTTTTAAACCACAAACAATGCAGTACACACACTGAATACTCAATACTGCTTGCTGAGTAATTAGTTTTAAGACAAAAAGTATCCTTGTAGTAAGAATTAATCCTAATTACCAGTTTTGGTGGGGCCAACAAGTTGCTCTATTTTGATTCATTTACTTCGCAACACATGGACAGAAACATCCTCAGGGCATTTTATCAATTGTGGTAGGTAGCTTTGATCATAAAAGAGGCCACCCTGCAATTTACTGCTTTCTGAGTACCGGGAAACTAGAGGGCCCTTGTCTCTGGAATTTTTTCTCTGTTGAAGTTAAGCACTTTCTAACTTTGCTCGTTGCCCTTAGCTGATTGCTGAATAAATTCATTTCAGGGGCATGGCTCCCCTGCATATATGACCACCACAGTAGGAAGAGGTGAGAACCAGGTAGACATGTGGTAAGACTCCAAGTCACATGGTGCTGCCATCACATGTGACAAAGTCTCCTGGGACAGAGAGGAAAAGAACTTTAGCTGATTTTAAATATCCATCAAAGGACTCCTGATATGGCACTGTAGGATAAGCACTGGATTGTGAGGTCAGTTTGAACTGAAAGATCAGCAGTTCAAACTCACCAGCTGCTTCTTGGAAACCCTATACAGAGTGACAGTAAGTTCAGACTATAAATTCCAGACTTGATGGAACTTAACAACAACAGTCAAAGGGAGACCCTGGGACTGGAGGAGTAGTGACCCAGTCTAAAATTCTAGAACTGTGCCTTAGGGACCCAGGTTGCCCCTGCCTATGCCGGTGGCATCACTTAGGTTGGTGCTACCAGTGTAGTGACTCATGGTGTCTCTTCCCAACCCCCAGGCCTCCTCCAGAACCTGACCATCCAGAATCCTTAGTAATGTTTATTACCAATGTTCATCACAGAATAATATGTGATCAATATAATTGTAAATTGCTTAAATGTAATGTTTCTTCGGTTATATGAATTGTTGTTAAGTGCCGCTTGAGTCAACTCCGATCCATAGTGACCCTATATAGGGTTTCCGAGGAGCAGCTGGTGAGCTTGAACTGCTGACTTTGCAGTTCAAACAGCTATGCAGTCTGGCACATTAACCCACAGCGCTGCACCAGCACTCCAGGTTATACAAATACTAGCAATAAAATTGCTTTGTAAAATCTGTCTACATTAAATTACAATGTTATTACCACATGTGTATGCAAATAATTCATGCCTTCTGTTTGTTTACCAATCACTCTCTCCACCTGAAAGAGGTAGTTTTGTAAGCCCTGCCCTCTTTTTTTTTTTTTTTTTTTTCCTTAAATGTTATATTATATATTTTGTTATA
>NW_006408603.1:219072-254076 GCF_000296735.1 Chrysochloris asiatica | reverse complement strand
CAGCAATTCTTTTGCTGTCTTCTGACAAAAAAGAAAGAAAATTAACATAGTTTACAAAAGTACCTCCTGGGGAGAGGGAGTGTTTGACAAAGGTAGAAGTTGAGTGTTATTTGAGTGAAAATATGGTAGCAACTGAATGAAAGCTTGTTTTGATTTTTCTCCTTCTTTTTCTTTAATTACGACTTCATTCTCAAAAAGAGTTACTGATGTAGGCTCCCAAGTACTGATTACCACGGTGCTGCAGCTGAAACAGCAGATAATTTGTCAAGATCAGTGACTATAAAAACACCAGCGCTAATGAAAACAACAGCATGTGCCTGTAACCCATACGGACACAACCACTTGATTTGAAGCATCCTTGTAACTGGACAATCCTGGAAGCTCTGACGGGAGCATGTTAGAAAGTTTAAAAAGCAATTTAGTACAGAGTTTTAGCCTTGTAGGTATATTGCTATATGTAAACTGGGCTAACAGAAAATGTTTTGCTGCTATAACTAACTACAGAAATATTTTCATTAATAATAATAAATTTCTGCTAAAACACTTCACAAAAATTTTTACAGTCATTTTGGTGTCAACCCCCCATCCCAACCCCACACCCCTAGTGACACACTGGTCTACATAGAGCGTGATCTGAGTAGGGATGACAAAGGAGCCAACATGGAAAGACAGGTTGTGATAACAACAACGGAAAAGTTAAACGTTTTGGAGGATTATGGGCCTGATACTGTTACAGTACAAGCTTCAAAACCTGGGACCTGTGTAAGGCAGAAGCCTATCATAAAGGAATATGTAACTATGTCCAACTACAACAAGACAATACAAAAGTGATAAGACTTTCAAGACCAGGAATACACCTGTCCAGTCAAGATCTGGCTCACACAGGTTTCATTGGATGTTGTTGTTAAATTGTTTCCAACCCAAAGCGACCCTATATATAGTTTCCAGGGGGTGACTGGTGAGCTTGAACCACCAACCTTGTGGCCCAAACCAACCTTGCAGTATATGGTGATGGTGGTTATGTGCTGTGGAGTCTGTTCCGACTCATAGCGACCCTGTACAGGGTTTCCGAGGCTGTAAATCTTTACGGAAGCAGAAAGTCTCATCTTTCTCCCGCGGAACAGCTGGTAGTTTCGAACTGCTGACCATGTGGTTCGCAGCCCGATTTGTAACCAACAATTCTCATGGCCATCTTATTATTATTACTCCTAGTTTACAGATAGCTTAACTGAGTATTAAACCCTAACAGGGGTCCCTGGGTGGTGCAAATGATGAACTCAGAGATATTTCCAAAAACAGATCTGGTGACATATTTCTCAAAAATTCACCGTTGGGAATTTATGGAACACAGTTCTTTGACACACATGGGATCATTATGAGTCAGAACGGACTCGATGGCAATTGGTTGGTTGATACCAAATAAGCAATGAATTACACAGTAATACCATGCCATTGGAGTCCTGGTGTGACACTGTGGGTTAATGCACTGGACTGTGAAGTCGGTATGAACTGCAAGGTTGGTGGTTCAAGCTCACCAGCCACTCCTCAGAAACCCTATACAGGCTCGCTATGTGTCGGAACCAACTCCACAGCACTTACCAACAACAACCATGACATTGACTTTCTGTAGTCCCTATATTAATTTCCTCCCTGTGTTTTAAACTTCCCTTCCTTTCCCTCTCAGTTTAAAACCTCTCAAGTTCTAAAGCATTTCTATGAGTCATTGACAGATGGCTATACTTTTACTTTTCAAGATTTATAATAATACAATGAAGATAGCTTCCATTTACTGAACAGTTTTTATGTGCCAAGTACTGTGTATTCCTTAAATTAGTTCATTAAATATAATACAGTTAGATTTATAGTGACCCTGTATAATACGGTTCGTAATCATAGTGACTCTGTATAGGGTTTCCAAGGGGCAGCTGGTGGGTTTGAATGGCCAACCTTGTGGTTCACAATCCAGTGCTGAGCCCCATACCAGGAGTCCAATATTCTGTAATGGAAGTATTATTACCATTCCTAGTTCACATACTTCAGACATATTGTCAGGAGGGACCAGTCACTGAAGAAGAATATCATGTTTGGTAGTGTGGAGGGTCAGAGAGAAAGAGGAAGACCCCCAGCGAGATGGATTGGCAAAGTGGCAGCATCAATGGGTTCAAGTGTGGCAACAATTATGAGGTTGGCCCAGGACCAGGCAGTGTTAAATTCTGTTGTGCATAGGGTCGTTATGAGTCGGTACCTACTTGATGGCACCTAAAAACAACAACAAGTTCACAGTCGAGAAACTTGTACAATAAAACCTGCAAAAGCCAGAACCTGTGTCAGATGAAAACCTGTTGTTAGTTGCCATCAAGTCGGTACTGACTCATAGTGACCCTATGCACAACAAAACAACACACTGTCCGATCCTGGGCCAACCTCACAATTGTTGCTACACTTGAGCTCATTGCTGCTGCCACTGTGCCAATCTATCTCATTGGGGGTCCTCCTCTTTTTCTCCAACACTCCACTTTACCAAACATGATATCCATCTCCAGTGACTGGTTCCTCCTGACAATATGTCTGAAGTATGAGAGACGAAGTTTGGCCATCCTGGCCTTCAAGGAGCACTCTGGCTGCACTTCTTCCAACACAGACCTGTTGGTTCTTTTGGCAGCCCATGGTACTTTCAATATTCTCCTCCAACACCATAACTCAAATGCATCAATTCTTCTACAGTCTTCCTTATTCACTGTCCAGCTTTTGCATGAATATGAGGTTATTGAAAATACCATGGCTTGGGTCAGGCACACCTTAGTCCTCAAGCTGACATCTTTGCTTTACAACACTTTAAAGTGTTAAAAACCTATTAGAGAAGAAAAACTCAAATCTTTTCTTTAATCAGAGCCGTAAGAAAGTGACAAGACTACCTGTTAAGTGTGGGAAATCTGTGAGACATAGAAAAACAAGGTAGTCTTGTTGAATTCCCGCTCACACAGGGGCCTTTGTCTTTGTCTTTGCTGCTTTTCTTAGTCTCTTGTCAGATAGTGGTTCACTGAATTCTAACCAAAAGAATTGGATGGCTGCTAAAAACTCTGTCCCTAGAATAAGCATCAGTGTGAGTCTCTACCAGCCATGTCTTTCTTCTTGTGAGTAAAGGTTTGGAGATGATGCTTTGATGGAGTAGAAGCTTGTGAGCATCAAACCACTGTATTCCAAGAACAGGGCCCACAGACAAGTTGGCAGACTGATTTTGTGAATTAAAAGCCAAAGAGGCATGTCAGCACTCTCTGAGGAAGCAGGGCCCGGATCACCAGCTCTCATTTTTATGACTTCCGAGGCTGGGTGACAGACGACCTCATCACCTTAGCCCTGCAAGGTATACAAATATTCCTGCCTCTTTGAAGCGATGTTTGAGGGGAAATCCATTTTTCTATGGACTGAGTCAGGGCTGAATTAGGCATCAGGGCAATCCAAATATCTGAATTTCATCAGCATTATATAACTCTTTAGACCTTGCAAATGCTCATGATGATATTTTTGTTAGGCTGGGGTAAATTGTCTGCATCTGAGGTGTGTTTCTTTGAGTTTATATTAACAGACTAATAAAATAAAGTGTTGGCCAGAAAATCTTACATAGTCATCTACTCAAAAGTATCTAGGCATCAAAATGAACCATAAGTATGAGTAAGTATCCTGGGGTGGTCTGGTGAGCACAGACCCTGTCTGGGGTCTACTCTCCTCTTGAGGATGTTGGATGATCAGAGTTACATACCTGGTATCAGGTAGCTTCATCACACAGGAGACTCGATGATCTAGAATTCCAGGGTTTGGCACTCCCCCTTGAATTCTGGAAGCTTGGAAATACGATCCATTCACCCATTCCATCTCCCTCAAGAACTAGATGTCAGCATCATATTGTGACGTAGCCAAGGAGGCTGACCTAGGTGGGAGGTGGGGGCTGAAACACCCACTCCTCAGCTGGTATGTGCTAAACACAGACTATATACTGCCACATGGCTCAGGACTGTGGTGACTATTTTTAATTAAAGTGCATGATCCAATGTCTGATGACAGGCAGCGTATTTGGAACCATGACTAACCTGGAACTGTGTTTGTAATAATTATCTCATTTAGTACTGCCTCTATATAAATTAAGGAGTCCCTGTGGCTACTGACAGAAAGGTGGGCAATCTGTGTGCCACAGAAGAAAAGTCCTGGCAATCTGCTCCGGTAAAGATTGGTGGTGGTGGTGGTGGTGGCTGTGAGCTGTGGAGTCGGTTCCAATGCATAGTGATTCTATACAGGGTTTCCAAGGCTATAAATCTGTAAAGATTACAACGGAGGAAACCCTATGGGCCAGTTCTACTCTGTCCTATAGAATAACTATGAGTTGGAATTAACTTGATGGCACAAAACAACAGCTATGTAGATCAGTCTGTCACAAGACTACAGGCTCTGCCTGGCTACCTGAGAGATCTGATTTGACCTTTCACCTGCCTTTCTTTTACCTCAAGTCTATCTCTCAATGCCCTACTCAGCTGCTGGAAAACTGACAATACAGCGCCCCCAGTTCCTTCTCCAGGAACTACACCCAGCCCTTCAGAATGTGCTGACCCAAAGAGGAGACTGCCCCCTAGACATGATTGTCTCTCTTCCTAGGCCCCTCCCTCCCTTCCATACTGGAGTCCTCTGACTCCTGGTCTGAACCAATGTAAGCTTAGTTTCCCCTTCCTAGTATTGCTTCTATCCTGACTCATGTCTCTTTCCTGACACTTCTGTTTAATAACACATCTTATACTCTGAGGGGATCACTGTGGTGGCTCCATAGGAGAAGCACTGGACTGCAAACCACAAGTTCAGAGGTTCAAGCCCACTAGTCACTCCATGGGAGAAAGATGTGGCTTTTTGCTCCCACAAAGATTTAAAACATTGAAAACCCTATACAGGGTTGCTATAAGTCAGATCCAACTCAACATCACTTAATCACAACAGACTGAGTCTTCCACCTTTGTTGTCATCCTAAAGTCCACAATGGACTCTAATGTACAAGACCACACTAGGTACATACATGCTTGAGAAGGATCCAGTCCTCAAAAACCCAGCTCCATTTTAGAGTCAACTTATCTTTAGGGAAGGAGCCTGGTATCACAATGATTAAGCACTGAAGTACTAATTGCACGATCAACAGTTCACAACCCACCAGCCATTCCATGAAACAAAGATGAGTCTATGTGCTCGCGTAATGATTGACAGTCTCAGAAATTCTATGGGGAAGTCCCACTCTGTCCTACAGGGTCATTAGGAGTAGGAATCAACTCCACAGCAGTTGGTTTGCTTTCATGTGGAGGGTGGGAGCTCTGGAAATTTGCAGTGCCACCCATGCCACACCACCTCCAGGGAGTCTTCCTTTCCTAACCTTCTGTAACGATCCAGGTCTGTGCCATACATGTCAGTTATTCATTCATCCAAAAAGTATTTATTGAGAGCCTATTCTCAAATGTCTGTGGCACTGTAGGATAAAGCACTGTACCACAAGATTGGTGGTTCAAACCCACCAGCCGCTCCTGTGAAACCATATAGAGGGTTGCTATGAATCAGCTCTGGTAGCGTAGTGGTTACGAATCAGGCTGCGAACCTTAAGGTCAGCAGTTCGAAACTACTACCAGATGTTTCGTGGGAGAAAGATGAGGCTTTCTACTCCTGTCAAGATTTACAGCTTTGGAAAGCATGTACAGGGTCACTATGGGTCGGAATCGACTCGACGGTACTTAACAACAACAACACGAAACAGAACTCACTACAAAATGAACTATAACGAAGTCTGTGTGTTTCCTTCCTACTTTCTTATTGAGGAGAGAGATGATAAGAAACTGAATAAAGAACAAAGCTACATTCCGTATACTAAAACAGGGTAGGGGACTAAAGAAGACTGGTTAGTGGTAGGGTTTGGTTGGGGTGCAGATAGATGTTTCAGTTAGAGTGAGCAGATCTAAGTGATAAGCAAAAGCTTAATTGTGGACAGGAACTCCAAGTGGAGGACGCAGTAAATGCAAAGGCTCTGAGGCAGAAACAAACTTAGCATCTTGAAGGCCAGAAAGTCAGTGTACTACAATACAGCAGATAGATATTGGAGAGACAGTAAAGGTTGAAATTGTATGAGGTATTTTGGACATTTTGAGCCAGATAATTTTTTGTTGGGGGAAGGAGAACTGTCCTGTTCATTGTAGGATATTTACAGCCTCCCTGACTTTCTATCTACTAGATAACACACACACACACACACACACATATGAATCTCCAAGAAAGACAACTGAAAATGCTACATGTCCCCTGCAGGACATTTTAACCATCCCTGGTTAAAACCCACTGAAATAATGTTAAGCTAAATGTAGGGACTTGACTCTAAGTATGCTGGAAACCCATTAGAAGGCTGAGAGCTGGGAAATACCATGACACAATTTCTATTTTTAATAGGTTACTCTGACTTTTGTTGGTTTTAAATACTGTAAATTAACAAGAGTGGAGGCCAAGACATCCTTGAGGAGGTTCCTAGAATAGTCTGGGTGAGAGAGATGATAGCAGCTTGGTTGGAACAATGTGGCAGTGGTGGGACACGGAGAAGTGATTAGATTCAGACTACATTTTGAGGATGAAGCCAACAAAGCTTGATAGTGGTTTGGAAATGAACGGTAAGGAGGTAGGTAGGCTCCAAGTATGTCATTATCTAAAACGGGCAAGATTTAAACAAAAACAGGAGCCAGGAGATTGGCGGCAGTGGTACCCGTAGGGTTGGTGTCATATACCCCCACCCCCATGGAGCCCCTCCCGTAACCAGACCAGAATTCTTAGCAATGTTTATTATCCATTTTAATCATAGGATTCTTCTTGCTTCTGTTTTTAGGTGTCTTCAAGTTGGTTCTGACTCTCAGTGACCCTGTATAGGTTTCTGACACTTTAAATCTTTGTGGGAGCAGAAAGCTTCATCTTTCTCCCATGGAGTGACTGGTGGGCACCAACCACCAACCTTGAGGTTTGCAGTCCAGTGTTTATCCTAAGGAGGCACTGCATTCCCAATCATAGGATAATATGTCATAAATATGGTTGTAAATTGCTTAAGGATTCCTGGTGTGGTACTGTAGGATCAGCATTGGACTGCAAACTACAAGGTCAGCAGTTCAAATCCACCAGCTGCTCCTCAGAAACCCTATATAAGGTCACTATGAATTGGAGTTGACCCGAGGTCACTTACCAACAACAACAAATTGCTTAAAAGCTAGATTATATGAATACTAACTGAAACTACTAAGATTATATGCTTAGATGAAGCTTATAATTTAGGTTATTAATTTCAATTGCTTAGATTATGTTCTGGTGTGATGCTGTAGGATAAAGCACTAGGATAAAGGTCAGTTTGAACTGCAGGCTCGGCAGTTCAAATCTACCAGCTGTTCATTGGCAATCCTACGCAAGGTTGCTATGAGTCAGAAGTCACTTGACAGCACTGAGCAACAACAACAGTTAGACATCTAAGTGGATTTCATGTATCTACCTGCAGCCCAGGGGAGAGATCCCAGTTGGAGGTGGACATTGAGAAGTCATATATTATATTTAATGCCAGAGAGGAATAGGGTGCTGCAGAAAACAAAAATCATCCTGGGAGTAGTTTCAGGGCACGCCAGTATTTGTTGTTGTTGTTGTGAAGTGCCATTGAGTTGGTTCTGATCCATAGCGACCCTGTATAGAGTTTCTGAGGAGCAGCTCGTGAGCTTGAACCACCAACCTTGCAATTCAAACAGCTTTTCAGTCTGGCGCCACACCAGTATTTAGGGTAGTATAAATATTCAAAAAGAGGAGAAGCTCAAAAAGGAGATGGAGGATGAGGAACAGTGAGGAAAAAGGAACACCAGGAGAGTTTCTTGTGCAAGCCATCATAGCTAGGCCACCAAGCATCTGTGAGCTTCACAGGCATCCATTTGTGTGCACCACCAACCCGCACCACTATTATAACCATGCTCTGTGCAGTCCCAGGTACACACATGATGTAGCAAATATCACCTTACTTAATCCTCACAACAGCACTAAAAAGTAAGTGCTAATCATCTACTCATCTTTGATCTGTGAACATCCCATGCGTGTCAGGGTTTTCAATGACTGTATTTTTCAGAAATACATAGCCAGGCCTTTCTTCCAAGGTTCTTCTGGGTGAATTTGAACCTCTAACCTTTCAGTTAGTAGTCAAGGGCATTAACCACTTGCACCACCCAAAGATAAGTATCACTAAGAGTGCCATTTTAAAGGTGAAGAAACTGAAAACAGAGAATTGTAGTCACTTGTCCTTGATCACATATCTATTAAGCCCTACTTCTCCAGAGTCTGATTCCACATTTGGACTTTTCCACGCAGTTTCCCAGGCTTCTATTGTCACCTAAATAAGAGCAGCACATTCCGACTCAGCTGAAGTGCCTCCACATCTGCTACTGCATTTGGGATGGGCAGACTGGAGTGAAGGGCCACATCTCTATGGCAAGTGAACCTCAAGATCACTCCCAATAAAGGGTAGGCTAGCATTGCACGAGTCCTGGTGTGGTGCTGTGGGTTAATGCGCCAGACTGCAAAGCCAGTTGAACTGCAAGGTTGGTGGTTCAAGTTCACCAGCAGCTCCTTGGAAACCCTATATAGGGTCACTATGGGTCGGAACTGACTCTACACCACTTCACAACAACAACAAAGCATTGCACCTGGAGGCTCACCATCACTGTTCAGGGCTTTTCACATTTTCCTTCTTTTTTCTACATCCTGGTGTGACACTGCAGTAAAATGCACTGGGCTTCAAGGTCAGGTTGAACCACAAGGTCAGCGGTTCAAATTCACCAGCTGCTCCTTGGAAACCCTGAGTTTCAAAGTCATTATGAGTCAGAACCAACTCAACAACACTTAATAACAACAGTAATATCTACATCCAGGGTGTTTCCCCATTTATGAATTAAATTCAATATTGCTGTTGTTAGGTGCAGTCAAGTCAATACCAACTAACTCACTGTGACCTTATACATAACAGAACGAAACTGCCCAGTCCTGCACCCATCCTCACAATGGTTACTACACTTGAGCCCATTGCTGCTGCCACTGTGCCAAACCATTTCCTTGGGGGTGTTCATCTTTTTACCAAGTATGATATCCTTCTCCAGGGACTGGTCCCTCCTAATAGTTTGTCTGAAGTATGAGAGATGAAGTCTTGCCATGCTGGCTACTAAGAAGTATTCTGGCTATATCTCTTCCCACACAGATTTGTTTGTCCTTCTGGTAGTCCATGGCACTTTCAATATTCTCCTCCAACACCATAACTCAAATGCATCAATTCTTCTATGGTCTTCCGTATTCGCTGTTCAACTTTTGTGTGCATATGAGGTTATTGAAAATACTATGGCTTGGGTAAGATGCACCTTAGTCCTTCAAATGATATCTTTGCTCTTCAACACTTTAAAGAGATCTTGTGCAGAAGATTAGCCTAATGCAATGCGTCTTTTAATTTTTTGACCGCTGCATCCATGAGTGTTAATGATAAAGCAAAATGAAGTTTTTGACAGCTTCAGTCTTTTCCCCATTTATCTTGATGTTTATTAGTCCACTGGTGAGGATTTTTGTTTTCTTTACATCGAGGTACAACACATACCAAAAGCTGTGGTCTTTGAATTTTTTCAGTTAAGTATTTTAAGTCCTCTTCATTTTCAGCAAGCAAGGTTGTGTCATTTACAGGTTGTTAAAGAGGTTTTTTTGGCAGGTTGTTAAAGAGTCTTCCTCCAATCCTGATGCCACATTCTTCTTCATATAATCCAGTTTCCTGAATTATTTGCTCAGCACGCAGATTGAATCCTATAGTCCTATACTATAGCCCTGGAGTCCTGGTGTGGCACTGTGGGCCAATGCGCCAGACTGCAAAGCTGTTTTAACTGCAATGTTGGTGGTTCAAGCTAACCAGCCACTCCTTGGAAACCTAAACAGGGTCACTATGGGTTGGAATCGATTGGACGGCACTTAACAACAACAACAACACACTACAGCCCTATAAGATAGGTAGGAACAATATGATTATTTTACAGATCAAGAAAAAGAGGCTCAGGGAGGGTCTGTTACTTGCCCCAGTTACCCAGTGATAAACCAGTGATAAAACACCTGTCACCTTAACCTCAGTATTTATTGAATTAAAATAAATACTCTATCTGACCTGAAGTCCCTGGGTGGCACAAGCAATTAAGTGCTCATCTGCTAATCACAAAGTTGGAAGTTTGAGTTTATCCAGAGGCACCTTAGAAGAAAGGCCTGGTAATCTATTTCTGAAAACCCAGCCATTGAAAACGCTACAGAGCAAGGTCTCTCTGACACACATGTGGTAGTCATTAGTAGGATTCCACTCAACAGCAACTGGTTTTATACCTGACCTAACCACTTTTCCTTCTTAAATAACAACTTTCCAAATCCATAAAAGAAATAAGCTTCAGATAGGTTTGTGGAATTTTCCCAAGAAGAAGTGTTGCCAATTGGAAGTCTATAAGAGGCCCATAATCATTTAAGTCATTTAATATGACTGGGAGATGGACATTTTGTGCACTGTCCTAACTTAAAATTATTTTTTAAAAAGGCTTAATCATAAAGATGCTTTAAAATGAATCTCTGAAACATATCTATTGCTTTATTAAGCTCTCTACTTTCTGGCATGTTTCACTCCTTTTTGAGAAAATTCAAAACAACACTTAAAAACTTCAACCCCTGAAATATTTTCTTTCCTTTCTAAAATACAAACATGCTGACACATGGGCACATAATCTGAAGTCAGGCTTTCCAGTCTGACCTCTTCAAAAGAGGAAATCAACATATTGCTAATTGTTCACACCTTGCTTGTGAACGGACCTGCATAACACTATTGAGACCCGATGAAAAGAAAGGTAATTCCTTTCATATATAAGCAGCATTCTTGGCGGCGTGTTCTGTTCCGGGACAATTGATTCCATTTGTTACTGCAAATTTCAGGAAGGGTAGAAAAATGCCTTTTTCTTTTTTCTTATTTTTTCAATTTTAAGCCCAGAAAAAGTAGTCAGTAGTTGCTTTTCTTTTCTTTTTTTTTCCCTAGAAAACAGGTGCAACAGCCATGAAATTTAAGTGACTTCTTTTGCTGCCTTGCTCACTTACAGTCCGCTCAAGCTCTTCTGTGCACGGTTCAATATAATCCATCTGCCTGGTGTGAGGGGGCGGGGCTGGGTGTGATGGGGCATAGTACTCTCTTTTGATATAACTCCCCAGGCCCATTGTCACTCAGTTGATTCTGACTCATAGTGGTTCTATAAAACAGAGTATAACTACTCCAAAGGGTTTCCGAGACTGTAAATCTTAGACAGCCTTATCATTCTCTCATGGAGTGACTAGTGGGTTTGAACTGCCAACGTTAGGTTAGCAGCCTGATGTTTAACCCATCACACCACCAGGGGTCCTTCATCTGGTATAAGTGTTACTGAAACTGTGCAGTTGTCTTGGTGGTGTGGATTTTACTGGGATCAGTGAAGAAGTGCAACCAGCGTGCTCCTTGGAGGCCAGGATGGCCAAACTTTGTCTCTCATACTTCAGACATATTGTCAGGAGGGACCAGTCACTGGAGAAGGAGATCATGTTTGGTAAGGTGGAGGGTCAGATAAAAAGAGGAAGACCCCCAGCAAGATGGATTGGCAAAGCGGCAGCATCAATGGGCTCAACCGTGGCAACAATTGTGAGGTTGGCCCGAGATTGGGCAGGGTTTCGTTTTGCTGGACATAAGGTCGCTATGACTTGGTACCAACTCGATGGCACCTAACAACAGTGGAATGAGTAGACAAAAGGAGAGGAATTCCAGGTGATGCTTAGAACCAGACCCATCTCTCCCCTTCTGTCCCATTGCCCTGCAACCTCAGGGAGGGATTTCTTAACTGCTTAGAAAGGAGTGTTCCATCTTTGGTCTGGATAGGAATTCAGCATTTGAGGAGATGTCGCTAATAATCCTCTTTGAGTCTTGGTGTTGAAAACCCAGCCCTGTGGGAGGGCATTTTATGAGGAGAGTTGGAATGAGCCTCAGGGGAACAAGGGGAAATGCAGAGGGAAGGGAAGAAAATTAAAAAGAGGTAAAGTGATCACAAAAACCAAGAGGCAGACAGTGTGTCATTACCCATCTCTCCTAAGGAGATACAATAGCCCACCCCTACCCCACTCCTACTCTCAAAAACATTAGGATCTCTCACCTTTGTAGCACCCAAATAGAATTTCTGTGTGGGCCATTGTTTCATGTACCCCCAGCTAAGAATGGAAGGATAAGATGGGTTGAGAGCTGGAGTTGGGATTGTTGAGTGCTGTAGAGTCGTTTTAGACTCATTGTGAGCCTGTGTGGCAGACTTGAACTGTCCCATAGTTACAGGAGCAGATCACCAGGTATTTTCTCCCACAGAGCCACTGCTGGGTTAGAACTGTCAACCTTTGGGTTAGCAGTCAAGCTCTTAACCATTGGGCCACTAGGAGTTGGAATTAGGATTTGGTTTTTCTGAAGGTATCAACATTAAGAGCCGTCTGGTCCTGGCGTGGTGCTGCAGGATAATGCACTGGACTGCAAGGTCAGTTTGAACCACAAGGTTCATGGCTCTAACCCACCAGTCACTCCTTGGAAATCCTATACTGACTTGACGGCAAAGCTGTCTATACCAGGAGAGAGACTTCAGCCCTCAGCAGCCAGAGCAGCCTGGAGCCTTGTTCATGAGAAAATGTTAGGCTTTCGGTTCTGACCAGGAACATCTTTAGAATTTTGACAATGTCAACATTTTAATGGTATCTTAGTCCTGTTGGCCTTATAAAAATATACGGAGGGAAAAGGATATGATTTGTGGAAACAGGAGCTTCTTCCATAGTCACTGCACCCACATTAGGACAAAAGCATTTATCCTGGCGACATCATTCTGCTGGTGGTTCTCAGTCACAGAAAGAAGGCTGTCTTGTGCCCCATAGCCATGTCTAGTGGAGTGGAATCCCAGAAGGCTGGCCTTACAGGCATGAAATGTGTGAGAGATGGCATACAAGAGTGGGAACAAACACAAAATCAGATCACTGTTGCTGCCTTGCCTGGTTGGCCAGAAAAAAGCAAACCTCAGAAATAAAAACTTTTAGGAAGTCAAAGCTCTAATGAGGTTGAGTAGTCAGAAAGAAGAAGAAAAAGAAACATGAGGAGGAGAAAGAGAGAGATGGGAAGGGGAAGAAAGATAAGGATAGCAGCTCTCCCTGAGGGCCTCCTTTATAGCAGGCACAGCACCAGGCACTTCATACTTCTCCCTCACTTAATCTACACAGAAGCCCTAAGAGAGGTTTATTAATCTCACTTTACATATGAGCTCAAGGACGTTTAGAGAACTTTACACCGTGACTCGGTTTAACCCCATGTTTGTCAGACTTCAGAACTATTCCCTTTTTTAAATCATTTGCTGTGCGTTTGGTTTACTTGCTCCCAGAAGTTTGGAGGCTTGATTCCAGATGTACCTCAGAAGAAAGGCCTGGTGATCTACTTCTGAACCATTAATCATTGAAAACCCTATGAGCACAGATCTCCTCTAACACACATGGAGTCATCATGAGTTGGAATCAGCTAGATGGCAACTGGTAAGCTATTCTTCTGTAACAGTAGCTTTCAAACATTTTGACCAAGATTCACAGTTTAAAAAAAGAACGAAAACAAACAAAAAATTCCCATATGAGCTAACTTAATTGCACACATGGGTGCAACTAAGCAAGTTTCATGAAACAACGCTTTTCCTTGCTGCCTGCAATGCAAATTGATTTTTCCTTTCTTTTTACTCTATTTTCGTTCAGTACTTTTAAAACGAAAGTTGTAAATTGATTTCACAACACCCAATCACTCTCAACTTGTACTTAGAAAAACATGCTTCTTCCCTCTACCTTATGGCTCCTGATTTGCTATGTTTTTCAACCTTTTGGTTGATCCTGTTGGATGATAAGCTTCATCTTCCTTTCAGAGGCACGCTGCTAATTATGCACTCTGGACCATCCCTCTGGTGTGTGGACATCAGTAATAAAATATTTCAGAAATTACAAATATCTGACAAAACCATTTGCTTGGAAAAGAGTCAGCCCAGGAAACCATCCAGAAAACATAATGGCTGATCTCTGGGACCAACGGGTAATATTTTAAGCAGTTGATACATGCTTTCGCAAAACTTTCGTTTGTCTCATGCTCTGAGTTTGCCAGTAAAAGAAGAAACCATTTTCTCTGATTTTGGAACCTAACGAACTCATCTCTGACGGAGTATTCAAGTCACCAACCATAAACACTAAAGGAAAAGAAAAACAAGGCAATGATGCTTACAGGGGCTCTAGCTACTCAATCCATTATCAAGTACACTTGAACAACATGATGAGCATTATTGTCACTGTATTGTACATGAGGAACCCTGGTGGTGTCTTATGTTAAGCACTGGACTGTTAACAGCAAGGTCAGTGGTTCAAATCCCCTAGTCACTTTCCAGGAGAAAGATGAGGCTGTCTATTCTCATAAAGATTTACAGTCTCAAATACTAAGGAGCAGTTCTACTGTTTTATAGGGCCGCTATGAGTTGGAATAGACTCCACAGCAGTGAGCCAGATACATAAGAAGATTGTTGAAATGGTAAAGTTTTTGTTGCCTATATATTTACCAAAGCCAAAACCCAAACAAACCTATTACTGGTAAGTGGATTCCGATTAACGGCAACCCCATGTGTTACAGCGTAGAACTGCTCCTTAAGATCCCGCTCCATCCCACATAGGTCCTGGTGTGGCACTGTGGGTAAATGTGCTGGAGTGCAAAGTCAGTTTGAACTTGCAAGGTCGGTGGTTCACACTCACCAGTTACTCCTTTGTTGTTGTTGTTGTTATGTGCCGTGGAGTCGGTTCCGACTCATAGCGACCCTGCACAGGGTTTCCTTGGAAACCCTATAAAGGGTCATTATGGGTTGGAACCAACTCGATGACACTTAACAGAAAATGTTTATAGAAGCAGTTAAAACATTTTTCTTCCACAGAACTGCTGGATGATTTCAACCACCTCCCTCTCTCACCTTTAAGTTAGAAAATGATCACAAATCACTTGTGCCACTTATATATTTATTACAACAATAATTATATATGTGTTTGCTTGTTTGTTTTGTTTTCTCTAAGAGTTCTATTGCCTTTCTCAAATTTCAGTGAGGATCAAATTAGAGTGCTTTCTGGGGGAGTGTGTATGTCTTCACCGTGATTTAGGATTGCCTTGATTTCCTCTAGGCAGAGAGGGGCAGTGACAGGGTTGGATAAATCAGATTTAGGTCATGGAAAGTAAAGTCCAGATCAGGTGGCTCCACCCGAGTCAACCCGGATGAGCGGCAGCCTTGGTGACTTCACTCCAAGCAATGTGCACACTAATTGAGAAAACATGTTCCCAGGATGGTCTCATGCAAAAATCCAGATTTACGGATTTTTTTTTTTTTTATTCCTAAGAATTCCTTGAATATTTGCCTTGCATGTCCATACAGCCTCCCAGAGCACTTCTATTTCTTACTGAACAGGGTTGTTTTCTTCGGCTATGGCCCACGTCAGAATTTTAACGGGTGGGATTCTAGCAGCTGAGGGTCTGGGACCTCCACCTTCCTTCCTTGTTTCTGTGCTTATTCCTGCGGGGTAGAGTAGGGAGAGAGGAAAAGGGGAAGAGGGGGCACAATTTCCCCTAAGATCTTGCAAACCTTGGTGCACTTCTTCCCCCTCCCCCCCAATTCACAACGATCCTCTCAGGTCAGCACTATTATTCCCTTTTACAGATGAGGAAACAGGCTTAGAGGGATTAAGTAATGTGGTTCTGAAGCTAATAAACGAGTATCAAAAGCCAGTTCTGTTTCTGTCTGACTTTGTGCCAGGGCTGACTGTGTAAACTTGGGAGTCCCTGGATAGCCCAAAAGGTTAACTATTAACTGAAAGTTGGAAGTTTGAGCCCACTTAGTGGCACCTTGGAGGAAATGCCTGGTGATCTACTTGCCAAAAAATAGTCATTGAAAACCTTATGGAGCACAGTTCCACTCCTCTACACATGGGGGCGACAGGAGAACTCCACATCATTGTGACTTCCTCCTTCATGCCGTCCTTTCATCACCCAAGATGAGCACTCTTCAGCTAGTTTCCAGTTCCATATCACTCTCAACTGCTCCTAGTGTGTTCATTTAGTTGAGAAGTTGAAAAAACCTGCAAGCTGGTTTTGTTTGGTCTGCACAGATGTTTTGTAAATACAGAAATTATACATTCAAATTCAAAGTTTTGTGTTTTCTGAAAATATTGGAAGATCCAGTCACACTGAACCTACCATCCTGCAAAGCAGTGCCTATTCCCTTTGGATGGGGCATGCCTTCTCTAGTTTACCACAGTCCCCACCACGCCTATGAGCTCACCTCATTTATAATCGCTGATGAGACTCTGAAGACATTTGAGTTTGAGACACTTGAGTGAGCTCCTAGGGGTGGAATCCTGGTTTAGATTTAATATGCATTCTGGATAGTGCCCAAATCCCAAGTTAGCATATTAATACACTGAAGTGAAGAGATGAAAACTCAATTCTGTGGGATGACATCCAGGGAATCCTCCTTACCTATGGGCTGGGGCTGTCCCTCCTTTAACCACAGGTTAAATTTAGCAATAGATTAGCATTGGACTGATAACTGCAAGGTCAATGGTTCAAACCCACCAGTCACTCCTCCGAAACCCTATACAAGGTTGCTATGAGTCAGAACCAATTCAAGAGCACTCAACAACGGTTACAAATCGGGCTGCTAACCTCAAGGTCAGCAGTTCGAAACTACCAGCTGTTACGCGGGAGAGAGATGAGGCTTTCTGCTCCCGTGAAGATTTACAGCCTCAGAAACTCTGTACAGGGTCGCAGTGAGTCAGAACCAACTCCATGGCACATAACTACAACAACAACAATAGCTCAACTACCCTTGGTCTGGGAGAGCACAAATGTCTGGTTGCTATAGCAAAAAGCTTCTCTTGTTGATGTGGTTGCTGTTGTTGTTGTAAAGTGGTAAGAGATATAAAATCTTAAAGTCACCAAAGAGTTGTTATATGGGATAAGGAACCAAAACAATTTTAAAACTGTCAGTAAAAATGGCCATTCTCAGGATACGCTTTATTTAGAGCGCATTGTATAACATCTCTGAAATAAAAGACAAAGGAGGCATTTGTCTCTGAAGGAAAATTACAGAATATTCACAAATCAATTTCCTTTTACCCAGATATTAAGAGACAAAAATAATTTTGAAGATTAAACGTTTGATTGAAATGTAAATGTTAATTACAGAAGTTCAAAATATAGGTGATTATATTCCTAGAAAAGTATTTAATACTAACAGAAAGACTTTTCCCAATGTTAACAGAGCAACAAAAAAATAAAAAGTGAAGATGATATTGTCCTACCTGAAATGAAAAGCTATGAAGGAAGGATGACCTGCTGATCATCAAGGGAAAGTGTGAGGGAAGGAAGCTAACATTTGTTGAGTGCCAACTTTGTACCAGACCTATGCTGATGTTCTACCTACACCACCCTCCCTAATGTGCACAACAGGAGTCCTGGGTGGCACAACCTTTGGGTTATTAATGGAAAGGTTGGAGGTCCGAGTTCACCCAGTGGAACCTCAAAAGAAAAACCTGGTGATTTACTTCCAAAAACCAACCATTGAAAATCTTGACACAATTGGGGTCACTATGAATCAGAATTGACTCCAAGGCAACTGCTTTAATGTGCAAAACAGCCAATGCACTAGGTACTATTACCTTTACTTTACAGTTTAGGAAACGTATATGCAGAGAGGTTACGAAACATGTCCAAGGTCACACCAACACAAAGTCAAGGAGTTCCAATGTGAATCCCAGATTCATGTGACTACAAAACCTCTGGAGACTAGCCCACAATCTGGTAGATATGAGGAAGCTTCAAAAGTTAGTGGAAAAATAGAATTTAAAAGATAATGGAAAATATCCATGAATTTTTGAAGTCCCTTCATACTTTTGTCATAGGTTTCCTGTGGCTTCTCTTGGGGAATTATTCCAGTCCAAATGACCTGCTGGAAGGTCACTGGTCACACCTCTGCCTTTGTTGCCTTCCTGCATCTCTTCTCTAACTTGTTGTGTCTTACACAGTGTGCTCCTTTCTTTCCTTCCTCTCTGAGTATCTAGAGTCTTGCATCTTTCAAGCAGCCAGAGTCCAGAATGACTTTCCACTCCTTTCAAACCATAGCCCAAAGATCTGCATTCTGCTTTGACAAGGGAGAAGTCTGCCTCTTAGTATCTCCTACACTCAGTGGGGGAATGACAATAATGAGTTGCTGACCTTTGAGCCAAGTCTGCTCAGGTCCAAAAGTAGGATGTTTTTTCACCAGACTGGGCAAGTGGGAAATGCAGGTCACTGTAACCACACCTCTGATTCATAGTGATGTGAGGCTGACGATAGGTCTTCCTCGCCCCCAGCCTAGGAAATACTTTCACCTGGAAATATTTATTCCCTAGACTCAGGAACAGCATGAGAAAAAGTTTCATGCAAGTGGTGGTGGGTGTCTGCCATTGAGTAGGTTCCAACTCATAGTGAACCTGTTTGAAAACTCTTCGAGTTTCCAAGGCTATAATTCTTTACTGGAACAGAAAGTCTTATCTGTCTCTCATGGACTGATGGGTGGGCCTTGGGGTTAGCAGCCCTACGTATAACCCACTATGCCACCAGCACTCCTTTTACAAGCAGGAGGAGAGATGGTATCTACCATCAACCCTGGCTACTGAAGGAACATCCAAAGGAAACGGGAGAGTCAGTTCATCTGTACAAGATAGCAAATACTGGGAATTGACTTCAGTCTTGGTAGTTTGTAACGCCCTCAGTGTGTAAACCATGGACATTCAATACCACTGACTTCTTCATCAAGTCTTCCCACCTGCAGAAACTACCACACACAGTGCCAAAACAGCTCAATCTTCTTAGCCAACTGGTGAATTTTCAGGGAAATCCTGAGAGACTGACTGACTAATACTACAACTAATAAAAAAAGTCTTCCTGCACGTGAAAGATGTTAGCCAAACTCTTGGGCAATTCAACAGGCATTGTTTGTAGTCTCATCCGATAGATTTCATCATCACACCAAGTTCATTTGAGGATCTCTATAAATTTCCTACATCCTTTTTTTTCCTTTTGGCTTCATTAGGAATCAGCTCCAAACTCTGCCAGTACCACTGCTGGTGTACTTTTCTCTTGCCTGCTAGTAATGGCTTCGGGGATGAGTAGCAAGAAGGTGTTTCTATAATATCCTCCAGAGGTATTATTCATCTTAGCCTTTTGCACCAGGAATAAACAAATGTTTCTATTTTTTGTTCTTCAGTGAAAGCTTGGGGCAGAGGTGAGGAGAAATTGCACCATGAGTTGCTCTACTTGAGAATGAACTTAGTGCTACAAGCACCAGCCCTTCAGTGTAGCATCGCTAACCTACTTCTGTCTCTTTTTCTTTTTCTTCAATCAAGTGTCACATTATTGATTCTCATTTATTCTCACAGCTTGGGCACAGTTGCATTAATTTAGTATCAATGTGCTCTAATGTTGTATCAAGTGCTGTCAGGGCTGGGAGGGTTCTGCTTCCTTGGTCCCTCATTTGGGGAAGGGACCTCCTAGTACCAGAGTGTGATCCATTTAGTAAAGGAGAGAAAGGATGTCTCCCAGTGCTGTGGACACCGTAGGGCAGGCAGTCTGTTTGTATTTTTAATAACATATGGCAGAAAAGGAAGTCGCCATGCTCTAATACACTCGGCTCCTTCCCCATGCTTTTGGGGTTTTTTTTCCATGTGAGTCATTTGTAGTCCCATTCCATTGACAAAAGCAGAGGATAGTGCCAGGTGGGACCACAGCAGTGTGGCTCCTCTCAATGGCTTCCAGAAGCCTGAGAGGCTGACTTTGGAGGACACAGCCCAGCGATCAACTTCTGAATCCCCAAATTCAATGATTAAATAATAAATGTCCCAACAACAAGGCTGAGAAGAAAAGCCCTTATTGATAATTTCCAAGGAGGTTCTCAACCGGGAGCCCTATTGTCCACATATGGGGGCATTGTAGATTGTCTTTATGACTTCTGGCATTTGGCAGACAAGGCAGGAGCACTGAACTTCCCACATGTACAGATCACTCCCTCTCAACCAGGAACTGTCCCCAAACGCTAATACTTCCATTGAGAAACACAATTAATCCAATACATTTGTTTTACAAATTGGGAAAAGTAAAGCCTGAGAAATTTAATGATATCTTCAAGATGACACAGTTACTTTCTATCCTTTCTCATAAAAGAAAACTACCATAGCAAATTTACTCAAAATACAAGAGAAAAACATGAAGAGATTCTCTCAATGTTTTAGTTTATAGAAACTTCTCTAAAACATTGAAAGCAGCCCAAAAGGCCCACAAAATCATTTGTTTTGGCCCTGCCAAGGCAACTGCAGTTCCAACCATCCAAATATAGCTGGCTAACTTTTAAGTTGATAATTTCATATGGCCTGCAAATGATGTTATAAATATCCAAATGGCCCTTAGCAGAAGAAAGGTTCCCCACTCCAGGCATAGAAGAATAATAAAAATATCCTAAAGCATCAAGATTGCTTGGTTGAACATTTTCATTGTTTTAGTCTTGGCTAAATTTTGCCTCTGAAGATCTATTTTCAGCTCAATTAGTTAACATTTCTGTGTTTGTTCATATCCAACTGAAAAGTCAGTTATCCCAAAGCCTCAGTTTCTCCAGGACATATCTATCTCCAGGTCTTGATGGTCTCACTGCTATTTGAAGTTAAGATCTAACTCTTCTCCCACTGTCAGTAGGTGAAATGCCCTTGAACTTAGTTTAGAAGAAGTCTTTTATTCCCATGGATTTGCCTGGTATTATTATATGCTGTTCTGTGTAACTGGTCTACACAGAGCTGATTTCTCAAGAACAGCTAAGTCTGAGAGCTAGTGGTTTAATTGGTGGGTTATAAGATCAGAGATGTCAGTTAAAGAAGGCGAAAACGTTTAGGAATATGGGTTGTTTGCTTAAAGATATCCAAAGATTTTATGCAAACCGTCAGCAAACCTTCCACTGTCTCCTGAGAGCCAACAGAATATATGCTGCCAGCAAAGGTTACCAAGGTCTATTCTTAACCCCAAAGACCTTACAACTTCATATTGGGAAAAAGCAAATAAATGGCTGGATCTCTGGTTCCTGGTCTAACAAGAGGTCTGGGCCGTGCCCCTGCTCCATGCTTAATAAAAAAGAATGGTGGCTGTATTTCTTTTTGTGTATATCTACAGTTCCAATTTGGTTGCCACTGCAGCAGGACATTCCATGAATGTGCAACAATAGCGCTCACCACTCATTTAAAACTTGTATGATTTTCTCATCAGTTTAATCTCAGCAAGGATGAGAAACTTCCCTCAGGCTCTAGCCCTGCCCTGCCCTGCCCTACCCTCTTTGCTGATGACTGCAACTGGGGCCCCCTTCCTGGCCAAGGCACAGAGTTCCATATGGAAGAGCATGGGGTCTTGAAGTCTTGCTCCCATTGACCCTCGGGGTGGGGGGGTTTGTGGGGTGAACAAAAGAAGAAAGTGAGAACCACACTCTGAGAAAAGGCTAAGGGTAAGAAAGGACCACTAACTTTTCAGAATGACTGTCCTGGTAGTCCAATTCTCTGATTCCCTGATGGATCTCAGTTGCTTTAAGGTTAAGACAGCTGCTGTCTAGGGAAGAAGGTGGTACCAGCAGCTGGTTATAAAACACTCTGAGGTACTCCTTCAGTTTTATCAAAGCACATGTACCCATGCCTGACCACTTCCCCAGACCTGAGTTTCTGATTTGTGAGGTTTCCTAACATTTTTCCCATTTAGGTTGCCCTTTTTTTTTCACCTGCGTAAAAAATGTTGGGAAAGTGGGAGGAAAGGGCACAGGGGTTGACACTTTTTGAGATCTGTCCTATCCCCCTCCTACCACCCAAGAAATTAGATCTGAGGTACATTTCACAAGGCAATCCCACTTTCACCTCTCACCCCCTGTTCCCCTCTGAACCATCATAGATTAACATTTGGATTTGCCTGGGTCGTCACATGACTTATCCAACAGAAAAGACTCATCAAAGTCTAACTTAGCCTTTGTCTGTGGCTTTGCAGTGAGAGAAAGTTTCAGACATTTGGTAGGAAACTGTAAACATTGGGCAAGAAGAGCTGGCAGAGACCAACTGCTGCTGCCATTCCTGTACTGCCGTGAGAAGGAGAAATGTTCCCCTCCAGCAGACTTAACTGACAGCTTCCAGAGTTTGAAGAGTAACTGCTCAGACCGGAGAGAGAAGTTACCGGTGGGCTCTCCACCAACATTTCTGAATTTGTAGAATGCAGCTGGCCATGCAAGTGTCTGGGAGAAGGGGGCTGACACTGGCAGTGGGTGTGCCCAGAGGATGGAGCCAGGACAATTAATCAAATGCCTTTTCTCCAGGATTTTCATTGGCCTCAGATGACAGATGGGGCAGAGACACTGAAGGAAAAGCACTATTTTGGTTTCCAACTGGGAACGTGCACCAAGTTTTCCTTAATACCCACAGCACCCAAACGGCTTTGCTGTAATACACTTTAATGCATGAAACACCCATAAATTATCTTTCAAACTGTTATAACTTCCAACCTGGAACAACTTGGAAAAACCAGCCTAGCAAGCAGGCTCTTTTTTAATCTCTCAAATCACAGAAGAGAAAGTTCAAGTAGAAAACACCTTCAATAAGGATCTCAGAGAATTTTTTTAAAGGAGAGTTGTAATCAAATGGAGCTAAGCCTCTTGTTTATGTTGCTTCAAAGATGCCAGATTCCTGACCCCTGAGTTCTCGCTCTTACTCCCCTCGGTCCTAAAGAGCTGCCCGCCTCACTCCTCCATGCTAGTTTCTCCCACACCTGGTTGCAGACAGCTGGAAGTGAGGCATGGGACCCAAACATCACCGCCAAGCCTTGGCGACCTCAGTCTGAGATGTCCAGCGGGGCTTGGTAGAGGCCTCAAGCGCACCAGACTCCAGCACTTGGAGCACAGGGTTCCTATGTCAGCACCCTGGTGTGGGGGAGGGGTTACTCGGAACCCCCAATTGGTCTGCAACGCGCGTAAAAACTCCACTACCCCTGCTTCAGCCCTTGCACGAAACCTAGCGAGCCCTGCCCTGCTCGTCCGCTCACCTGTGGGCAGCATGACACCCTCCGGACACCGCACACACCTCATCCCGAGCGCGATTTGCACTCGCCTGCCGCGGTGCAAGACCACCACTCTTGCGGCCCCCGCGCGCTTGCAGCCCGAGCATCCCTCTCTTCACCAAGCGCATTCACTCTCCTTTACTTGCACGCTGGCCCCTAGTAGCTCGCGAGTCAGTCCTAAGCACGACGGTGAGGCTTCTGCAAGTGCCAAGTTGCCTCTTAGAATTAGAGCCATCTCCAAACCCCGACCTCCGCGACTAGAGACAGCGCAACTCCCTGCGACTCTCCCGCCTGCCCAGGGTCCCGAGACCCCACACCCACTCGGGACACTCGTCTCGGGACTGCATCCCAGCCCGCGTGAGGCTCGAAGGTGCCTGGAGATCTAGTCAGACCGGGACCCATGCACACTTTCCCCGAAAGCCTAGTCATCCGGGCCCGCGCTGCGCCCCTCTCGGGGCTCGGCTCAGGGCAGCCTGACTCACCGCTGCGCTCCCCTCCGGCTCCCAGCGCTGTCTGCTGTGCCGGAGTGCGGAGCTGCTTCGACACTGGCTTCTCCAATCCTTAGCCCCTCCTCCCGGGTTCTTTAGTCACTCCCGCCGCAAACCCTGCCCCCCCACCCCACCCCACCTCTCCCACCTCTAGCCCCACACCTGTTGTGGTTGCAGGGGGTACTGGGGAATAGGGACCGATCGCTCCCAGGAGGGTGGGTCGAACCCAGTTAGGGGAGGCTTCGAACCTCCAAAGGCCATAGGAAAATGCGCGGGGGGTCGGCGGAGCAGCCCTGTATTGGAGTTTTCTTGAGTACCAGGAGAGGGTGCTGACTCTGGCCACCAGTGGGCCTCCAGGCTTGCCTGGTGATCTGGATTGCCAGGTGATCGCCTCACCTCCCTGCCTTCCCCACGCACATTGTGGGTAGCTGGCACCTCTGGGCTCTGCCCCACAGTATCCTCCTTGTCCTAGACTGCCCTAGAGCTCCCTAGGCCTCAGACCACCTGGAGATTGAACCTGGGGAGCTCCGCGAGGTGCATATTCTAGGACTCCTCTGACCTGAGGACGGGCGACGCGCTGGGCGACTCTGAAGGCCTGAACCAGTTAGAAGGCCTTGAGCAGAGCGTGAGTCAGGCTTGGTGATTAAGGACAGAAGACTTATGGGGTCAGGATCCTTAGACCCAGACCTAGCTTTGTTGTTGTTGTTGTTGTTGTTGTTGCTAAGTGCCGTCGAGTCAGTTCTGACCCATAGCGACCCTGTACAGGGTTTCCGAGGGTGTAAATCTTTACGGGAGTAGAAAGCCTCATCTTTCTCCCGCGGAGCGGCTGGTAGTTTCGAGCCACTGACCTTCAGGTTCGCAGCCCGGTTCGTAACCACTACTCTACCAGAGCTCCTTGTTATTGTTAGGTGTCCTCAAATAGGTTCCTGCTCACAATATCCTGATACTGTGTCGAACAGAAAGGAACGCTGCCCAGACCTGGACCATCCTTGCTGTTTGAACCCATTGTTACTGCCCTTGTACCAGTCCACCTCGTTGATTGTCTTCCTATTTTTCTGCTATCCTTCCACCAAGCATGATGCTGGTAAGTGACCGGTTCCTCCACAGAATATGTCCTAAGTAAGTAAGCCATCTTACACCATCCTTGCTCCTAAAGAGCATTCTGCTATACTGCTTCCTAGACACAGATTCTTCTTCAGGCAGCTCATGGGATTCCTCACCAGCACCATAATTGAAAGGCATCATTTCTTCCTCAGTCTTCGTTATCCAGCTACCACAATCATATCAGGTGATTGAAAATACCATGGTTTAGGCCGGTTGAGGTGACATCTTTGGTTTTGTTTGTTTGTTAACACTTTAAACAGGTCTTTTACAACAGATCCGCCCAATTTAAGATCTTCATTAGAAAGTGTTTTAAATTCTCTTCAATTTCAGCAATGTTGTATTATCTGTATTTTGTTGTTGTTGTTAGGTGCCATCGAGTTGGTACTTACTCATAGCGACTTTATACACAGCAGAATGAAACACTGCCCGATCCAGTTGTTACTGAGCTTTTCTCCAGTTTTAATGCCGCATTCTTCTTCATATAGTCTAGCTTCTCAGAGTATTTGCTCAGAATACATAATGAGTAATATGGTGAAAGGCGACAATCCTGACACACACCTTTCCTGATGTTGAACCATGCAGTATCTCGAAACGACTGCCTCTTGGTCAGGTTTCATATGAACAAATCTAAATTTCCCATTCTTTGTAATGTTATCCATAATATGCTAGGGAGTTTGATAAGCACAAAGGAAGAACACAGTCAGAAATTATCAAACAGAAAGAACTGAAGAAAAAAAACTCAAGTCTTGATTTGCAATATTGGAGCAAAATTGAGCGGAAAAATGAATGGAGCATGAAGCATCAAAAGAAGATCAAAGAAATGCATACAGAGTCATTATACCAAGAAGAGCTTGTCAATATCCAACCATTTCAAGAGGCAGCATTTTATCAAGAGCCCAATGGTACTGAAGGAAGAAGTCCAAGGTGCACTGAAGGCATTGGTGTAAAACAAGTCTCTGAGGAATTGATACCTGGTGAGATGTTTCAAAAAAAAGATATAACACTGGAAGCACTCACATGCCTATGCCAACAAACTTGGAATACAGGTACCTGACCAACCAACTAGAAGAGCTCCACCATTGTACTTCCACCAAAGAAAGATGATCTGACAGAATGTAGAACTTACCAAACAATATCATCAATATCCTGTACAAGTAAAATTTTGCTGAAGATAGTTTAAAAAATGGTTGCAACAGTACACAGACAGGAAACTGCCAGAAATTCAAGCCAGATTTAGAAGAGGATATAGAATGTGGGATAACAACTGATGCCAGATAAATCTTGGCTGAAAGCAGAGAATACCAGAAAGATGTTTATCTACGTTTTGTTGACTATGCAAAGACATTCAACTGTGTGGATCATAACATACTGTGGATAACATTGCAAAGAATGGCTTAAATTTATGGCCCTGAATTCAAGGGAAAGGAGATGGTCTCTGTTTCTGTCCTGGTGTAGTGCTATAGGACAAGCAATGGACCACAAGATTAATTTGAACCTCAGGGTGGTGGTTCAAACCCACCAGCCATTCCTCAGAAACCCTATACAGGATCTCTACGGGTCTGGACAGACTCAATTTCATTTAACAACAAGAACATGTTTGCATATGATGCATACATTATGTCAGGTAGAGGGTCCACAGTTTTCATCAGTTTCGCAACAGGTCTGTGACCCAAAACTGGCTTAAACTACTAACCTTATGCCCTAACTCCACACCCTACCCAAATCATCCTTTATTCTACCTTTCAGGAACTTTAGTGAGGTGACATTTCCCCAAATGCCCTCCAAGATTTCTTGGTTTTTGGATTCAATGCTCAGTAGAGGAGTTTGCTTATCAGACACCTGCCCTAGCTGTTCCCAACCCCCAGGCCTAAACTAGTGAAGCAGAAAGAGCCCTAAAAGTCATGTTTTCACCAAATGTGCATCACTGATAGACATAATGCTTAAGCAATGCTTAGAGGATTCATAAATCCTTGAAAAGATTTACAATCCACCCTCTCCTGTGTTGAGCTGGTTAAGTGTCTTTATGGCTTCCTTCAGCAAATGCATGCTGAGTCCCTAGTGTGTCTTCAATGCTATGAATGGGGAATGAATACAAGGAGAGAGAGAAGAAAAACAAAAACTGAGACTCTACTGTTGGTGAAGCCAGGTCAACATATTCAACTGACGTTTGCCCAGCAAGGTGCTGAGATTCAGCCAGACACAGGTTCTTGTTATATAACCAGGTGGTCATTTTACCCTTAATGGAGGGCACTTGAGTGAGGTAAGTCCCTGCCCAGACACTTCCAACCTTATTGTAACAGATTGGTCTGAGGACTGAGCATCTTTCTGTGTTTACCTCAAACCAAAGTTCCTCTGAGAAGGAAGAGGTCAGAAGAAGGCTTCAAACTTAGAAGACAGTTTTGATATAGCCTCATTATTTCCCAGCTAAGATTGTCCACTGCTGATTTGTTCAAATTCAAACTGGTAAATCAATACACTTGGGAGGTAAGGGCAAAAGGATAGGGAACCCCACAAATAGCCCTTTCTATAGAAGAAGCATCAGTGTCAGTGTGATCCATTAGGAAATTTATCATCGTCAATTAAACAAAGGAATTTCCAGACAATAAAGCAAATTCATTCATCAATCATGTATAAACTTGTTTGAAAGCACCACCCCTAAGACTTACGTAAAAGTGCTTGAGAATTTAGGGATGAAGTGGACATTTTTTAAATAAGAAAATTCTGTTGATGACTACAGAACTTTTGTATATGTCCTTGTGGCGTCACCAGAAGTATGGAGGATTTAGGGCACTTGTGGCTCTGTGTCATGTGGTGTGTACGAGGGAAATTTTACAGTGATGTAAGCAAAAATATAAACCTCAGTGCCCCACCCCACCCCCAAATGTTGATCATATTCTTATGGCACATGCTGCTTTAATAAGAGCAGCTTTCCACCCCTGACTAGCTTTGTTTCTATCGCTGAACTTTAGGAATCTTGCATAAATCAGAACATGTAAATAACAAGCAAAGAAAATCCCCAGTGATGACCTATTGAGACTCAATTATGTTTTAGGCACTATGAGACAGACATGGTGCTTGCTTTCTCAGAGCCTCTATTCTGGTGGGGACTTGATTATTAGACTTTGTCTACATTTATCACAAGAAGCTTACTGCTCCCATAAAGATATACAGCCTCAGAAACCCTATACAGGGTCACTATGATTTGGAACTTACTCTGTGGCACATAACCACCACCACATTTATCACACTCTTCCCAGATGTCCTAGTGCAGGGCTTGGCATACAGTAGGTGCTTAGTAAATACTTGTTAAATCCAATCGTGGTCAGCCATTTGTGGCTATGAGACAATCCATCCACACTGGCTTGGTTTCTAGAAGGCTCTAGAGGAGGCGACCTTGATACAAACACCATAACTTGGTGCCTCTTTCTCTTTCCTCTTCCATATTCATGAAGAGCTCAAGGATAAATGTTCTTCTCCTGGGTCACTGAAAGAAGGACCTTAAATCCTGGACCAGCTACAATTGTAGGAACAAAAACAGCTGAGAGGGCAGTGGCCAGAAAGGAATGGTGCACACAAGCAGAGGATAAGAATGTTTTTCTGTACTAGATTTTCTCGAAAGAGCTTTTATCCAGAGTATCAAAATAACCAGCAGCTGATGCATTTGCTGACTTGGAGCTTGGATTGTGGTGTGTACAGTTAATTGTTGTTATTTCTGAGGATTCAGAAGTCTGAAGCCTTTGAGTGCCTCGTCAACAGTAACACTTAGCCCAGCACAAAGCTCCTGCCTCTTGCTTCATTCCAGAAGACCAGGACAAAGTGCACATGCTATTTAAAACACCAGGAGGCTCAGAATGATCTGTAGCAAGGACAGATTGTAGGATCTCCTTGCTCTATGTGTGAAACACAGATATATTCAGTTGCTGGAGGAAGTGATAGCTTTCTCTCAAAGATATTTTTTTCTTCCTTTCTTCTAATCAAATAGAAGTGTATCTTCAGAAGAAGGACTATGTCATAATGTTTAGTGAAATGACACGATTGCAGAGTCATTAATGTGATCAATCCTGCCATCTCACTTATGGTTGAGGAAGCAAACCCTCAGAAAGGACAAAGGCTCAGTCAATTAGAAATGGCCAGTGTCCAGTCCAAGACTCCCAGCCTCTTGACCTTTAGGTGAGTTTTCTTTCTACAAAATTTTCTGGTGGGGGGTGGAAGACTTCCCAACCCTCACTTTGAGGGGAAGACTAGAAAAGGAGTAGAAGCAGGCCAAGGTGCATAGGACACTAGTGCATGGGAGCTAGGAATTAAGGGTACCCTCTTTGCCTCTGGACCCATCCCTGTTGATTCCTGGAACCTACCTCTGACTTTCCCCACCTCTCTCTGATATCTGGTTTCTCCATCTCTACAGGTTACTTCCCATTTGTTTATATGATGGGTAATGTTATTTGATACCTGACTAGTTCATGGTTCCAAGTATTGTGTGGTTGTCCTTCATTCTGTGATCTGATGCAATTATCCTCCATTTTGTAGGGTATGGATTCTAACTTCTATATGTTAATGAGGTAGGGTCAGTGTGGGGTGTAACTTGAGTCCTGGTCTTTTAAGAAGGTATGACCCAAGCCACACCCTTACTCAGGGTGTTTTCTTGAGGGTGTGACTTGCATCCAGTAAATATGAAGGGGCTTCTGAAAGCTCATGGAAAAGTGGAATTTGAAGAAAATGGAATTTTTCTATCATCTTTTTGAAGGCCCCTCATATATGAATGCTCTGGCAAGACTTTTCCTGATTCTGGATCCTGTATCTGACTTGACATCATCGAATCTCTAGTCTTGGAAATTTTAACGAGCAGTTTTTCGTCTGATCTGCCAGTTCTGTGATTTTCAACTTCTGCAGTCCTGTAGCTAAAAGTCTGTTGTCTGAACTGCTGAATGTGGACTCATCAGCCCCTGCAACCTTGTGAATCAGGGAAAGCCTCCCGCCTGATGCCTGACCCATATTTTGGAACTTGCCAGCTTCCACAGGCACCTGAGCCATTTCCTTGAGACAACTACCTAGCTTAGTGATTACAAGTCGGGCTGTTAGCCTCAAGGTCAGCAGTTCAAAACTACCAGCTGTTCCCTTGGGAGAAAGATGAGGCTATGCAGGGTTGCTATGAGTGGGAACAGACTCCACAGCATATCACCACTATCTCTCTATATCTATCTATCTATCTATCTATCTATCTATCTATCTATCTATCTATCTATCTATCTAACTATCTATCTATCATTCATGTATATGATCTGCATTTCACTGGTTTTGCTTCTCTAGAGGACCTGAGACATTTGGTACCAAGGGTGGTTCTAGAAAAACAAAACTGTAAGGATGAGTTTTCCAAATTTGTTCCCAAGTCTGGCTAATCTTAAAGGTGCTGATAACTCTGTCTCTGATAATAAAGAAGGCACTGCTAATTCATGCCTTGAGGTGACATTAGAAATAAGCAAAACATCATTACCAATTGATCAATATTGTTGTGAGAGGCCAGGCTCTGAGTGATTGCATATTGATTATGTTTATACTATTTTGTCAGAATGAGAAGTATAAGGAAACTGGTTGGTTGGTCCTACTTTCGTAAGATAAAGTGGTGAGAAAAAAAAAGAAATGAGCTCAGGGATTCAGAGTCACAGATCCAGCATTACATAAAAGACCTGAAAGTTACCATTTGTGTCCTGAAAGAGACTTATTTCTTGTGGAACATAGAGCTGATATAGCCGAAAACATAAACCAGACTCATGTCATAAGAGTGGCTGAATTATAATAACTATTAAATTGCTAACCTCAAATAGTATCTGACATTAATTGATTAGGAGGAAATGGAATCCTGAAACTTGGGATGGGAACATATAGATAGACAATTAGGAAGATGGAGACATTGGGCTCCCACATTTTGTTGAACCACTCCTGCCAACAGCACCACCCTTCTATCGGAAGTGGATTTAGAGGTCTTAGTTCCCAAGGGAGGGAGGCTACTGCTTAGAGACACAACACTGATTCTATTGAACTAGAATTTAAGAATGCCACTTGGCCACTTTGAACTCCTTATGCCTCTGGAGCAACAGACAAAGAAAGGAGTTACCATATTGGCTTGTATGATTGATCCTGATTACCAAGGAGAAACTGTATTGGTACTACATAATAGAGGTAAAGAAGAGTATGTGGAGTACAGGAAACCCTTACACTCTTAGTACTGCCATGCCTTGTGATTCAATTGGAAGAAGAATGGGAATTTCTGAATACTTAATTGTGCTCATGTGAACTTGTACATAGACCAAGTCATTCAAACAGAGCAAGGAAATATTGTGAGGTTTAAAATCGAGAAAGATGTAAATCAAGGTTGTATTCTTTCACGATACTTATTCATTCTGAGCAAATAATCTGAGAAGCAAGACTATATGAAGAAGAGTCTAGTATAAGGATAAGAGGAATACTCATTAACAAACTGCTATGCAGATGACACAACCTTGCTTGTTGAAAGTGAAGGGGACTTGAAATACTTATTGATGAAACACTATGGACTTCAGTATGGATTAAACTTCAACAGAGAGAAAAGAAAAAAAAAAATTTCTCACCGCTGTTGTAGTTAGCAATATCAAATTGTCACAGATTTAATTTTGCTTGGATCCATAATCAACACCATGGTAGCAGCAGTCACGACATCAAAGGCATATTGCATTGGGTGAATCTTCTGTAAAAGACCTTTTTAAAGTGTTAAAAAGCAAAGATGTCACCTTGAAGACTAAGTTACATCTGGTCCAAGCCATGGCATTTTCAATAATCTTATATATATGTGAAAGCTGAACAATGAATAAGGAAGATCATAGAAGAACTGATACAGTTGAATTAAGGCATTGATAAAGAATATTGAATATGCATAGATTTCCAGAAGAGTGAACAAACCTTTCTTAAAAGAAATACAGCCAGAATGCTCCTCGGGAGAGAAGATAGTGAGATTTCATCTCATATACTTAGCAAATGTTATCATAAGGGATTGGTCACTGGAGAAGGATAACAATCTTAGTGAAGTAGAGAGTCAGAGAAAAAGAAGAAGACCCTCAACAAAATGATTTGACACAGTGGCTGCAACAATGGGTTCAAACAGAACTATGATTGTGAGGCTGGTGGTGCTTCTTTCTGCTGCACATAGAATTGATCTGAGTCAGAATTGGCTTAATGGCACCTAACGCCAATCCATTTTTGACAAGGAAACTGAAGCCCCAAGAGTTCATTCACTTGACCAAATTGTAGTAGAACAAAGGAAAGAGTCAAGATTTGAACTCAGTCTGTGAGACTAAATGTTTTGCTGTTAAGCACCATGAGTCCTCCTTTTAGCCATGATCTGCCTCCTTGATTGAGTTATTTCAGTTTTGGATTCTACTGATGCCTTCCTTCACCTAATACTTACCAGGCAAGTTTCTGTGACTCTACTCTATGTCCTTGACCACATGTGCCTCCCAAAGCTCAGTTATCGGATTATACTCTCTATCACTCTCATTGTTCAAGTGTCCCATACTGATTTCTCATCCTTATTCAGTCACCAATATTTGTGGGTGTCCATTATGTGCAAAATGCTACCCAGGTTATTGTTTTAGACCTTCTGGATAGATGCTAGGCAAGGACTGTGTTTCCATTTCACCTCTGACCTCCAGCTGTCTTCTTTCAAAATGCTTGGTTCAGTGCAGCAGATTTCTATGTCAGATAATCTACTTCGGTTGAAGACAGTTCAGCTCTTCTCCAGCAGGGGCAATGCAGTTTAGGGAAGCTACCAGTTTGGAACTATGAAGATTTAGCCCATTTAGCTCATCTATCCTTAGAGGCTATGTGATCTTTTGAGAAACACCCATCATCTTTGAGTCTTAATTATTATATGCATAAATATTTATTTAGTCAATAAACTTTAATTGAGGAGCTGCTTTGGGCCACTCTTGTTTTAAATGTTGGAAGATTCAGCAAATGAACAAAAACAGTTTCTAGCCACATAGGACTTGATTCTGATCACTGCTTCATTCATTTAATAAATATTTATTTAAATACATTATCTGTCAGGCCCACAAAAAAAGAAAATCAAGATTTTGGTGAGCTTGATCTGGATAAAAGTTGAAGACAGAAATAGGCAGTGGAAAGTCAGGCCAGCCCCTCTGCTCACCTGACCCAACAGCTGTGAGACTCCAACACTCAGACTGGTTTAACTCTGTTCCCACCACAATGTCTCCAACATCCTCATGGATAGCATGCCTACAGTCCAGATAAGGACCTCATCAATGCTGTTTTCAAAGATACCTGTCCCCTCCTTCTCCAACTAAGGCCATACTCAGTGCCCCTCATGAGTCTGCATCCAGGACAAGCATACCTCTTCAGCACTGCTGCTGCTCCAAACATTCATCCAGATCCTCATTGCACATCCCCTACCAGCCCTGAACCACAGCTACAATTACAGAATTCCTGTTGGGCCACACCAAAGATGCCTCCAGGGTAGGACTGTCTCCACTGATCAAATTCCATATGTTGCATCTCAGCTGCTCTTCCTTTCACCTGGTACCATGTTGAAAATTACAATTTTCTGGTTTCAGACACAACTCACTTTTAGTTATGAAGCTTACAAAGAGATGTCTGAAATAGGTGGACTTAACCACTCGACTCTCCCACATGCGCACCAAGAAAAGCAACTGGAAAGCTGTAGTGTCAACTAAAAAGTAGAAAGAGGATTTTAATAACTAAATGCAAATTGAAACAAGAAAAAGATGATTTTTAAATGGTAAGAATATTTCTGACTCTACTGTGCCTGCTCCACAACTATGGTAGAGAAAGTTCACAACTCACATTCTCAACAAAAGACCCCGATCTCTGTCTCTGGAATAAGGCAGACTTCTTGGTAGATTACTAAGTGTGGGAGTGACTTGAAGGACTGAATCGTCTGTTTATACCAAATCAGAGCTCACATAGCTCCCGCGGAACCGCTGGTAGTTTCGAACTGCTGACCTTGCGGTTCACAGCCCGATTCGTAACCACTACGCTACCAGAGCTCCTTAGGAAAGGAAAAGCACAGTGAATAAAGATTGAAGGCTGGGATGGTTCAAGAGTTTCTTGCAGGAATTGACACTTTCAAAAGCACTGGTATAAAAGGGAACATAGAAAGTCATATACATGCTCAGTGCTAACACATTGTAAAATTCTACTGTCCCAGTTTCAGTAAAAAATTACAAGTCATACAAAAAAAAAAAAAAAAAATGGACATGATGGACCACTCAAAAGAACAAGATGAAGGGAGAGAAATATTCTCTATAAAAGCCTGTATAGTGGCAGATTGTTGATGTTATATGCCATCAAATCGATCCCAACTTTTAGAAACCCTATGTTGTTGTTATGTGCCGTGGAGTCGGTTCTGACTTATAGTGACCTTGTACAGGGTTTCCGAGGCTGTAAATATTTACGGGAGCAGAAAGCCTCATCTATCTCCCATGGAACAGCTGGTAGTTTTGAACTGCTGACCATAAGATTAGCAGCCCGATTCATAAACCACTATGTTACCAGAGCTAGAATTGCTCCATAGGCACATCTTTCTCCCACAGATCAGCTGGTAAGTTTGAACCACTGAAATTTCAGTTACCAACTAAGAACTTAACTACTGTGCCACCAACTCTTCTCAGGGGTAGATTAGACTTTAAATTAATAACATTTAACATGTTCAAAGAACTAAAGTAAAAACACAGAAAGACAACTAAAAAAAAAAAATCAGGAAAAAATATATGGGCAAAAATGAGATAATATATAAAAAATATATATACTACAAAAAAGAATCAAACAAAATTACTGGAGCTGAAAAGTATAATAATTGAATGAAAAATTCAGTGTATGAGTTCAACAGTAGACTTGAGCTGCCAGAATAAAGAACCCATGAGTTAGAAAATAAGGCAACTGAAATTATTGAAGACATATAGCAAAAAGCACAACATAATTAAGAAAGCTGAATAATAACTAAAAAATTGTGGTGTGCTATCGGATAAGCATTGGACTTATAACCACAGGCTTGGCGGTTCAAATCCACAAGGAGCTCTATGGAAGAAAGATTTGGCTTTCTGCTCCCTTAAAGATTTA
>NW_006408603.1:215671-218972 GCF_000296735.1 Chrysochloris asiatica | reverse complement strand
TATTATCTTCCTCTAATCAAGTTCTGATTATCGAGCCAGCCAGGCTAGGTTGAATGAGTTGTTGTTGTTGTTAAGTGCCATCAAGTCAGTGCCCATAGCAGCCCTGCATAGGGTTTCCAAGGAGCCCCTAGTGAGCTTGAACCACCAACCTTGCAGTTCAAATGGCTTTGCATTCTGGCACATTAAATCACAGCACCACACCAGGACTGAATGAGTACTATCCACAAATTTAGGGTGTTCTTGTGTGTCTTCCGCACTTCCTATCAGCTGGATGCTTCACTCTCAGCTCTTGCCCTCTGTGGCTATGTCCTTGCTCATGGGTTCAGGAGTCCCCAGGTCTCACTACACTTTGGACCAACCAACCCTTTCTTTTATCTCTTTCATCTCCAGGTTGATAGGAGTCTATGGAACATGGTCAAACTCAGCCCGTTTCTTCATTGCTGCCTTTCCCCCTCTTCCAGCTGTCCAACATTGAATATTAGAATATTGGGAAACCAATATTCATAAGACAGTCAAGCATCTTAACATTATTTCCCCTCTTTTACCCATTCAGACTATACCTCCCTTTATCACAGAGCCCTGTTTTTCCAAGGTTGAACATACATCACTATTTACCTGAAAACCTGCCTCAGTGTTCACCTATTTACCTTGTTCTCTGTACCCTCCCCCTTCTTGTGTTTTACCCTACCCAACTCCCAAATTATGATGTGTCTATCCCCTACCTTGTGCTTTACTGTTCTCCCACTATTTCCTGCAACCAACAAAGAATTTTCTTTTCCCTTTTAGTATGGGTATCTTTTCTTAAGCATTTACAATAATGATCTTATGCAATATTTGTTCTTTTGTGTCTAATTTCACTCAGCATAATGTCCTCAAGGTTCATCCATGTTATGTGGTGGCTTTCAGCTTTATTTTACTCTTCAAGGTGGCATACTATTCCATTGTGTGTATGTACCAAAGTTTCTTTATCCATTCTTCAACTGATGGGCACTTAGGCTTTTTGCTATTGTGAATAGTGCTGCTATTAACATTGGTGTGCATGTATCTATTCATGTTATGGATTATATTTTTTGTGGATACATACCAAGTAGAGGAATTGTTGGATCATAAGGTATCTCTATTTCCAACTTTCTGAGGAGGGGGCTATATTGCTTTTAAGAGTAGTTGGAACATTTTGCATTCCCACCAGCAATGTAGAATGGTCCCAGTTTCTCCACATCCTCACTAGCATTTATTGCCCTCTGCTTTTTTGAACTTTGCTGTTACTGCTGGTGTGAAATGATATCTCATTGTTGTTTTGATTTGCATCTCTCTAATGGCTAATGTTTGTTAGCATTTTTTCATATGTTTGTTGGTTGCTTGAATCTTTTCCTTGGTGAAGTGTTTGTTCGTGTTTTGTGTCCATTTTTAAATTGGGTTATTTGTCTTTTCCTTGTAGAAGTGTTGTAGTATCCTCTGGACTTTAGAAGTTAGTCCCTTGTATGATATGTCATTGTAAAATATTTTTTTTTCCATTTTATGGGCTTGATTTTTACTCTTTTTGTGAAATTAAAAAAAAAAGTTTTATTGTGAATTATGTGATAGTTTACATGGGAGAACATTAGTTTTACATTCATTCTATCATATATCATTTCATTGCCATGGTTATAATCCTCTCCATGCCTCATCAACCAACCAAAGGGTATACACTACAAGCCTGCATCCCGGTCATCAGCACACAGCCCCTCTCCCTCTCTGGGTCTAAAGTCTCCAGCTGCTCCATCTTTCTATATCATCATCTCTGCCTCCATATCTGGCATCACTGCTTCTCTGAGTAGGGTCCTGCTCTCTGCACTTCTCCATTGATGGTTCCAGGGACCTCTGCTCCTAGACTGAAATGTTAATCACTCCCCTCCTTGCTATAAAATGTCTACCTTTACATTTCCAACCCTCACAATCAGTCCTGATAACAATTATTCACTATTGTATCACAAGAAACCTATCTGCATTTCATTTAATCGGTCCCACTCAGGCAGATTGGATACTACTCACTGGATATTCTACCTTCCCCCATGCCCTCTGGATTTAGGTTCCCTTTTGAAAGCTTGTAAGCCAGTCACTTCTTGCCTTTGTAGCCCCCCCCCCCCTCACTTTGGGTACCCAATGTCCAAGTTGCCCATCCTTGTCTATTCTTTGTGTGGAGGGAGTAGGAATGATCCTTGCTATAAGGATTTGTTTCCCCCCCATTTTAGATAGTCAATGTCCAAGTTGCCCATTCCTGTCTATCCTGTGTATGGAGGGAGTGAGAATTATCCGGGCTGAAAAGATTTGTTCCCTTTTGAGCTACTGCATCCATAGGTGTAGGTCAAGTTCATCTTATTGTATCAGGTTACTCTTTTTTTTTCCTCCTCTTTCTTCTAACTGAGCTCTGATCACCCAGTCATTGAGGCTAGGTCAAATGTGTGGGTGCACTTGTGGATATGCCCTCTCTTCTTATCCACAGGACACTTTACCCTCCACTCCAGTTCTCCATGGCTATGTCACTGACTCTGGGCCCAAGAGTCCCCAAGATTTGCCACACTGCTGGCCAACCAGGTCTCCACCTGGGTGGAGTCTATTAACCAATGTAGGGCTTGGCTCACAGCCTTAATGCTGCTTTTCCCTCACTTCTCCTTGTGGGTAGCAAATGTGGTCACCCATCAGAGCATGTGTTCCCATTGAGTCTTAATCTTAGAAGTCATTTGATTTCTTGACTGCTGCTTCCATGAGTGTTGATAGTGGATCCAAGAAGAATGAAGTCCTTGACAACTTCAATGTCTTCTCAGTTGATAAGAATGTTGTTTATTAGTATAGTGGTGAGGATTTTTGTCTTCTTTACAGTGAGATGCAATCCATACTAAAGGCTGTGGTCTTTGATTTTCATCAGTAAGTATTTTAAGTCCTCTTCACTTTCAGCAAGCAAGGTTGTATCATTTGCATATCGCAGGTTGTTAAAGAGTCTTCCTCCAATCATATAAGCCAGCTTCTCGGATGATTTGCTCAGCATACAGGTTAAATAAGTATGGTGAAAGAATACAACCTTGTCACACACCTTTCTTAATTTTAAACCATTTCGTGTTCCCAAGTTCTGTTCGAACAACTGCCTCTTGGTCCATGTACAGATTACTCATGAGCACAATTAAGTGTTCAGAAATACTCATACTTCACAATGTTGTCCATAGTTTGTCATGATCCACACAATCAAAAGCCTTTGCATAGTCAATAAAGCACAGGTAAACATCTTTCTGATATTCTTTGCTTTCAGCCAAGATACATCCTACAT
>NW_006408603.1:207538-215571 GCF_000296735.1 Chrysochloris asiatica | reverse complement strand
GGGTATTATCTGCACGTATGGGTGTTCTTGTGCATATGCTCTTTCTTCTTATCAGCTGGATGCTTCACTCTCCAATCTAGTACTCTGTGGCTATGTCACTGACTCTGGGCCCAAGAGTCCCAGGTCTTGCTACACTGCTGGCCAACCAGGTCTCCACCCGGGTTCACAGAAGTCTATTGAACATTGTAGGGCTTATCTCTCTGCTTCATTGCTGTTTTTCCCTCACTTTCCCTTACCAGTGACGATCAAGGTCAACAATCAGAGCGTGCATTCCTATTGAATCTTAGTCTTGGATGGGGCTTTGCACTGAGGGAACCTGACCACTTACCTTGATGTCTCCTGGGCAAGCAACTTGCTTGTTCTTTTAGTAACAGTCGGTCTGCCTATATTGTTTTGTATGTTTCCTGTAGGTCTTTTTTTCAAGAAGTAACTTCTGATCTTCTAGCTGCTCCAGGCTGGTCTGCTCATCCTTTCAAGTAGAAATTTCCCATCTCTGAAGATCTGGATGTGGTCTTATGTAATGCAGAGGCTCCGCGGAAAGCCTCCTTCACTGGGCATGTTGTAGCCCCATTTTAGGTATTCCAATCAATTCTAGGCAGAAGACGGACTTACAAGCTTTCTATGGTGATGTTTCTGGCTATTCCTTTTTCTCCCCCTTCAGTGTCTATTTTATAATATAATGCAAGGAAAACCAAGATTTAAATGTCAGCCAAGCATCTTAACATTATTCTCCCCTTTTCCCCATTCCAACCATGTCTCAATCTCTGTATCCCAGAACCCTGTTGTTCCAAGGTTACACATACACCGTGATTTACCTCTGTCCCACTTAGCCCATTCAAACCTGCCTAATTGTTCTCCCATCCCCTTTGTTCTTCCATTCCCCTCTCCCTTCTTGTATATTGCCCCTCTCCCCAGCACCCAAACCATCCCGTGTCTATTCCCTGCCCTGTGCTCCACCTTCCCCTCCCTCCTCTCACTCCACCCCCACATCCCAGCAACCAGCAAATAATCCACCTCCCTTTAGTATGGGTTCTTTTCCTTAGTCTTTTACAGTAGTGGTCCTATGCAGTATTTCTCCTTTTGTGACTAATTTCTTTTGTGAAATCTTTTGATGCACATAGCACATAAGTTTCTAATTATGAGTCTGTCCCAATCACTGATTTTGTCTTCTTTTGTTTGAGCAATTTTTGCAATGTTTGATAGTCTGTGTATGCCTTTTATTAGAGCCCTTATATTTGTTCCTATTTTTTTCACTGAAGACCTTTATAATTCTGAGATTCACATTTAGGTATTTAATCCATGCTGAGGTAGGTTTTGTTTTGTTTTTTGTATATGATGTGAGGTAAAGGTCTCGTTTCAATATTTTGCTCATCAATTTCCAGTTCTGCCAGCACTATCTGTTGAGGAGACTATCTCCTCCCCATTTAATGTATTTTGGCCCTTTGTCAGAGATCAGTTGGCTGTATATGGATGGGTTAATTTCTGTATTCTTGATTCTGGTCCATTGGTCTATGTATCTTTCATTGTGCCAGTACCAGGCTGCTTTGACCACTGTAGTAAATTTTGAAATAAGGGAGTGAGTGGCTTCCAACTTTGTTCTTCTTCTTAAGCAGTGCTTTTCTTACCCTGGATCTCTTTGCTTTCCATATAAAGTTTATAATTAATTGCTTTTCCCATCTCTTTAAAGAATGTTGTTGGAATCTGGATTGTGATTGTGTTATATGTGTAGGTTGCTTTGGGCAGTATTGAGATTTTCAGAATGTTAAGTCTTCCTAACCAGGAGCATGGAATATTCTTCCATATTTGTAAATCTCTTTTGCTTTCTTGTAGCAAGATTTTGTAGTTTTCTTTGTTTCTCTGGTTACACTTATTTCTAAATATTTTATCCTTTGAACAGCTATTGTAAATGATATTGCTTTCCTAATTTCCTTTTCATCCCTGCCATTATTAGTATAGAGGTATCCAACTGATTTTTGTATGTTGATCTTGTATCCTGCCACTTTGCTGAATCTTTCAATGAGTTCCACTAGTGTCTTTTTGTTTTGTTTTTTTGCTTAATCTTTGGGGTATTATATAGGATTATATCTTCTGCAAATAGAGAGATTTTTACTTCCTCTTTGCCAGTCTGGATGCCTTTAATTTTCCTATCCTTCCTAATATTTCTGGCTAAAACTTCCAACACAGTATTGAATAAGAGTGGTGATAAAGGGTATCCTTGTTTGGAACCTGGTTGCAAAGGGAAGGCTTTCAGTTTCTCTCCATTTAGAGTGATGCTGGTTTTGTATATATACTCTTAATTATGTTGAGGAATTTCCCTTCAATTTCTACTTTGTTGAGTGTTTTTATCAGGAATGGATGCTGGATTTTGTCAAATGTGTTTTCTGCTTCAATTTATATGATCATGTGGTTCTTTTCCATTTTTCATTTATATGGTGGATTATATTGATTGTGTTTCTAATGTGGAACTATTCTTGCATTCCTGATATAAATTTCACTTGGTCATGATATATATATATATAAATGTGTTGTTGAATTCTGTTGGATAGGATTTCATTGAGAATTTTTGCTTCTATGTTCATTAGGGATATTTGTCTTTAATTTCATAGTGATGTCCTCCCCTGGTTTTGGTATGAGGGTTATGAGTGCTTCATAGAATATATAAGGAAGTTTCCCATCCTCTTCTATATTCTGGAATAATTTGAGTAGAATTGGTGACAGCTCTTCCCTGAATGTTTGGTAAAACTCACCAGTGAAGCTAACTGGACTTAGACCTTTTTTGGTTGGTAGTTTTTTGATGACCTGGTCAATTTCTTAGTTCCTGTTCAAGTTTTCTACTTCAGTCTGTTTGTTGTTGTTGTTGTTAAGTGCCTTCGAGTCGGAGCTGACCTGTAGCGACCCTGTACAGGGTTTCCGAGGGTGTAAATCCTTACGGGAGTAGAAAGCCTCATCTTTCTCCCGCGGAGCAGCTGGTAGTTTCGAACCACTGACCTTAAGGTTCGCAGCCCGATTCGTAACCACTACGCTACCAGAGCTCCTTAAGCTTAGCAAATTGTGCTTGTCTAAAAATGTATCCATCTCTCTAGATTTTCAAATTTGTTGTAGTAAATCTCTTCATAATATTCTGTTATTACCCTTCTTATTTTTATTGGTTCTGTTGTGACATCACCAATGAGGTTTCCTATCCCTGTTATTTGTGTCTTTCTCTCTTTCTTTTGTTAGGTTTGCCAATGGTTTGTCAAGTTTATTAATCCTTTCAAAAACCATCTTCTTGTCCCGTTTATTCTTTCTATAGTTTTCTGTTTTTTATCTCATTAATTTCTGCTCTAATCTTAATTATTTATTTTCTGCTATTGAATGAAGGGTTGCTTTGTTCAATGTTGTGTTAATGTGTTGACTTTGGTCCTTTCTTCTTTTTGGGTGTGTACATTTATTGTAATAAGTTGTTCTCTCAGTACTGCTTTTGCTATGTCTCAAAGATTTTGGTATGTTGTGTTTTCGTTCTCATTTGTTTCTAGGAAATTTGTCACTTCACATTCTATTTCTTCTACTACCCAGCAGCTTTTAAACAGGGTGTTATTTAGTTTTCATACATTTGACTTTATTTCCTTGGTCTTACTATTGTTGATTTCTAATTTGATAGCATTGTTGTCTGAGAAGATGCTTTATAGTATTTTGATGTCTGTAAATTTATGGAGGCTTGTTTTGTGGCCTATTCTGGAAAATAGTGCAGTGGAAAAGAATGTGTATTGTACTGTTGTTGAGTTGAATGCTCTGTACACATCTAGGAGGTCAAGTTGGCAATTAGGTTGGTATATATTTTTCAATCCTTCAACTTTTAGTCTGTTTTTGTCTTTGTGTGTAAGTTCTGTTTCTTATAGATAGCATATTGAAGGATCTTGTTTTCTTATCCATTCAGCCACTCTGTCTTTTAACTGGTTCATTTAATCCATTGACATTCAGCATAATTATCAATAGGTATGAATTAATTGCTATCATTATGCTTGTTTGTGTGTTTTTTTTTGTTTGTTTGTTTTTGATGCTGCTAGTTTCTTTGTTTTGCATGCCTTCATGTGCTGAGTTCACGTTTTTGTGTTTTATCTTGTCAGTTTCTTCATAATTTTAATGTTCCCATGTTCTTCTTGGATTTCCATTTTCTTTTTATGTTGTGAAGTATTAGTTTTCTTTGATGTTATCCTATATTCTATTAACTTTTTCCTCCATTTAAAACAGTCTATTTTATCCTGCAATCTACCAGAACTCCTCATCACCTAGATCTCTGTTCCTATGGTTTTGTCTTATTTGACATTGTAATTGTTTTGATCATAGACTGACTTCTCAGACTTTTCCATCTGTTGATTGAGTTCCAGGTGGTGCTGCCACATATGTCAATCTTTTGTTGTTGTCTGTTCTTGTTGGTTTTCAGTCCAAATAACTCCAATTAGGATGTTTCAAGTACTGGGTTGGCTTTGACAAAATCCCTTAGCTTCTGTTTACCCTGGAATGTTTTTATTATACCATCATATTTGATTAACAGCTTTTCTGGGTAGAGGATTCTTGTTTGGCAATTTTTTTTCTTTCTTTCAGGGTTTTATATATGTTTCCTCATTGCCTTCTTGCTGGCATGGTTTCTGCTGAGAGATCCGAGCTTAATCTGACTTGCTTACCTTTGTAAGCAATACTTCTCTTTTTCCTAGCTGTTTTCAAGATTCTCTCCTTTTCTGTATTTTAGAGAGCTTGATTATGATATGTGGTTGTGAGTTTCTTTTGGGATCTATCCTTCCTGGGGTTCACTGAGACTCCGTTCATTTTTGATATTTTATTATTAATCATTTGCACCTCATTTTGCAGGTTTTGAATTTTTCCCAATGCTGTATCTATCTTGTTTGATTGTTCCTGTAGTGGTTTCCTGCCTTCTTCCTTATTTTTCTCAACCCCTCTGTGGAGCATTTGAATGAATATAAATATCATTCTCCTAAATTCCTTCTCAGGAAGTTCCAAAGCCTTTCCTCCTTCTAATGGGAAGTCTAGATCTACCTCCAGTTCATTTGTCTCAGTTACTCTGCTTTGTTTTTGGACATGTGTCAATATGGTCAGCTGTTTCTTGGGCATCTTCAATAAATCGGTGTGATTACAATATTTAGATGAATGTATGTTGATGTATTATATTTTCTGATTGCCTCCAGGTAGATATGATCAGGAGAAGGGCTTCCTTTTTCACTTTTCTTATTACTCAACTCAGAGTAACTGTAGGAGGAATTTTATAGGGTGTGATTGTAGATTGGCTATGTGACTGAAATTGCTGTTTCTTCTTGGGTATTGTAGGGAGAGAAAGAGCTCCCTGAAGGTAAAAGGGGGACCAAATAAACAAAATATCAACAGAAAAAGACAACAACACAAAAGCAAAAAACCAGATTGGACGCTATAGTTTATAATCACAGAAAATAAAAAGAAATAAAAAATCTGTAGCAGAATATTAATATGACTTTAACGTCCTTTTCTCAGCTTCTTGCCTTCAAGGCCACCTGAGAAATTTCAAGATGCTACTGTCATTCCTTAAGGGGCTCTGGTAGCGTAGTGGTTACGAATCGGGCTGTGAACCTTAAGGTCAGCGGTTCGAAACTACCAGCCGCTCCGCGGGAGAAAGATAAGGCTTTCTACTCCCGTAAAGATTTACACCCTCGGAAACCCTGTACCGGGTCGCTATGGGTCGGATCCAACTCGATGGCACTTAACAACAACAACAACTGTCATTCCTTATGATGTAACTCAGGATTTAATTTTCAGCCTGTTTCCTTTATAGTCTGTCACTCTGCCACTCCACAACCCCAATTCAGGACTTTTTCCTAGTGATAAACAGATCAGGGATGGCTGTTGCTATTTTGGGAGACCGATTTTAAGCAGTATCTTCTCCCTTCTTCATGGTTTTTGCTGAGTATATCAGTGTGCATGCTTAGTAGAACTCTCTGTGGGTGGGTGTGGGGGTGCCCACTCCCTCAGGTACTCTCTGTAGTCACCAGAGTGGAGGAGATGCACAGACAGTGAGGGACCAATGAACAGAGAAAAAAAAAAAAAAAAGAATGTCCATACCTTTGTATCTGAGGATCGGTCAGACCTCTGTGGTGGGAGTGCTTCTCTTATCCTTCACCCACTCTGTCATGCCCAAGATGGCCACTTTGGGAGCTGCTGGGAGGCTCAGATCAGAAAACACCACCATTCTTGCTTCTGCTACAAATTCCACTGGCTTCAAGCCTTTAAACTTTCTAAATATTCCTTTATATGTAGTTCAGAGTTCTGGACCATCCCCTGAACCTACTTTATCTGGTATTCTGTGTTATAGCTGGTGGAGGTCTCTGTACCATCCTTCTCCCTCATCTGCCATTTAGCCCTGCCCTCTCACTACCATATACACTCTTAAAGGACATTTTCTTTTTTTTTCGAAAATGAGAGTATACCACATATATTCTGTGTGACTTTCTTCTTCTTTTTAAAGTTTTGTTTAATATAAGTTTCTATTATTTTATCACAATACTTTTTTTGCCTTTTTTGCTTATCTTATTACATCTACATAAGGTACAAACTCCCCAATATATTGTACTCTACTTATTTACCTTAATACCAATTTGCTTTAAAAAATTGTATGTATTTTAAGTAAATTAAGAACAGAAATTCAGTCTTTTATATTTATGAATATATTTGCCAATCTTAGAGCTCTTTAGTCTTTCTTTTTTTTTTTTTTTAAGTTTTTATTATGAATTGAGTGATAGTTTAGATGGTAGAACTTCAGTCTCACACTCATTATTTCATTGCAGTGATTACAATCTCCTCCTTGCATCATCATTCAACAGTATTTGCTTCAATTCCTTCTGTTTTTGCTTTTTTTTTGGGGGGGGGGCGGTGGTACACAAAAACACTTAGGAATATATAATAATTTAAACAACCAAAGGTTGCATTCTTTAAGCTTGCCTCCTGGCTGCCTGCACTCAGTCTTTCTCTTTTCATGAGTTTAGAGTCCTCAACTGTTCACTCTGTCCATGTTTTCATCTATGCCTCCATCTCTGGTGTCACTGCCTCTCTGGATAGGGTCCCACATGCACTTCTCTCTTGATGGTCCTTGGGTCCTCTGTTCCTGGACGGTGAGTTTGACTACTCCAACTTGCTTGTTTATTCACTTAATAATACTTATGGACAATAGATACAAATGTAACTCAGTGTGTCAGTTTTTAAAATCTTTTTTGCATTTCATTGGCAATACACCTGGAGTTTTTGTTGATAGTGTCAAATAGAGGTTGAACTTTATTTTCTTCTAGACATATAATCAATTATACCTGAACCACTATTACAGAGATCACTGCAAAAATTCCTTCAGCTGTCCAGATCTCTGCTTTGTTGTTGTTGTTGCTAAGTGTCATTGAGTTGCTACCAACTCAGCAACCTTATGCACAGCAGAATAAAACACTGCTCAATTCTGGACCAAAGTCACTATCTATGCCATGCTTCAGCCCACTGAAGCTGCCACTTTGCCATTCCCTCTTGCTGAGGTCTTCTTCTTTTTCTCTGACCCTCAACCCCACCAAACATGATATCCTTCTCCAGTGACTGGTCCCTCCTGACAATATGTCCAAAGCATGAGAGATGAAATTTGGCTATCCTGGCCTCCAAGGAGCATTCTGGCTGCACTTCTTTCAACACAGATTTGTTGGTTCTTTTGGCAGCCTACGACACTTTCAGTAATCTCCTCCAACACCATAACTCAAAAGCATCAATTCTTCTACTGTCTTCCTTATTCACTGTGTAGCTTTCTCATGCATATGAGATTATTGAAAATACCCTGGCTTGGGTCAGGCGCACCTTAGTCTACAAGCTGACATCTTTGCTCTCCAACACTTTAAAAGGTCTTGTGCAGCAGTTTTGCCTAATGCAATACATCGTTTGATTTCTTGACTGCTGCTTCCATGAGTGTTGATAGTTGATCCAAGAATGAAGTCCTTGACAACTTCAATCTTTTCTCCATTAATAAGAATGTTGTTTATTGG
>NW_006408603.1:204554-205025 GCF_000296735.1 Chrysochloris asiatica | reverse complement strand
CTGGGATGTTTTGATTACACCATTGTATTTGATTGACAGCTTTGCTGGGTAGAGGATTCTTGGATGGCAATTTTTTTCTTTCAGGGTTTTATATATGTCACCCCATTGCCTTCTTGCCTGCATGGTATCTGTTGAGAAAGCCGTGCTTAATTTGATTTGCTTGCCTTTGTATGTTATATTTCTCTTTTCCCTATCTGCTTTCAAGATCCTGTCTTTGATTTTGGAGAGCTTGATTATTATATGTCTTGGTGATTGTCTTTTAGGATCTATCCATCCTGGGGTTCAATGAGTTTCTTGAATGTTTATCTTTTCACTTTTCAGGATGTTAGGAAAATTTTCTTCCAGAAGCTCTTCAACTATCTCCTCTGTGGACTTGTGTGATTGTTCCTGTCTGGAATGCCAATAATTCTTATGTTATTCCTCTTCATGTTATCCAACATGAATCTTAGGCCTTCTTCAGATTTTTTATTC
>NW_006408603.1:194995-204454 GCF_000296735.1 Chrysochloris asiatica | reverse complement strand
CACATTTTGTTGTAATATTTGGCTTTATCTTCTTGAGCTGATCTTTGAAATTTTCTGTTCAGTTATTGTACCTCCTCATGTCATGTCATGTCATGTCATGTATGTATTAGAATATTCACTTTTCAGATGAGCTATCTGAGTATCAAGGAGATTAAGTCACTTATCCAAGGTCACAGAGATAAAAGGCATCAAAACCAGAATTTGGATTCACATCCATCTAGGTGATTCAAGGGCCTGTTTTTTTCTGTTATATTACCCTGACCTCTCCAACTTGTTGATCTATCTGAGCTTTAATAATTCTGTAAAATGTACAAGAATCAACTGTCCTCTAAAGGTTTGGAAGCAGATGCTAATGATGGGCCCACAAACTCAAAAGTGTTTCATTTTCAGGTTCCAAAAGATATGAGCTAAATGTGGTATTTTACTTAGATATAGATCTGATAAGTGACATTCATTCCAGGTTAGGACTTCTTAGAGTGGTAGCACAGATGTAAACCTGCCTGCCCAGCCTCCTGGCTTTCTTCCCAATTTCATCATTCAATGGGAGTCTAAAAATGCCTCCATTTGAGTGTGATCACATTGCAATGAAGTGACCTATCTATCTTGATTGCTGGGACATTGTTCTCACCCAGCATGGTGTAAGCACTGACTCAGCAAAATCTCCCAGACTGTTAATCTTGAGATAACAAATGGGGAGGTGTGAAACCCAAGAGCACTTTAAACACTGTAGGGACCTTTGTGAGGCAAAACAACAACTTAACTACTCTGGGGAGAAGGGAAGGCTGGAGTCTGGGTTGGGAACGGGACAAAAAGGAATAAACATTGATGGGGGAGAAGACACAATTTCACTCCATTCTGTTTGGTTCCATATTAACTGGGCTTAAACTATGCCACACCATGATCTGGATATCAAAAATACCCAGGTTCATTTGTTATACAAAACTCTAGTAAGCACCTATTATGTGCCAAATAATGTGTTAGGCATTGGTGATACAGAAATAGACAAAAAAGCCAAGTTCCTGCCTTCATGAAACTTAAGTGTTTGGTGAAAACAGACAATAATTAACTAAAAATAAATTCTGCACCTGTCCAGTCTGCTTCAACAATAAACCAAAGATCTCAGTGACAACACAACAGAAGCTTATTTCTTGCTCACTCAAACTTTACTGCAGGTTCTGGGGCCTCTTGAAGACAGCTGTCCTCTATGAGTTGGCTCAGCTTTCCAGGCTGGTTTGATAGGGTGACACCTCCATGTCAACATGTGCTTGAAAAATTGCCAGCAGGGAAAGAGACAGCACAGAGCACTGGGTACTGTCTCTTAAATGCTGTCACTCAAACATGACATGTGTCACTTCCATTTATGTTTCTTTGGCCAAAGCAAGTCACACAGAGATTGCTAACCTCCAGGGACTTCTGACCTGAAAGAAACGAGGACTGGAAATATTGGTGAATAGCAGTAGTGTCTATTATAAATGTGTATTACAAACTTCAGTGAGTGTATAAAGGAAAAGGAAAGCCTTCTATGATAGAATATAACCTAGGTATTGGAGTCCTATGGGTCACTATGTGTTGATATAAACTCTATGACACCTAACAACAACAACAGTGGAGTCCTGGTGTGGATAAGCACTCAGCCTCAAGGAATGTTTGAACTACAAGATCAGTGGTTCAAACTCACCAGCCCCTCCTTGGAAACCCTATAAGAGGTTGCTATGAGTCAGAACCAACTCGATAGCACACAACAACAACAACCTAGGTATTGAATCTTGATGAGTTCAGGAAAATGAGGTATGAATGGAGAGTTAGATGGGTAAGAATTGGCCAAATGAAGAGTGAAGGAAATTACTCAGGGAAAAGGAACAATAGACACCAAGAACCTGGGGTTGTGGTTCCTGTACTGTTGAGTCATTTATAACTTATAGTATAGGGTTTCTGAGGAGCAGCTGGTGGGTTTAACTGCTGACCTTGTGGTTTGTAGTCCAGTACTGATCATATGTGCCACACCAGATGTCCAGATCCTGCGCTAGGAGTCTTTATAGTCTGATAGGGAAGGTGAGCTATGATTAGAAGATTTCACTGTTATGGTATGCTCATGGAGGGGTGGAGTGGGGTAGGATGTGGAAGGGTAGGGCAGTTGGATGGGTGTATGGAGGGAAGAAGCTGCCTGAGTTGAATCTTGAAGAAAAAATTATCATCCTTTGGTGAGGCAGTTGGGGTGGTAACCTTCCCAAGTGAAGGGGTAGTCAAAGAGCTGGAAATTGCCTGAAGTGTCTGAGTCTCCAAACGTAGGGTGAAATTCCCGAGGAGAAAATTATAAAGTTAGGAGAGGGCAAATAAGGCTGGTGATCTGAGCAGCCCCTGAATCCTGTTGTGATGATGAAGACTATAAAATATTTACTTTGAACATCATATACTCACTGACCTATTTTAGGAACTTTCAAGAACCAGTATAAAGTATGATAGAATGAGCCACAGCTGAGAGGGAAAACCTGAGATGAGAAGGCAAATGGGTGCGAGTCAAGGGAGTCTTCTTGGAATTAGTGTTTTGAGTTGGGCAGTGGGTATGAATAGAATGTCAAATGGAAGAGATGTTGAATGGGGCCTCCCTGTGAATGACAATGTGAGCAGAAGCTCATTCAGTCTAAAATTCTTGGAAAATGTAGCACCCTGGGAGATAAAGTCCTGGAATGGGATCATAATATGAGTATTAGCCTGCAAGCCAAGCATAGCTAGAAGTGAACTGGACTTGGGTCTGGTGACCTGGACCCCAAAAGGGAGTCAGGAGGTACAATTGTACCTTCTACTAGGCACCGTTTACTTCTCAATTCTGCCTTGGATACTTGTGAAGTTTCCTTTTCCAAAGGTCCTTCCATCCAGTTGCATTTCTCCTATATTGGAACCAGATCCAGTGTTTGCTGTGTGCCATACTCATATCATTTAAAATGTGTCACATGTATTAACTCATTAATTTCTTTTGGCATGTAGGAATTATTATTATTTTTTCCTATGCTTTTTGTATATGATGAACCCGAGGCACAGAGTGGTTAAGACACTTGCCCAAGATCACCCAACTAGTGAGTGATATGGCTGGGATTTAGACCTATGCAATCTGACTCTAGATTCTGTATTTGTTGTCTGCTAAGCTGTGGCATTTTGAGGTTCATTGCTGCATATGATGCATTGCTCCTTTGCTTGGGTGAAAACCAGACTCCCTGTAACTCCTTGAAGCATTTAATATTTCATTCCTGTTCTCTGCCCCATGACTCTGGCTGTAGTCAAAGACTTCACATCCTTTTCACATAGCTCAGCCTTACCTCTGAGTAAGTCTCTGTCACTGTGAAGAAAGCCCAGCCTAGGGCCAGTTCTCCTTCATCCTGTCACCCTATTTGCACCCCACCCTCATTCTCAAGGGTAAAAGTTACTCCAGGCAGGGTTATGAGAAGGGTTTCTGTGGGAAGGTAGCAGGATGTCTTTACAACCATGATCTGCACTGAAGAGCATCTCCCAGAAATTGCATTCCAAACTCAGATATTAAAGAATAAATGCAGAAATTGAAAAATAAGCATGAAGACTTGGATGGAGGACATGCAATAAAGAGAAATTTTAGTAGACAGGTTTTTTCATGAATTTTATTAATAATCTCTTGGGTATCTTCTCCATGCCCTGTGGATGCAGCACTTTCCAAGGCAGACCTGATAGCTCCATGTAGGGAGATATCAATACTCTAATAGAGGACACAACAAATAAATATACAGCAAAAGGTAAAACAGATCATAAGAAGGGGTTTGAAGGAAACTAGACAAATGGAAGTGATGGCATGGCTGAGCTGGGGAATCTTCTTTGTCTATTGCATTCAGACATGGTTGTCTGGCAAGGTGATATTTGAGATTCAGCTAAGAGAAGACAGTATTAGAGGATTCCAGGACAAGATCAAAATTCCTGAAACAGGACCTAGTTAGGTGTGTTGGAGGGTTGTAACAACCATTTGGCTGAGGTGTGTTTGTAGTTAGGAGTGGAGGGAGGTGAGCAGGGGAGGCAGAAGACAAGGATGGAGAGGAGCCAGGTCACATGAAACTTTAAGTGCCACAGCAAGGCCACGAGGAAACCACTTGGAAAGTTTTAGGAGGAAATGTAATGCTTCGAGTTTTTAAAATACTGTGTTGGAAGTCACTGTGAGAAGAATGGGTTGCAGAGAGGCAATGGTGGACGCAGAGAGATGAGAATGGGCTACTGCAATCCTCCAAGAGGGTTACTGATAAATGTATATTGAGAAGTGAACATTCATTTCCAGTCTCTGAACACCTGTGATGGGTTCAGCCCCATGCAGAGACACCCTCCTGAAAATCATGGCCAGGAATTAGTCAGTGGGGTGTGTTAAGTGCTGTAGCAGAGGCTGGGCTACCCCAAAGCAGCTTAGGAAAGGCATGGAATGATGGGGAAGAGCCATCCCAGGGAGGCTGCTAGTACTAAATGTTTCTATGAATTCACATCTAGTACTAGATGAGGTAACATGCTGGTGCCTCTCTGGCAGTAGGTGACACAATGGGTTGGGATGAAGGAAAAGGTGTTTCTTCAGACAAAGGAAAGTGGCTTTGGAAACCAGCACAGGTCCTGATATTCACTGGGTTGATGGGCCACACTGCTTCACCAAGGGGGATGCTGTAGTCAGCATGCCAAGCAGACAGGCAATACACTCCCTTCTGGTTCCATAAATTGGCTTGGCCATTTCCCAAATATGAAAAAGGAAAAAATAAGTAGAATCAAGTAGCTGAAGATCAGGAGATTATAGCTACTTTCTTTCCTGTGATATGGCTCTTAAATTGCTATTTTTGTTGTTAGATGCCTTCAAGTTAATTCTGCTTCATAGTGACTCTATGCACAACATAATGAAACACTGCTCTACCTTGTGCTATCCTCACAATTATTATGTTTGAGCCCATTGTTGCTGCCACTGCATCAATCCATCTCCTTGGGGGACTTCCTCTTTTTTGCTGACACACTTTATCAAGCATGATCTCCTCCAGGGGTTGACTCCTCCTGACAACATAGCCAAAGATCGGGAGACAAAGTGCCACCATTCTGGCTTCTAAGGAACATTCTGACTGTACTTCTTCCAAGACAGAATTCTTTCTTTCTTTCTTTTTCTTCTGGCAGTCCATTGTACTTTCACTATTTATCAGCAACACCATATTTCAAAGGCACTGATTTTCTGCGGTCTTCTGTATTCATTGTCCAACTTTCATATGTATAAACAGGTGATTGAAAATATCATGGCTTGGATCAGGTGCACCTTTGTCCTCAAACTGACATCTTTGCTCTTATACACTTTAAAGAGACCTTGTACAGCAGATTTGCCTAATGCAATATGTTGTTTGATTTCTTGACTGCTGCTTCCAAGAGTATTGATTGTGGATCCAAGCAAAATGAAGTCTTTGACAACTTCAGTCTTTTCTCCATTGATCATGATGCTATTTATTGACCCAGTTGTGAGAATTTTTATTTTCTTTACATTGAGGTGCAATACATATTGAAGTCTGTTGTCTTTTGTCTTAATCAGTATTTCAAGTCCTCTTCACTTCCAGTAAGCAATGTTTAGTCATCTGCATATCACAGGCTAATAAGTCTTCCTCCAATACATATGTTATGTTCTTCTTCATATAATCTAGCTTCAGAGCTTTTAATTTACTACTTAGTAAATCAAGGAGGAGTAAAGGGTGGAGGTAACAGGGTAAAAATACTCTCATTTTTAGTATTTATATGTTTATTAAGCACTTATAAAGTACTAGGAACCATGTTAAACAGTTTACATATATTATCTCATTTGATTTCATAACAACCCCATAAATTGCATACTGTTGTTATCCTCATTTTACATACATGTAAACAAAAAGTGTAAGTTAACTTACTCAGGGTCATACAGCCAGTCAGTGTGTAAACTGGGTTCAAATCCAGATTTTGGAGCTCCCAGGCTTCATTCCAACTTTATGTTGGCCTTAGCATAGGTGGGAGAGTGATCCCATTGGGGGTGGACCTGAGCCCTTTGAGGCTGCTCTGTGGTAGAGATACTACACCAGCTGAATAGGCATGGGTTACTGGGGGAGGGCTGAGGTGGAGCATACTAGGAGCAGGAGGAAGGCTTCTATCAAAGGACACTACAAAACAGACAGACAGAAACCAAAGATTATCCAACTGGGGCAGGTTATCCTCATTTCTCCTCTCCTTTCAACCACCACATTGCTTCCTCAGTATTGTTGAAGTGAGGCAAAATGCTTTATTGGGGTGGGTTGCCTCTGGGGGCACTTACTAACAATCACAATGATCCATTAGGTTGGGTTGAAGCTGATTCCACCCTTGGCTTCATTGGCCAGGTGTGGTCAATGAGATGATTTTTGGGACTTCTGTGGAGTTATCAGGAAAGAAGTTGTTGGTTTTTTCCTTCTACTGGGGATTGCAAACTGGTAGGATATGAACTTGGATGATTGGTGGTCACATTGACATTGTTAATCTCTGTTGATCAGTTCTAACTCATAGCAACAGCACAGCTATGAAACCATACCAGCAGTCACATTAGTTGAAAATAAAGCCAACACAAAGAAAGCAGAGATGAGCTATGGAGAGAGACAAATTCCTGATTCCAACCATATCTGCAATTAACAGCACTTCTGAATGTTTGTCAGTAAATTTATTTCATTATTTCCTTTACTGTTTAAACCTGTTAGAGTTGGATTATGACTACTTGCAGGTGATTGATGCAGTTACTCTCTTTAAAGTCAAATACTTTCTTCCAAAGGATATGACTTCTCCTTCCTCGTTATCTCACCTTCTGTGTTTTCCAGGAAAAAGTTGTGTGTGTTTATGTGGAGGCTAGAGGATGGTGTTGATGACTATGGTGCTCAGATGAGTCTCTGCTGCTGGGAGATAGAAAATGGGGACTCTGGGCTCTACACTGTGGATGTCAAGTGAACTCTAACTTCTCACTACACATGTGAAAGGCATCATAGAGTAGAAAATGAAAGTCAGAGCAACTATGTAACTTAAATAATGTCAAAGAGGTTGCAGAAACTAGACTTGGTCCTTGATTTTTCTGATTTCAAAGTCTGGATTCTTTTCATCAGAATCCACTACACTTCTGAAAGTTTTCTTGACTATTTCCCCATTGTCTGTCCTTTTCCTTGACCTTTGTCTGAATTACACTCCTTGGTTACAGAAATGTTTTCAGAGATCAACTCTAACTGCTGTTCACAACTCTTGAGTTTCAAAATAGTTCAATCTAACTCCAAATTGAAGGTGGTCAGAGGAAATTAACTATGGTAGCCATTGCCAACAAGGACGGGTGCAATTTAGCCTCAATTAATGGTCTCTGTGTGCACAATAATAAGAAGTGAGAAGTCAAAATGGTAAAGAAACTGTATTAAGATTCCTAGTGGACTGGCAGTAATTACCAAATAATCGTGGTGGGAAATAAATGGGACTGGTCATTAGGGAAGTGTTTCATTCTTTTTTCTTTTCAATTTTGAGAATAAAGATCCATTTGTAAAATTCCTGAGAGCCACATATCTATAGATTGTTGGAGTAGGAGGAACTTTGGAGTCTTAGTTCAACTCCTGCCCCAATGGAAATCAGAAAACCACCCCAAGCATGACTGAAAGATAGTCACCCAGGGTCTGTTTGCCCATCACAGCAATGAACACTGGGGGGGCCAAACCTTGAGTTTCAGACTGATCCATTATTTTTAGATGACTCTTAGGTGTCAAGAGCCTGGGCTTTCTTTGTTCAAATTCTGAATCTACTATTAGCTTGATCTTGTTCCTTAATTTCTCAGTGCTTATGTTTACTCATCTGATAAGTGAGAGTAACTGTGGTACTTAGTGTACAGGTTGTTGTAAGTACTCAAGATAAGCAAAATAAGATATGCAAAGTAGCTGACCATGGGAAACACCCAGTGAACATTACATATGATTATTATTATCCTTATGGCATGCTTTGTCTCATTGTGTGATATTTGATATCAGAGAGTATTTTGTGTGGTAGTCACCATGTAGTGGAAAGGTAAGAATGGTGACTTCTAGGGGCCTCGCCTTGCACCTGTTATACATTTTTGGCTTCTACTGATACTTTAATTTTCAAGGAAGTTTCTATAACTAGTTTCTATATGTGAACTTTTGGTCTTATTTGACTCCATTTCACAGATGAGGAAACTGAAGAGCAGAGATGAAAATGGACTTACATTCCCAAGGTAGGGTTGCCAGATTTAGCAAATAAGCATATAGTATGCTTAGTTAAATTTGAATTTCAGAGAAGCAACACATATTTTTTTTTGCATTTGTATGTGCATAGGCCATTCTTGAATACTTGTAATTGACATTTAATTGGACAGTCTTTATTTTATCTTGCAATATTTTTCCTAGGTCACATGACAAGGAGTTCCAGAGTTTGGATTAGGACTCAGACCTCTTGAATCTCACTTTACTGCTCTTTTCTGGACCAGCATTTCACACAGTTGTTCTGTGTGTTTCCAGTCCCTTCTTCCTACCTTGAAAAAAATAAACAAAAAGCCAGTTGTTGTTTAGTTGATTCTGACTCATGGGAAATCCATAGGATTTTCAATGACTGTGACTTTTCAAAGTACATCACCAGGCCTTTCTTTCAAAGTACATCTGGGTGGATTTGAACTGCTAACCTTTTGGTTAGTAACTGAACACTCAACTTTGTACCACCCAAGAACTCCTAGGGTACTCAGGGAAGACAGTGTACTTAATCGTGGTGTTCTTTCTCTTGAAACCCATATTGCCCTCATTACTCTTTTAATTTTATTTTATTTTAAGGTTTTTATTGTGGATTGAGTGAAAGTTTACAGGCATATCATCAGTTTTACACTCAACAAATCATATACCTTTTTTCATTACATTGATTATAATCCCCTCCATGTACCATCAGTTAACAGTATTTTTCTCTATCCACTTTAGCTTTTTGAAAAGCACACAAATAAGAAAACCCACTCAGGCATATATAATAATTTACATCTCCAAAGGGCACATTCTGCAAGTCCGCTCCTGGCCACCAGCTCTTAGTCCTTCTCTTCTTAGTCCATGAATCTAGAGTCCTTAGCCACTCCCAATCTCCATGCCCCCATCTCTGGCGCTGCTTCTCTAGATAAGGTCCCTCACTCTGCTTGTGTGTTCCTCTCTTGATGATCCTAAGGTTCTCTGTTTCTGGACTATAAGATTAACTACTCCCCTTTTTTTGTTATAAAACTTCTACCCTTACAATTGTGACAGTCGTGATTAGTCATGATAACAGCTATTCACTATTGAATCTTATGACTCTTATCCCCATCTCTTTTCACCAGACACATTTAGACAAGATGACAGCTATTCAGTGGGGACACTTTCTTTCCCCCCGTACTCTTAAGCTAAACTCCCTCTTGAAACCTTGTAAGTCAGTCACTTCATGCCTTTA
>NW_006408603.1:145825-193073 GCF_000296735.1 Chrysochloris asiatica | reverse complement strand
CAGGTACATGTGATCAGGAAATGGGCTTCCCTTTTCACTCTTTTTCTTGAGAAATTTCAAGATGTCACTGTTGGTCATTTTGATGTAACTTAGGATTTAATTTTCAGCCTATTTCCTTTTTTGTCTGCTTGTCCTGCTCCACAATCCCCGTTAAGGCCTTTTTTCTAGTTGTAAACAGTTCAGGGCCAACTGTGGCTGTTTGGTTTTAATTGGAATCTGTCTCTTTAAATTTCAAGGAGATCTGTAGTAGAACCCTCCACGGGTGGGGCTGGGGTGCCCACTAGCTCAGGCACCCCTATATTCACCTGAATGGAGGTGCGCAGACAGCAAGGGACCAATTAATAGCTACCAAAAGAGAAGAATGTCCACACCTTTATCTCTGTGGTTCTTCCAGGCATCTCTGGCTGTTCCGATCCTTCCCCCTCTTGGTCTCACCCAAGATGGCGGCTCCTCAAGCAGCTGAGGGTTCCAAACTAGAAAGCAATGGATTTCTAGCTTCTGTCACAAATTTCCCCAGCTGTAAGCCTTCCAACCTTCTAAATATTCCTTTTTATGTGGTTCAGAGTTCTGGGACCATCCCCTGAGCCTGCTTGGTATTCTGTGTTGTTGCTGGTGGAGCTCCTTTACTGCATTTACATCTGATCCACCATCTTGTTTGTTCCCTCATCACTCTTTGAAGGCAGTTGCAACCACTAGAACAGGGCTGGTATTTGTTATGAAGTGTATTTACTATTTGAACTCTAGGTCACATCCTTGGCCATTCCATGGAATAAGTTACACTTTGCTGTGTCAAATCTGTGTCCAAGCCAGTCCTGGTCTTCAGCTTTTGTCCAGTGACTTTTTCTTGCATTTGACCACTTCTACACTGTTAGCTCCAAAACCTGGGTCCCAAGACCAAACAAACAAACAAACAAACAAACAAACAAACAAACAAACAAACAAAACAGCCTGTTTTCATAGAGTTGATTCTGACTTATGGGATCTCATGTGTAGCAGAGTAGAATTATTCCATAGGGTTTTCTTGGCTGTACTATTTGCAGAAGGAGACCTTTAGCCAGTAGTCAAGTATTTATCTGCTGACATAAAGGATGGTGGTTAAAAATCCACCAGATGAGAGAGAGATGTAACACTCTTGTTTCATAAGGATTTCAGCCTTGGAAACTCTGCTCTTTTCTACTCTATCCTACAGGTTCACTATGAGTCAGAATCAACTTGACAGTGATGAATTTGGATTTTGGTTTAATCTTTGCAGAAGCAAGTCACCAGCCTGTGTGTGTATGTGTGTGTGTGTGTCTGTGTGTCTGTGTATGGTGCTTCTGGGTAGATTTGAACCATCAACCTTTACATTAGTAGCTAAACTCAAGCCATTTAAAGCACCTCGACAGAGATACCAATAAAGATTTGTTGAATGAGCAAGCATGGGTTCCAGGGGATTCTGGACAAGAAAGCATTTCTAATCCTATTTTCCTAAGTATGAATCCACCAAGTGAAATAAGTAAGGTCCAGGTTCAGATCTGTGATGGAGTAGGAGGAACCCATCCCATGTCTGAGGCCAAAATAGGACTCATATTGTTAAGTTCTATTGAGTCAGTTGGCATGTCTAGCATAAGTCCTGCAGGTGTGGAAGTGAAGTGTGCCAGATGGGACCAGGGCAAGCCTCAGTTACATAACCCATGGCCCTCCAGACTCAGCTGTTCATTGTCCTGTGGGCTCATGAGTCTGGTATTGCCAGGTCTTACCACTTTTCTCTTGAGGCTCTATGTTTAAAAGACATTTTTTGCTTTGTAAATGTTCATCACAATTTTGAATTTTCCCAAGAACATCATGTAGGTCAAACAAAACCAGGCTGGCTTTAGCTTTAGCCATCAGGAGAGTTGCAGGTCATGACGCTTCTTCAACCATTCTTGTAGAGAATTCAGTTGCCAGTCAGCTTTCAATCATATCTCACTGAGCTACTTGCAGGCCTCATTCATAGTTTTCTCTGCAGGAGACTGTGATCAGATGGCTCCCACCTCACTCAGAGCCACAAAATAGATAGATTAATAAAGATTCCAGCCCTGCTGATCTATCATCTTCTGGCACAAAATTACACACATATCCCATTATCATTACAGAGCTTTTGTGTTAATTGCAAATCAGGGAGTTAAGATTATTAATGTAAATGAAAACTTATGGAAGTGAGAGGAGGGTTAAAACCCAGTTGGCTTTCGTCCTGCTCTGGCTATAGGTCCCTCCAGCCACCTACTGACCTTCTACTCTCAAATTAGTGGTGTTCCTGAGCTCCTCCCTGCTGGTCTGTGCACGTGCCTTTGAACCATTTTCAAGGAACTTCTTGATGCAGGAGCATTAAAAGCAAATGTGCTCATTATACCTGATGGCGCACAATCCATGCAGAGGAAATTAGTAATGATTAGGGCATCATTAGAGGGAGATGTCTCTCTTCACCCAAAATATTGATGGCAAAAAACCCAGCAGTGCTGGTAACAAATGGATAACACTTCAAAACACAAAGCACTGTTGTGATGATCAATGTGTCCTGAATATACCCCAGACATCTCCAAAACAGAACAGTTAGCAGCTGTTTCAGATCTTTTGAGCTGTTGCAAAAAGTATTTGGATGTCATGACACATTCTTTCCATCTACCGTTTTACCAAACTTCCTAGGATAGGATAGCATAAAATATCTGAGTGATGTGGATTTTTACGTTTCCAAAGATCACAAATTGCTGGTCTAATCTGACCTTGTTTAGACTGCATAAAGTTTTTGAAGAGAAATCAGGATAGGTTTCTAAGGAGTTCTGGTGGCATAGTGAATTACTTGTTGATCAATATTGCAAGATCAGCAGTTTAAATCTACCCAGCTGCTCCATGGGAGAAAGATGAGGCCTTCTGCTCCTGTAAAGATTTATAAGCTCAGATTTACAGGATCACTATGAGTTAGAACCAACTTTCTGATACATAGCCACCACTACCACCAGATAAATAGCTGGATTTTTAGCTTCTCTAGGAAAATTGGACTGTGGAAATAGTGGTTACGAATCAGACTGCTAATCTCATGGTCAGCAGTTCAAAACTACCAGTGGCTCTGTGGGAGAAAGATAAGGCTTTTTACTCCCATAAAGATTTACAGTCTCGGAAACCCTGTACAGGGTCACTATTAGTCAGAACTGAATCCACAGCACATAACAACAACAACAACAATATGAAAATAGCCACAGGGTATTGACTTTATCAACACCACCAATTTACACACTCTCCATCACTCCCTATTGTCTTTGACAGTATGATAAAGTAGCAGGTCCTGTTTATTATTGTTGTTGTTGTTAAGTGCACTTGAGTTGGTTCTGACCCATAGCAACCTTATATAAGGTTTCCAAGGAGCAGCTGGTAGATTTGAACTGCTGAGCTTGTGGTTCACAGTATAGTGATGATCCAACAACACCATACTAAGATTATACCATGTATTATATCACTTGGCTCTCTTCTCTTGTTGGATTCCTGATTCTGTGGACATTTGACTTTATAATTCCTGTTCAGGATTATCATTTTCCCATAAGACAACCAGACTAATATTTCTTAAAACACTGATTGGATTGTGTAAACCATTTCTTCAAAAATCCTCAGTGTTCTTCCCACATCACACACCACCATAATTACCATTATCACTAAGTGCTATTCTAAGTCCTTTGTGATCCTTTTGTAAACAAGACCTTCTTATTTGTCCTATTTAATCTCTTACAGTGTTCCCAAGCACTTGGCTCTGCAACTCTCCTGGACTGCCTCCCTTTTGGAGACACACTGTACCCTGTTACCCCTCAGGGCTTTGTTGCTAAATCTCTCAGAATGGAAAACTTTCTCGTCCATTAACTTCTCAATGAATTCTTACTCCATTCCTCAGAGCCATCTCCTGTTTCCCATTCTGACCCTTAAGTTAGAATGGCTTTCCTGAGTAATCTCCTTGTACTCTTTGTTATTTCTCACTTACTTTCAGGTTTCTCTTTTCCTGTGGATCTCAACAGAATGTTGTCTGATATGGTCCTGGAAGATGAGCTCCGTACATTAAAGGGCACTCAAAATATACAGTGGCTGCAACACTGGACTTGATCACACCAATGATTATGAGAACGGTGCAGGACAAGTCAGCATTTCTTTCTGTTGTGCATGGCTTTGCCATGAGTTGGGGCTGACTTGACAGCAAATAACCACATCTCTCCCATCATGTCATTAGCATGTCCTTGTGGTTCTTCTCTTCCCCTTTGCTGCATATCCCATAGGATCAGCCAGGTTTGTTCTTAGCAAGTACTGGCTAGAGCTCCATGGGATGGAGTCACATGGCACCAGACTCCTAATTTCTTTTTTCTCACACAGAGTGTGATTTATAATTGAGTTTCAAGACTTTGCTAATGTTCTGGAAGGGGATTAAGTCTCACCATGTGCTTTAATTAGAACTGATGATCCTTTCCAAGACTAGCCACCAGTAGGGGCTTAAGATCTCTTGCTTCTTGCTCAAATCTGATTGCTTGCTTCTTGACTGTATATTTGTTCCCAGGGGCCCCACACTGTTGAGGTGTTTTCTATCTCCCCAGATAAACCAATTTAATGCAAGATATGTTTACCAGCTTGTTAAAATAGTTTATGAGAAGAGAACAAGTTCAGCTTGAATCAATCACTTTGAATGTAGTGAGCAACCATTATGCTGGATGTTGCAAAGATTTTTTTCAGAAATGAACTTGTACCTTTGTCTTGCATACAGAAAAGTGCACATATCCTAAATGTACAGCTCAGTAATTTCTTACAAGCTAAACATATCTGCATAACAGCACCTAGATCAAGAATCAGAACATTACCGCACCTCAGAATCCCCCATAGGCTCCCTTTCAATCACTAAAGTCTCTCCCAAGAGAACCACAATATGGGGTAGTTTTGCCTGGTTCTGTACTTTACATAAATGAAATAATAAAATATTCCTTCTTTTTTCTTTCACTCATGCTATGCTTATAAGATTCATCAATATTTTTGTGTGCACATCATCTATTCTCATTGTCATAATGCAGAATTTCATTATTAGAGCATGCCACAATTTATTTAGACAACTACTGTGAAATAACATTTCCCCAACCTATTTTTTGGCTGTTATTGATAGCCCTGTTGGTGCTGTAGGATAAGCACTGGACTTCTAACCACAAGGTCAGCAGTTCAAACCTGCCAACTGCTGCACAGTAGAAGGTGAGACTGTCTGCTTCCATAAAGATTTATAGCTTTAGAAAACCTATACAGGGTCACTCTGAGTCATAATCATCTCGATGGCAATGGATTTAGGTTGTGGGTTGTTTTAATGGACACTCATAGAGCCCCTGGCTGGTATAAGTGGTTAATGTGCTGGGTTTCTAACTAGAATATTGGAGGTTTGTGTCCACCCAGAGGTACCATAGAGGAAAGGCCTGATGATCTACTACCCAAAAAATCAGTCATTGGAAAGCCTGTGAGCACAATTCCACTCTGCAGGGCTCACCATGAGTCAGATGGACTCAATGGCAACTGCTTTTTAAAAATGAAAGTCTTGTCTTGTAAATATAAAGATTGGTTTGTTGCATATATTCCTAAGAGTGGAATTATGGGTTATAGATTAACGTATATTGTTTTGATACATACTGCAAAAAATTTTTTCCAAAGTAGTTGTTGTTACTCATTAATTTTAAAGATTTATTCCCTTTTAAAATTAGTTAATTCAATAATGACTTAACACCTGCTTTATGCAAGCCATTGTACTAATTACTAGAGAACATATTAAGATGGATAAGGACTAATTGTGATATGTTCCTATGTAAAAAATGTCAATGGATACTCATTGTCTATAGGATTAAATATAAATGCCTTACCTTGGCACACAAAACACTCTTTAATTTAGAGTCAAGTTATTCTGCCAGCCAGAGGTCTGGAACTTCCAGGACCAGGCAACTAAAATGAAAATGAGAGCTTGGTAGGGGCTGTGGGGAAACGTAACTCATGGGGCAGTCTCAGTTGATTATCAACACAAGGAACTTGGGTCCACAATACTATATCTAATTTTTAAAGAGAAGATAGATATCTTGGTTTGATGTAAAATCTGATTCCAAAAATTGAAAACGATTTTTTTTTAATTCCAGACAAAACAGAAATAAACTAGATTTGAATGCAGATTGATGATTTGTAAACTATGGATGAAGACTTGAAATCAGTTTATTCCATTTGAACTCCTGCTGAGAATTTATATTTCCACCCCAGACATACTGAATCAGAATTTACATTTCACCTGGAGATTTATAAGAATCACCTGGGGATCTTTTTAAAATGTCGAATCTGATTCAGGATATCTGGGGTGGAAATGCACATTCTCAGTGGGGTGTCAAATCAGAAAGACCCATTCAAACATTGTTATGTGCTAAACTTTGTCCCTGGAGTTTCTTTCCACCCCTCATGTCCTGTACTCATGTTTTCTCCAATCCCAGACCTTCCTTTTTACAGTCTGTGACTTGCACATGCCACTGTGTTCTCATGAGAAGCCCTTTCCCCTCTTCAATTGGCGATTGCCTCCTCTCCTTGAGACCACTTCAAATGCCACTGTTTCCATAAAGCTTTCTTCTTTTTTTTATATGTATTTCCAAACCTTGTTTTTTTACCTCTATTTCACTGTAGTACTGTGTCTGATCGCTTGTCTATTTTCTTCACTTGCTCCTCTAGGGATGAGACCCTGAGATTTTACTTTATATCTCTAATATCTGGTTCACAGGTGGGGCCCCATAAATGGTTACTGAGTGAATCAATTGTCTCACAGCATTGACTCAGTCCTGGCTTTGATTTGTGGATCCACCCCTCCCCCATATTGTGGAGGTAGAAGCAAGTGTAAGCCAGGGAATTATGTTCACCTGGCCTTTTTGAGGCTCAAAGGAGGGCAGGTGATTTGGTCCTACCTGATAAACCTGAGATTGAAACCAATTTAGAAAAGAGTATGAACTAAAAAAAAAAAAAAAAATGGAAGAAATTGGTCCTGATAACATCACCCTGGATGCCTGAAGCTGTCATTTTCTCACTTTCCTTATCTTTTCAATTATATGAACTAATAAATTTTACCTTCTGCTTAAGCCTTGTTGAGTTGAATTTCTGCCACTAATTTAGTAATATAAAAAAGGTAGAAGTCACTTAATTACAAAGTTGTTGTTAATTGTTGAGTTGACCATCAACTCTTGTCAGTCCTATGTACAACAGGGTGAAATGCTGCCCAATCCTGCACCACCCCCATGATCAGTTACAGATAAGATCATTGTGATCCAGAGGGTTTTCATTAGTTGCTTTTTGTATATAGGTCACTGGGCCTTTCTTCCAAAACTATAAAGTGGAGCATATGAATTTAATCAAATATCTACTTGAAAAATTAGGCAAGCAGAGAAGTTCTTTCCCATATTACAGATATGTTGAGTAGATGAGTAATACCCAGAAAGGGAGTAGAGATGGTGAAGCATATAGTTCTGAAAACTTATGTGTGGCCCAATGAGGGAAAATATGACCAAGAGAAAGAGAGAGAGAGACACAGGTGGTGGAGCAGACTGGGAGGACTTTATGGATGAAGTGGGATTTTACTTATTTAAAGAACGGGCTCATGGAGATCAGATAAGAAGCTACCGAATGAAAGATGCTGGTTATCCAGAAATAGATGTTAGATATGGAGAGAACTGCACATACTTGACATCTCATTGGAAGTGGAATAAATATGATGGATTGGGAATGGAGGAGAAGAGTAGAAACACTGTCTCCCAGATCCTGGCTTGAGTAACTTGGCAAATGGTGTTCCACTTATTGAAATGGGGAAGACTTGATGAGAGGGGCATGTGTGATGGCAGAAGGGGACCATGAGTTTAGCTAGAGGATATAGCATGGGCCTTGATAAGTATAAAGGATTTGGGCAAGCAGAAAAAAATGGAGATTCCTGAGTTCAGGAGGGAAGATGAGGAGGTTGGAACACGTTGGTGTGTATTTGAAGATGACTACAACAGAGTTCCAGATAGTTGTGATTATCTGTGAACTTTATTTTAAAAAACAAGGCTTGACATGTGCTAGGAAAAAGTATTTGGGGAGATTTGACCAGTAATTCTTCCCATTCAGTTAAACACAGCAGCCCAAAAGTGAGCAATGGCATAATTTAATAATGTACAACATACCACTGAGATCAGTCTGGCTAACAGAAGTGATTAATAGCCTAACAGTGCAGATGTGGCTTGCTTTCAGTGATGGCACCAGGAAGAGACAGACAGAAATTCCCATTATGCTATGACAACAAAGTCTAGACTTTTGCACTTGATGATGTATCAGGCAAGATCCATGCTATACACAGCAAGATCCTAAAATGATAACACACACATACAGCCACACACAGTCTCTGCAAGATCAGAAAACCTAAATAAGTCAATTGTTTCAACCTTTAGCTAAATTTGGTGGATGAGCAAGTACAGACTGATGGAGACAATAGACTCAAATTCTAGTTCTATCTCAGGTAGTAACTCTCCTTCATATGACCTTGCAAAGCTACTACATCTATCAACCTCATATTTTCACTTGTTCTTTCAGAGAGTATTTATTGAATACCAGCTCTATGCCAGTGATACCATAGTGCACACAATATAGTTTCTGCTCTCATGGAACTTGAAGTCTAATTGACTAGTAAAGTCTTAGTACCACCAACTGTTCAATAAGCTAAGTGGACTAACTGCTCTTCCAAAGCCCCCTTTATTTGTAAACTTTTTAAAGGTAAAAGTGACATTAAAATTATGAACTATTTCCCAATCTCAAAACTTAATACACAACCATATTAATCAAAACAGCCTGGTACTGGTACAGCAAAAGACAGATAGATCAATGGAACAGAATTGAGAACCCAGAAGTAAATCCATCCATCTATGTTCATTTGATCTTTCACAAAGGACAAAATCACATTATATGAGGAAGAAGTACTCTCTTCAACAAATGGTGCTGGCTAAACTGGAAATCCATTTGCAGAAGAATAAAACAGGACCCATATCTCATGTTGTTGTTGTTGTTAGGTTGTTGAGTCAGTCCTGATTCATAGCGACCCTATGCACAATAGAACGAAATACTGCCCAGTTTGGGCCAACCTCACATATCTCATATTGCATACAAAAAGGAACATAACATGGATCAAAAACCTACATGTAAAACCTAGAACTAAAAAGATCATCAGTGAAAAAATAGGGACAAACTTAGATGCTCTGATTTGTGGCATAAATACATATAACATAACTAAAATCATACAAACAGTAGAAGACATAATATACAACTGGGACCTCCAAAAATTAGACACTCTGTGCATCAAAAGATTTCACCAAAAGATAACCTACAGACAAGGACCTACTGCCTAAAATTTATGGAACACTTCAATACCACAATAATAAGAAGAAAAATAACCCAATTAAAAATGGGTAAAGGCAATGAACAGATATTTTACCAAAGAAGATATTCAAGTGGCCAGCAAACATATGAAGAAATGCTCACCATCACTAGTTATTGTTGTTGTTGTTTTTGTTAAGTGCTGTGGAGTCAGTTCTTACACGTGATGACCCTGTATAGGGTTTTCAAGGATTGGCTGGTAGGTTTGAACTGCCAAACTTTAGGTTAGCAGTCCAGTGCCACATGGACTCCATTGTTGTTGTTGTTGTTATGAAGTGCTGTCAAATTGGTTCCGACCCATAACGACTCTGTATGGGGTTTCCGAAGAGCAACTGGTGAGCTTGAATCACCGACCTTGCAGTTCTAATGGCTTTGCAGTCTGGGGCATTAACCCACAGTGCCACAGCAGGACTCCATTAGAGAGATGTAAATCAAAACAACAATTAGATATCATCTTACCTCAGCATTAATAGCTAAATTCAGAAAATCAGAACAATAAATGCTGGAGAGGTTGTGGAGAATATATGGGTCCCTCCTACACTGCTGGTGGGACTGTCAAATCGGGCAACCACTGTGGAAAATGATATGGCACTTTCTCAGAAGGCTGCAAATGGAAATAATGCATGATCCACAAATCTCTCTCTACTTGGTATAGATCCTCAATAAATAAGAGCTGTTGACAAATAGATATTTGTACACCCACATTCATTGTAGAATTATTCACAATAGCAAAAAACATGGGGAGAGCCTAGATATCCATTAGAAGAGGAAGGGTTGAACAAATTTTGGTATATATACACAATGGAATATTATGCAGCCCTGAAGAATAATGATGAGTCCATAAAACACCACATAACTGTGATGAACCTGAATGAAATTAGTTGGCTGCAAAGGGACAATATTATATGAGGCCACTACTGTAATAAGTGAAGAAAAGGTTTTCATTCTATAATATACTTTCCATGACAGTTACCAGAGGTTGTAGGGAGGGGAGAATTATTCACTGGGTAGAATATAAATATGTGCTAATTTTGGTGATTGGAAAGACAAAAAGAAAAGGAAGGGAAAAAGAAAAGAAAAAAGGGAAATCACTTTCTTCTTTTCTTTTTTCATATTGTTGTTGTTGTTAAGTGACATTAAGTCAGTTCTGACTATTTGAACTGCCAACCTTGCTGTTCAAACTGATCTTGTGGTCCAGTGTTTATCCTACAGTGCCATATTCTTTTTTCTCATATACTGAAGGGAAACAATCTATACTTATTTTCTCATTAGGACAAACCATTGGTAAATTTCTTTTAAATAAAAGGAAGGAAAGGAAAGAAGGGGAAAAAAGGAAAAGAAAAGAGAGAAAGAAAAAAACATTTGGAAATGAATAGGGTGATGGTTGTACAGCAAGGGAAGTATGTTTAGTGTGGCTATATTGTACATGTAAAAATATTTGAAATGACAAATGTTTTGTTATATACATATATTGCTATAAAAAAAAGATATGAGAAAATATGTAAACTCTTCTTGAAGGCTTTTGTAAAAAATGACTCCAACCATTCCTCCCACAGCATACTCTACTTCTTAGGTGGTTTTGTTAATTTATTGCAATGGCCATACAGAACTTAGACACCATATTCATAGTTTTGGGGTCTATTAGGGAAATTAGCAGGGTCAGAAATGGTCAGGGCAGCTTCTCCTCTGCCATGCTCCTTGGCCTGAGCATTGCCCTGCTTAAACAATATTGCAAAGTTCTTTTAGGACTGGTGATAAACGTTCACAGAACTCAACACTCCATATAAGCCTCATCCTGAAGGCACTGGACAATAGCTCCTCCAATTAAGTGCCTGGATGCACCCCATTCCACAAGCTAGCCTCCTGCTTAAAGGCATTCAGCTCTCCTTGCTCTGTGGGTTGGGAAACCCACCACTCTGTGTCATGCTTTGGCTCTTGGTTCTGCTTCTGCTGCTACTCTGCCACTCCTCTGATGTTATAGCTTTCTGTCCCTGGGTCAAGGAGGTTCAATGCACAGGAATCTCAGGACACAAAATACATGTTTCACTCCTGGCTTTTCTTCCTTGATCACAGTGAAATCCCCCCCTCTTGCTTCTGAGATGGGTCATTTATATCCATGTTAGAATTCCAAGTTTTTACTATAGAATCCATCAGCAACTTCCCCTACCTTCTCTTACACAGACCCATCAGGAAAAAATTGTTTGGTAGAATTTTCCAAAGATTATGGCTGGGAAAGACATTAAGTATTAAAATCACTGTGTGCCACAGCTATGAATTTTCTTAAAAGAAGCTATTTAATTTTTTTCCTTTTGATTATAAAAGTAAACTGGGAAGCTTAAAACATGACCAGAAATGTATCATGTAGTAAGAGAAATTTCTGCATTATATAGGATAAGGGAAAACTGAAGTCATTACTGTATTCAAATAGTCTTAAGATTTATATTTTATTTACATATATTACATTTACATTTCTGAAATCAGAATATGTCCACAGCAGCTGTCTGCAGGCAGCAGTCATGATGAGGGTCAGTATCTCTGCCTGCCCAAAGAAGTTGACAGCTTAGGTGGTGGCAGCCTGGAAGAAAATTCTGAAGATAAAAAGTGTTATCTAAAAAGAATACAATACTGTGAGGGAAAAAAACAACAACGGACTATGACAGTTGAGAAATGAAAATGGTTCAATAAGAGTTAAGTATGTATGTCCAAGAATTATATTTGATAATACTCATGTCTAAATATGTATTAAATGGTGCTTCTAATAAACATAAAATAAAAATTCCTGATGACAAGAAATATTGTGGCATTTATCACAGGCATGCAAGACTACTTTAACAGAATAAAAGCAAAACACTTATGATCATTTCAACATTTGAAGAATAAGTAATTGAGTATTCAAAGCCAATTGCTGATTTCAAAAACAAACAAAATAAATAAATAAACTCAGCCAACTAGGAATAGAAAGGAACTTTCTCAGTCTGATGAAGGACATCAACCAAAAACCTATATCTAGTATCATACTTTCTGGTAAAATATTGAATGCATTTTTTTTTATAAAATGAATAACAACATAAGATATCCCTACTTCCACCACTGATTTTGAATATAGTACTAAAGGTTCTAGCCATTACAAAGAGGTAAGAAAAATAAATAAAGATATAAAGATTAGAAAAGACAAAGTCAATTTTTCCATTTATAGATGATATTATTTTTTATATAGAAAATCCTAAGAGAACTACAAAAACACCACTAAAATTAGTACTTTTAGCATTTAGCAAAATTGCAGAATCCAAAGTTAATATTCAAAACTTAAATGTGTATTTATGTACTAGTAGCAAATAATGAGAAAGTGAAATTTATAAAACAAATTCCATTTATAATAATGTCAAAAACAAAGTATTTAAGAATAAGCTTCACAGAAAAGTTCAAGACTTCTCTGAAATCTATAAAACACTACTGAGAAAAATGAAAGAATACTCAAGAAATTCTGAGCTTTATATTCAGGGATGAGAAGATTAAATATTGACATAAGATGTCAATTATCTTCTAATTGTCCTTTAGCTCCAATGCAATCTCAAACAAAATCCCAGCAGTTTTTGTGTTTTTTTCTGGTAGAAACTGACGAGCTGATTCTAAAAGTTATATCAAAATGCAAAGACATAAAATATCCAGTCTTGAAAAAGAATAAGCTGAAGGACGTGCACTACCTGATTTCAATACTTAACTCTAAAGCTACAATGATAAGGAAGTGTGATGTTGGAATAACGATTAACAAAAAGATCATCAGGCTGGAATAAAAAAACCCATGCTTAGGCAGTTGTTTGATTTCCAATGAAGAGAACAGGCAATCAAGTGGGAAAACAGAAATCTTTTTAGCCAATTATGCTAGAAGAGCTCTATGTTTATGTAAATAAAAATGTAACCACAATTTTTACCTCATACCATACACAAGTGTGACACTGTAGGATAAGTACTGGACTACTAACCATAAGGTTTGAGGTTCAAACCCACTAGCTGCTCTTTGGAGATTCTATACAGGGTTGCTATGAGTTGAACCTACTCAACTTAAAAACAACAACCACAACTATACAGAAAATAGTTAAAAACAGATCTTATGTCTAAATGCAAAACCTAAAACAACAAAATTTTTTGAGAAGAAGGCAAAGGGTTTTCTAAACCAATCACAAAAATAAATTTCAATACAAGAATAAAAGATAATTCTTTGTTGTTGTTAAGTGCCTTTCAGTCAGTTCCAAGCCATAGCAACCCTGTATAGGGTTTTCGAGGCGCAGTTGGTAGGTTTGAAGCACTTTCCTTGTGATAAGTAGTTCAGTATTGATTCCATACCACCACACCAGGACTCCAAAAGATCACTAGAGTTCACAAAAATTAAGCCAATATATATATATATATGTTGTTGTTAAGTGCTGTCGAGTCTGTTCCAACTCACAGCGACCCTGTACAGGGTTTCCAAGGCTGTAAATCTTTACGGGAGCAGAAAGCCTCAATTTCTCCCACGGATATATATACATGTATATACATTAAACCCAAAGGAAATGAATAGGCAAGCCACATAGAAGAGGAAAATATTGCTAAAACATAGTTGACTGTTTTGTGTACATCTCCACCCCCAAAAAATAACAACAGAGGGAATAGAATACTGTTGAATGATGACGCATGGAAGAGATTGTGATCATTGCAATTAAATGATGAGTGTAAAACCGATGTCCTCCCATGTAAACCATCACCCAATTCACAAAAAAACCTTAAACAAAACAAAACAAAAAACATAGCTGAAAAAGGCCTGGAATTCAGGATATGTAAAAACAAAACAAAATCATCTATTATTCAATAATGGAAAGAACCTAATTAACAATGGGCAAAGGATTTGAACAGATACTTCACAAAGCAAGGTATATAAATGACCAATAAACAAGAGTCCTGGTGTGGTGCTGTAGAATAAATACAGGGCTGAAAACTTGATTTGAACCTCAAAGGTAAGAAGTTCGAACCCACCAACCACTCTTCAGAAACCCTATATAGGGTCACTATGAGTCAAACCTGACTCGACAGCACTCAACAACAGCAACAAAACATGACAGACATTTTGTTTTGTACAGCAAGGAAATGAAAATCAAAATCACATTGAGATACTATTTCACATACTCAAATATCTAAAACTGAAAATTTTAGTCCTGGTGGTGCAGTGATTCAAACTCTTTAATGCTAACCAAAAGGTGTTCAGTCTGAAAGGAAGAAGACTGATAACTATTAATTAGAAAGGTTGTGGAGAAACTTGTGGAGGAAAGGTAAAATGGTATGGTTACTTTGGAACAATTTCTGGCTGTTTCTTATGTAACTAGACATACACCTACCTACTCTATGACCTATAGATTTTTCTTCTATTTCCCCATGAGAAATTAAAGCATATTTTCACAAAAAGGCTTGCACAAGATTGCTCAGAGCAACTTTATTCTACTGGTAAAATATTGAATGGTGCCAAAAGCACCAAAAGAAGATGGAAGGAATACAGAGTCACTGTGACAAAAAGAAATGGTCAATATTCAACAATTTCAAGAGCTAGCATAAGATCAAGAGCCAGTGGTACTGAAGGAAGAAGTCCAAGGTGCACTGAAGGCATTGGCAAAGAACAGGAATTGATGGAATAAAAGCTGAACATCTCCAACAAACTAATGTAGCACTGGAGGCACTCGCTCATCTATGCCAAGAAATTTGGAAGATAGCTACCTGAACAACTGATTGGAAGAGATCCATATTTATGCCCACTCCAAAGAGAGTTGACCCAATGGAATGTGGAAATCATGGGATATTTTAAAAATCAGATGCAACAGTACATTGACAGAGAACTTCCAGATATTCAAACCAAATTCAGATGAGGACTTGGAATGAACGATATTTTTGCTGACATCAGATGAATCTTGGCTGAAAGCAAAGAATACCAGAAAGATATTTATCTGTCCTTTTTTGACTATGCAAAGGCATTCGATTGTGTGAATCATGACAAGCTATGGACAGCATTGTGGACAATGGGCATTCCAGAACACTTAATTGTGCTTACAAGGAAACTGTACATAGACCAAGAGGCAAATGTTAGAACAGAAAAAGGGGACACTGAATGATTTAAAACTACTGTTCTTTCACCATACTTATTCAATCTGTACACTGAGCAAATAATCTGAAAGCTGGATTATATGAAGAAAATCATGGAATCAGGATTGGAGAAAGATTCATTAATGATCTACAGCCTGCAGATGATACAACCTTGCTTGCTGAAAGCAAAGAGGACTTAACATATTTACTGATGAAGATCAAAGACCACAGCTTTATGTATGGGTTGCACCCCAATGTAAAGAAAACAAAAAATGAATAGCATCATGATAAATGGAGAAAAGTTTGAAGTTGTCAAAGACTTCATTTTGCTTGGAACCACTATCATCACTGATGAAAGCAGCAGTCAAGAAATCAAATGGCATATTGCATCGGGCAAATCTACTGTACAAAACTTCTTTAAAGTGTTAAAGAAAAAGATGTTAGTTTGAAAATTAAGGTGTGCTTGATCCAAGCCATGGTATTTCCAAAGCCTTAATGTGCATGTGAAAGTTAGACAATAAATAAGGAAGACCATAGAAGAACTGATGCATTTGGGTTATGGTGTTGAAGAAGAATATTAAAAGTACCATGGTCTGCCAGAAGAACCAATAGATCTATGCTGGAAGCATAGTCAGAAAGCTCTACAGAAGCCAGGATTGTGAGATTTCGTCTCTCATACTTCAGGCATTTTATCAGGAGGGACCAGTCCCTTGAGAAAGACATAATGCTTGGTAAAGTGGAGGGTCAACGAAAAAGTGGAAGACTTCCAAAGAGATGGATTAGCACAGTGTCAGCAGCAGTGGGCTCAAGGTCATGATTGTGAGGTTGATGCAGGACTGAGCAGTGTTTACTTCTGTTGTGCATAAGGTGGCTAAGTAGGAATTGACTCAATGGCACCTAACAAAAACAACAGATTACCACAGTAAATAAATGACAAAGCAAGTATAATAAAATGATGGTGGGTATTTATGCCATGGTTTATTGTAAAAGTCCTTAGATTTGACTGGATGTTTGAATATTTTTATAATAGAAAGATGGCAATAAAATAACCCGAAATGTTTTTGTTGTTATTGTTTGTTTTTTAAAGAAACAAATTTTAAAGCACTAACTTTCTGGGGGAACTTCTACTAGTTCCTTGATTGTGTGAGTCTCTAAGGATTGTTGAAAGCATATGTAAACTTTCATACATGAGTAAGTTATTTGCAAATCCTAAAGAGTTTTGGTGTGGCACTGTGGATTAATGCGCTGGACTGCAAAGTCAATTTGAGCAGCAAGGTCTGTGGTTCAAGCTCACCAGCGGTTCCTCGGAAACCCTGTACAGGGTCACTATGAGTTGGAACAGACTTGACAGCACTTAACAACAACAAGAACAACAAAGGATTTTTACTAGTGTTGGTCACTGAATCCTGCAAAACAAGCTTTGTAAGCAGCCTGTATTCATGTCTATTACATTCCCTCCCTGCATCTCATTTCTCCCTCTGGTTCCCAGAACAGCTTTGATGATCACACAAAATAACCAAATAGCAGACACAGACAGCATTTTACAGAACATGGTTTAAAAACTCCCCAATTACATATTTACTCAAACCCATCAGAAAGTAGGTAGCTATGGGTCTGTAATGAGAGGTGTTTGAAAGTCAAGTGTTCAGCAAATTTGGCAGGTGGGCACTTAAGGAGTTCCAACCTGAGTTACCAACATACTGATGCATGCACCAGAAGTCCTCTTCTCCCTTATCTGTCCACCCCCAGCACACTATCCTGGGGCTCCCCAAGGCATGGATGGGTAGCCCACGTACCCTTGGCCATTGGGCTTCTAGAGTTGAGCCCACCAAATATAGTGTGATACTAAGGTTTGGAGCAGGGATATGAGTTAGATGATAGGAAAATGCAAGGAAAACCAGAGCCTGCAATTCAGAGGGCTGTTCAAGTGTGTTTTCATTAAAGGGCAGTGACATTTACTTAGCCCCAAGCCAACAAAGACAAAAGTCTGCTTCTGGCTGGAATCAGGGCTTGGGGAACTGCTTTGAGGGACAAGTAGGAGTCTTGTTTTACACCTGTCTTCCTGTGTGATTTGGAGTGAGTACTTTCTAGGCCTCAGTGCTTCCTTCTGCAAAATAAGAGTGCTGAGATCCATTTAATGACACCTAACTTGGGGTTCCTAAGGCTCTGTGATCTATTTTCAGTATTTTCTCAAACCCAAGAGGCAGCTTGCATTTCAGCACTCTCGGCAGCACATTGTAAGTCATTGCTGGTGCCTGGAATTATGTCTACTCCAAAGTCTTTGGTCATCATCTGCCATTCCTACATTCTAATTGGCAGTTATTGATGTCTTTTTTCTTCACAAAAAAAAGCATTTCTAAATGTAGTTGTTTCATTTAATGAATACTGGTTTTGCACTGTTGGTTAATGTGCTGGACTGCAAAGTTGATATGAACAGCAAGGTCAGCATTCCAGCTCACCAGCCGCTCTTTGGAAATGCTATAAAGGGTCACTACAGGTCAGAACTGACTCGATGGCACTTAACAACAACAACAACAACAACGAGTGCCTTGGTGGGTTAATGTGCCACTGTGGTTTAAACCACAAGGCTGGTTTGAACTGCAGGGTCTGCCATTTAAGCTCACTAGCTGCTCTTCAGAAACCCTATATAGGGTTACTATGAGTCGGAACTGACTCGATGATACTTAACTACAACAATAACATTAGTGCCTTGGAGTCCTGGTGTGGCACTGTAGGATAAGTACTGGATCTCAAAATCAGTTTGAATTGTAAAGTTGGCAGTTCAAACCCATCATCCTCTTTTCAAAAACCCTACATAGGGCTGCTATGAGTCAGAATCGACTTAACAACAACAGAACATTAGTGTCTTGGAATTCTGTAGGTAAGCGCTGGACTGCTAACCTCAAAGTCAACTGTTCAAATTCACCTACTGCTCCTCAGAAACCCTAAACAGGGTCACTATGAGCTGACTCAAGGGCACTTAACAACAAGAACATTAGTGCCTTGGAGTGCTTGGGTGATACAAACAGTTTATGTGCTCAATTGCAAATTAAAAGGGTGGAGGTTTAAGTCCACCCAGAGATACCTCAGAAGAAAGACCTGGCAATCTACTTCCAAGAAACAGATCCTATGGGGCATAGTTCTATTCGGACAGATATGGGGTTGCTGTGGGTCTGAATCACATGCTGACATTGGTACTGCTATGAGTATTAGTGCCCCTTATGATACTGGATAAGGAGCTCTAGTAGCATAGTGGTTATGAATCAGGCTGCGAATCACAAGGTCAGCAGTTCGAAACTACCAGCGGCTCCACGGGAGAAAGATGAGGCCTTCTGGTCCTGTAAAGATTCGGAAACCCTGTGCAGTCGGAACTGACTCCATGGCACATAACAACAACAACATGATACTGGGAACTTCGGAAACCCATGAGTCGGAACTGACTCCATGGCACATAACAACAACAACATGATACTGGGAACTTCGGAAACCCATGAGTCGGAACTGACTCCATGGCACATAACAACAACAATATATACTGGGATACAATATTGAACACCTGAATGCGTCACACTCTTTGCTAAGCTTTTGAATACACATTGTTTCATTTAATTAAACATTTTTTGTTGTTGTTCATAATCATTATTTTCATTTCATAGATGAGAAAATCAAGGTTTGGAGAGGCTGATACCTTGCCAGAGGCTACATAGCTGGTTAAGTAAGCTATGATTTCACTCCAGGTGTGCTTTTTTTCTGCTTTGCCACACTGTGTCCAACTCCATAAGATCAACCCCACATCCCTTTAGCATTGTGAGAAGTATGTACCACACATTTTAAAAGACAGATATGCTTATAAATGTTTCACAAATAAAAATGTGGGAATGAGCTGTTCAGCTGAATGGGAGAGGAAAGAAAAAAGGAATGCCAATTAGCTTGAGAAATTAGCTGAGTCCTTGGGTCTATGTTGGCCAAACTGGCCTACAACTTAGATTCAGAAGCACAGGTGGGTGAGGTTGGTTTTCAAACAATAGTTGACCTTGATACTTCTCCAAGGACCACTGTTTTATTCTAGATTATGTTTAATGGCTCTTTAAATAGTCAAACTGCTTCTCCCCACATTGCATCAAGTCAAGTATAAAGAAAAGAAAACAAAAACCACCATCATTTCTCTCTGTGTGTGTCCTTATACGTCAAGTTAAGCTCGATGCAGGTTTTCATGGCTGTTATAAAGTCTCCACCTCAGGCTTACAACAGCAACAGATCTTTAGTGTGTTCACACAAACATGGCTGCCACAATACAGCATGTCTTATTGGATATGATGCTGTATCAGTAGCACTAAATACACATTAAAGGGGTGTTTTAAGGCTCTTTACAATAAGTGGCAGATGTTATGGATACTAACCTGCAAAATCCTTTTGAATTCTAAAAAGGTATGCTACATAAAGCTTTCATATAAATCTTTAATAGAGCAGAAAAACATAGAGTAGTGATTAGAGGAAGTCTCTAATCATATTAAGCTATTAGAGCTAACTAGCAAAGGATTGTAATCTCAAAATGAAACAAAATAAACCAAAGAAATGAACACATCATGGATATGAAGAGTTTTCTATTGAAACCTTTTGACAGTTCTTTACTGCAATAAGCCAGGGAAGCCCGTGTAACACACACAAACACTCACAGTATAAAACCAGAAACTGTCATAATTCACTGAAATTTATGTAAATGATTATGCATTCCTTTACATGAAAAATCAGCAACATCTGCACTCTTTTTAAACAACCTAATTTAATGGAGTCACTAAGAGATAAAGAGCATCACAGAGGGAAGATGACCACATACCCCTCTCCTTAGTGTATCTGGAAAAACAAATAAAATAAAATATAGGTTATCAGCAAGCTAAACAGAGTGAAAATATTGTCCCAGAGGACTTCTTCCCAGGAAGCAGAGGTGTTTAAGAAGAGAGACAAGAGCCAGCTGCAATAAACTCTGGCTCAATAAAACTTAATTAACCCATTGGGCCCTTTGCAAGGAGTCTTGTCAGCAGAGAAAGAGAACATGGAAACCCTGTGCCTGATATCAAGGAGTTAAACTGGCCTTTCCAGATGAGGGAGTGCTAGACCTAAAGGCACAATTAATCCTGTGTACTTATGCAAGCACATACAAGTACGTGCATGCATGTGCACACAAGTCGAGTCATGTGTTGCTCCTACCTAATATTGGGAGAGATAATGAACCTTGAGTCATAGGATCTGAGGGTAGAAGGCAATTCTGAGTAATTGTGTCCAACTCCTATGCATGGTAAGGGACCCCGGCCTCTATTTGACTACTTTCAATGCCAAGGAGCGAATTTCTCTCATAGTAACTGAGACTATTCCTGGATCCCTCAGATTGGTAATAGCAGTTTTCCTGTTTCCCTGTGACCACTAGCCAATAGACAACAGCTATAGTGCTTGCTTTCTCTTCTGGGGTTTCGGAAGGATCCAGGATCAACCCTATAGAAATGTAGAGCACTTATTTTTTACCTGCTTTGGGCCTGACTCTGTCTAGATAATTAGATACAAACTCCTATTAGAGATGAGGACTCAAGTAGAATTTAAGAATTCCACCATTTTCTAGGGACTGGCATTGGAGTATGTGTGGGTGGGGGGAGCCAAAAGAAGACAGTGTTTTTTAATGGAGAGGTTTCATGGGAGAGGTGGTATCTAATGTTAGTTCAATGTCTTCCCAAGCATGGTTTGCATCATTCAGGTAAGATGGTTGCTGGCTCCTGGTGGTGCCTGGTTACGTTGTCTCTGTAGTTTTATTTCAGTTCTTACATTTTGCTGAGGAGAAAGTATTAGCTTGGTGTGGCTACGAATCGGGCTGCGAACCTTAAGGTCGGCGGTTCGAAACTACCAGCTGCTCCGTGGGAGAAAGATGAGGCTTTCTACTCCCGTAAAGATTTACACCCTCGGAAACCCTGTACAGGGTCGCTATGGGTTGGAACCGACTCGACGGCACTTAACAACAACAACAACAGCATGTTTTAACATATTAGACTTCAGGCTAAGAGTTCTTGGTAGGAAACAACTTCTGACTAAATTTTAGCACATATTTTTGGCTTTATTGTATTTATTTTATAGCAAGTGATACTAATTTTTTACTTGTAAAAGAAGGAAGTCTGGTGGTTCTGTGGTTAAAGCACTCAGCTGCTAACCAAAAGGCTAGTGAGTTCAACCCCACCAGCTGCTCTGTAGGAGAAAGATGTAGCTGGCTGCTTCTATAAAGACTATAGAAATCATGAGGTATATAAGTAATTGCAGTTTGGGAAGTGTATTGGTGGACTCAAAGTAAAAGCCCTCCTCTCCTCTCCTCCTTTCCAGTCCCTTCCCCTCCCATTTCTTCCACTCAGCTCCCCTCTCCTAGTCTCCCCTCCCTTCCCCTCTTCTCCTCTTCTTCCTTCCTCTTCTCCACTCAGCTTCCCCCTCCTCTCCTCTCACTCCCCTTCTCCTCTCCATTCCCACCCACTTTCCCTCTCTCCCTCTCTCCTCTCCCCTCCCTTTTTCTCCCCTCTCCTCCTCACCTCCCCTTTCCTAACATGACTTCCTCAAAGTGCTGCTGGCTTTAGAGATGTCTGCAGAAAAAAATCACACTTATGCCTGAGGCCCCTCTATCTTCACTTCCCCCATGGAACATGTGGACAGTCTGAGGTCAAACACACAGCTGACTCTGTAGCTCCAGGAGAGAAGCAGATCAAAGGTTTACAGCCAGGCTGCAGGAGGGTGCCCAGCCAATAACAATAAAAGTGAGCTAACATTATCCTGCAGCAAGCAGGTTCTCCTGAGCACAGCAAATCTGCTGCCACTGCTCACCTGGGATGCTGGGGAGGAGTATGTAATCCCTGCCCATCTCAGGGCATCAGCTGATTTACCAGGGCTTGCTTGTTGGCCACACTAACAAAGGGAAGAGCCTGGTTACTCTGTCTTATTCCCATCTCTGCTATTGACTTTTTGCAACTTTGAGATAGCTACTTGCCTTCTCTGTGCCCATTGTGTCATCAGCAAGGGTCAGGTTATTAATCCAGTAATTAGCTTGGGCACAGCCATCCATGCATTGGAGAAAGAGCCCACTGAACTTCTCATGCCACTTGGAAATGATGAACTTCCAGGACAGCCAGAAACACACATTTCCAGGCTGATTCCACAGCAAAATCATTGGCCTATTTTCTTCCTTCTCTATGGCTGCCCAGTCTCTCAGCATACTGAGTGACAGCTTGACTATTTTAGAGCCTGGTCAGGAGTTGGGGATGGGGAATGGGGGATTACTTTCCTTCTGTTCTGATTTTCAGCTTTTCAGCACAGAAGTCTAAGCCCATCTTTCTTCCCTGCCTCATACTAGGCCTACTAAGTCTTTTTAGATTTCCTCAGAGCTGTTTGAGGTAGTGGGACAGCTCCTCAGGTCAGGTCTCTCATGAGTCATTGAGTTAAAGGCTCTAGCTCTGACCAAGAGAGGGGATGTGGAATGGTGCAGAAAGGTTTACCGTGTATCTTCTTTCAATTTAACAAAAAGAGCTCTCAGACTCTTGCTCAACTTTGCATAATTGTATCTGAGACTTCTTCTCACCCTGGGAATTCTGCAGGTTCATCTCTGTGTTAAAGAAAATTTGGTTTTGTTTTTAAAAAAAGTTTTTATCAAGAACAAAGATCCCCAAGTAAGTAGAAAAGTTTTCTTCTCCTATAAAGTGGAATTGTCCTGTAGGTATGTCTTACAACATGGGGGAGAATGTAAATGATCTGAAAACCTTTTAAATCTTCTACATTCTTACCCATATGTGAGTCATCTGCTGTAAAGAGCTGCTTAGTATTTATGAAAGTGTTCTCTATCCAAATAACCATCTCCAACTAGATGGGTGATCTTGGACAAGTCACTGACCCATCAAAACTGTAGTTTCCTCATCTGTAAAGTAAGTTGATTACATTAGTAAAGCCCCTAGAATTAAATAAAGAACCTGTTATTAATTGAATTATGTCCTTCCCTCAAAATACATGTTAGAATCCTAATGCATAGACCTGTCAATAAGACACTGTTTGGAAATAGAAGTCTCTTTGTTATGTTAATGAGACATATTAGTATAGGATGTGTAAAACCTAATCATTTATGAGTTATAAAAAGAGAAGATTATATACAGATGCAAGCACACACTGAAGAAGATAGATACCATGTGGTAGTGGTGGTTTGCCCTTGTGTCTGTTTTGACTCATACTGACCTTGTATAGGTTTTCCGAGGCTGTAAATCTTTACAGGACCAGAAAACTTCATCTTTCTCCTGAGGAGCGACTTGTGGATTTGAGCTGCTGGACTTGTGGCAAGAAAAACAACATATAACCCACTGCACTGCCAGGACACCTTCGATACCATGTGAGGATCACTAAAACCCCAAGGAATTCCAGGGTTACTGACAAGAAAGGAATTTCCATGACTGACTTCCTAATTGGAATTTTTAGCCTCCAGAACTGTATGAAAGTGAATTTCTGTTTTTAAAAGCCACCCACTTGTGATATTTGTGGTACAGTAGCTCTAGGAAACTAAACTAGGGCCTTAGAGGCTCCTCAGTGACCTGAAATCCATTGTTGAAGTTCCTCCTTGATGTGGAACATGAGTCTTCATCACACATTTCCAAGGAAGTAAATGAATTCTAGTCCTCCAGAATCCTTAATAATAAAGGGCTGTCTCACTCTAGGGGTGTGTATAGAGGGAGGTATTTAGGCATCTCTAATTCATCAGGTCCAGAGGCAACTTCTGCACCAGAACATGAGAGTTCACAGATGATTTCTATGAAGTCAGAGCTTCCTTTAATTAACCCATCATTGAGGGAGCTGCCATCTTTGTATTTGTCAAAAGTGCAAGTGCTCCACAGAGAAAAGAGATAAAACCTAGCAGCTGCCCCTCACTCAGATTATGAGTGTTCTCTGGCCCCTGTGGGGTGTCCTGAATCATCTACATTTACCTGGTTGAAATACAAAGTCTTTGGTTGCATTGGGGTCACAATGGAATTAAAGCACAATGTGGATGAGCAGAGTGGTGCAGAAGAAAGAACACAGATTACTGACTGGAGAGTGGGAAGTCTTGGTTCTGATATCTTCATGTTGTATGGTCTGGATTAGTTATTAACTTCTTTGGCTTTCAGATTCCTGCTTTGCAAAATTTTTGGGTTAATACTGCCTGCTTCAGTGATTTCTAATAAGAATCAAAGAAGATGTGTGTGCAAATATGTACTAAATTGTTAGGTGGTATGCACTTGTAAGGAATTTTGTTGTTTACAAGAGTGGGAGGGATTGTAACAGCTGGGTCCCCCCACACTCCGCCTCAGCCCCAGAGCCTCTTGAATAGATCACTCTCAATCAGTAACATTCCAACACATGGAAAACAATGTGAGCTTGAAAGCTAATAAGCAGATATAAAATGACAGGCTTGAGGAGGGAGGCCAGCCTGGGAAATGTGTTATGCACTGATCAGAAAGGAGAAAAGAAATAAAGTCATTAGCTTAATTAAGGGGCAGGAGGGAATGATGAAACACATCTCCAGCAAAACCAAATTAAGCATTTAGAAGATATTAAAAATGCATTTGAACTCCACTGGTGCTACAGCTCTAATAACATTTTCTGGAGCCTTCATCAGCTACCAGGTCAATCTAAGATCAAGAGCACATAGTTTCTCACTATCTACATCCACACAACCCCAATCTTCGACAGCCACATCCCCTGATACATGCTCTGACCACTTGCTACCTTGGTTCAATCATGTTACCAGCACAAACTTTTGGCAAATCTGACTGGTGTTTCTATATTATTTAGATTTTAATTTCTTTTAAATTTAGTCTTCCTATTTTGAAAAGAATAAAAAAGATTGAATATGATTATATACTGTATCACTACGGTAACTTCTATATACTGATTCCTTATGTTTATGATCAGAGTAGTATAAACAATTAGTAGTAGTATGAATTATAGGAATGTTGTTGTTGTTAGGTGCCATTGAGTCAGTACCGACTCATAATGACCTTATGCACAGCAGAATGAAACACTTCCTGATCCTGGGCCAACCTCACTACTGTTGTCATGCTTGAGTCCATCGGTGCTGCCACTTGGCCAATCCATCTCATTGGGGGTCTTCCTCTTTTTCTCTGACCCTTCACCTTACCAAACATGATATCCTTCTCCAGCAAGTGGTCCCTCCTGACAATATGTCCGAAGTATGAGAGACGGAATTTGACCATCTTGGTCTCCAAGGAGCACTCTGGCTGCACTTCTTCCAAAACAAATCTATTGGTTCTTTTGGCAGCACTTTCAATATTCTCCTCCAACACCATAACTCCAGAGCATCAATTATAGGAATTGTTGTTGTTATGTGCTGTGGAGTTGGTTCCGACTCATAGAGACCCTGTACAGGGTTTCCAAGGCTGTAAATCTTTACGGGAGCAGAAAGCCTCATCTTTCTGCCGTAGAACAGCTGGTAGTTTTGAACTGCTGACCATAAGATTAGCAGCCTGATTTGTAACCACAATGCTACCAGAGCTCCTTAATTATAGGAACAGATAGCTAGAATTTACTGAACATTTATTATGTGCCAGGTACATAATATATATTAACAATTGAAACCTTTCAACAAACTAATGCAGCACTGGAGGTACTCACTTATCTATGGCCAACTGATTGAAAGAGATCCATATTTGTGCTCATTTCAAGAAAGGTGACCCAAGGGAATGTTGAAATTATCAGACTATATCATTAGTATCACATGCAAGTAAAATTTTGCTAAAGATAATTTATAAACCAGCTGCAACAGTACATTGACAGGGAACTGCCAGAGGTTCAAGCTAGATTCAGATGAGGACATGAAATGAGGGATACGGTTGTTGAAATCAGATGGATCTTGGTGGAAAGCAGAGAATATCAGAAAAATGTTTACCACAATGCAAAGGCATTCAGCTGTGTGGATTATGACAAGCTATGGGCAATATTCTCTTTTTAAAAGCCACCCACTTGTGATGCAAAACTGGGTTCTTAGAGGCTCATCATTGCCCTGTAATCCATTGTTGGATTTCCTCATTGATTTAAAAGATAGGTCTTAATTACACATTCTTAAGGGAGTAAATGAATCCAGAATGAGTATTCAGGAATGCTTTAAGTGTGCTCATGAGGAACCTGTACATAGACCAAGAGGCAGTCATTCCAATGGAATGATTTAAATTCAAGAAAGTTGTGCCAGGGTTGGTTCTTTCATCATACTTATTCAATCTGTATGCTGAGCAAATAGTCCAAGAAACTGAATTATATGAAGAAGAACATGGCATCAGGATTGGAGGAAGACTCATTAACAACCTGTGATATACAGATGATATAAACTTGCTAGCTGAAAGGGAAAAGGACTTAAAATACTAATGAAAATCAAAGTCCACAATCTTTGGTATGGGTTTTACTTCAATATAAATAAAATAAAAATCCTCACCACTGAAAATTATTGATGTTGTGAAAGACTTGACTTTCTTAGATCGACTATCAACACGTATGAAAGCAACAATCAAGAAATCTGCTGCACAAGACTTCTTTAAAGTGTTCAAGAGCAAAGATGTCAATTTTAGAATTAAGGTGCACCAGATCCAAGCTATGACATTTTCAGTAGCTTCATATGCATGGGAAAGTTGGACTGTTAATAAAGAAGACCATACAAAAATTGGTGCATTTCAGTTATGGTGTTGGAGAAGAATATTAAAATCTGGTATCATGGAATGCCAGAAGGGCAAACAAATTTGTGTTGGAAGTACAGCCAGAATGTCCCTTAGAAGGCAGAATGGAGAGAGTTCATCTCTCATACTGTGGACATATTACCAGGAAAGACCAGTCTTTGGAGAAGGACATCATGCTTAGTTAAGTGGAGGGTCAGTAAAGAGGTAGAAGGACCACAGTGAGATGAATTGACACATGGCAGCAGCAATGGAATCAAGCTTAACAATGATTGTGAATTGGTGCGGGACCAGGCAGTGTTTCTTTCTCTTGTGCATAAAGTTGCTATGAGTTGGAGATGACTTTACAGCACCTAATAACAACACCAACAATTTACATTCAGAAGAAACTCAAGGAGGACATAAGTACTGTTAATATTTTCATTATCATTACAGATAAGAAAAGTGAACCACTAGTATTTCAAATATTATAATTTTATTGTATAAATGAGAGATTGTCAGAGAGTGCTGAGAATGAAATTTCAGTATATTTAATATGTATAATTTTATTGCTATTATAGAGATGAAGAAAGGTGGTAGGAGCATATTGTAAAATAGACACAGCACCCTCAAAAAACACTGTTGTATGCTCCTGAGTCTATTCCCACTCATAGTGGCCTGATAGGACAGAGTAAAACTGCCTCATAGTATTTTCTAAACTGTAATCTTTATAGAAAGGGGGTCTGGTAGCATAGTCGGTTATGCATTGGACTGCTAACTGCAAGGTCATCAGTGTGAGTCCACCAGGTGCTCCATAGGGGAAAGATGAGGTTTTCTGCTCCAGTAGAGATTTACATCCTTGGAAGCTGTGAGTTCAAACTGATTCAATGGCAAACAGCAGTACCAGGAGAGATCTTTATGAAAGCAGGTTATCACATCTTTCTCACCTGAGAGGTTAGTAGATCCATATTGCTACCCTTCTGTTAGCAGCTGAGCACTTTAAGCACTGCTCCACCAAGACTCCTTCAAAAAGCATTGGTGTTGTTGTGAAGTGCCTGTGAGTCAGTTCTGATTCATAGCAACTCTGTATAGTGTTTCTGAGGCTGTAAATCTTTGTGGGAGTAGAAAGCTGCATCTTTCTCCAGCAGAACAGAAAAATAAAATAAGATTTCTGGATTGGAAATCATTGTGTATTAGTGCCATATAAAATAGCCTCATATTTGTATAGTCCATCATTAAAACCACCAATAAGTTCAGTTAACTCTATTCCACATATCCTTCATCCATGTGTTTTATCTCCATGGGATCATCTAGTCCAGAGTGTAGCAATTCAGAGGCAAACAGATCCATTGTGCAAAGGGTTTGGAAGGGTTTTATGGAATTTGACTTGGTCTTGAAGTTAGGGTTGGATTTGGAAGTACTCTTAGGGGAATTCAGAGCAGAGGAGTCATAAAATAAGACAATGGAAAGAAGGGCAACAAATTTAGGGAAAGGAAGGTGAATGGGGCCTCTTTCTGTATCAAGAGATACAATCCATTCAAACTGAAGGGAGAAACCAAAGGAGATTTATTAGTTCAAGAGGCAAAGAGTTTTGTTTTAGGCACTAACTGCTCCTGAAATACAGGAGATGTCTGAAGTTTTGTTCTTCCTTTCTTCACCCAGTGGCTCTTCTCTTCTCTGTGTCAGCTTCACTCTCAGGAAGGTCCTTTCACAAGATGGTCCTTGGAAACACCAGTGTTATTTTTTTTCTAGCTAAGCAACCAAAGTACAGACAGAATTTCTCTCTTTTCAGATAGTTTTCACCAAAACACTAGAATCATATGTTATTTACCTGACTCAGGGCACATCTCCATTCCTGAGCCCATATTCTGATGGGTCATGTTTGGATCATAGAACCTTTTTGGAATTAAAGGGTGAAACCCACATGAGTCATGGGCGAAGCATGAAGGAGGGAGGAGTTGTTCCTCCAAAAGAAAATTGAGCAAGTATCAACAGAAAAGGGAAGGTAGATGCTGGCAAAGCAAAAGCAGTAGGAGATGGCTTCAAAAAAAATCATGGGAAAAAATCTGGACCTTTTAATTTCATTTTTCCATGAAACTTTTTATTTTCCATGAAACCTTGTATATGTCTATCATGGGAGCTGGTTATGATGCACTAGAGAGTTTAACATTTCTTAAATGCTTGAGCAGTTGTGTTGTGAAGACCAAGGGAAATGCTGCACATAACTCCAAGATGGAGAAGAATTTATGATAAAAACATCTCCCTGGCAGAGCAAGATATCTGCCTCAGACTCAGCAAATGAAGCCCAGCTTAATTGCTTGCAGTCTTGGATGAACTTCTAACTCTTTAGCCCTAGGAGAGGAAAAATTGCATAGACAACCTGCTTTCTCTCCTTGGCATGCTGAGCCTCTGAGAAAGTTATTTAACCTTTCTCAGCAGTGATTCCCTAGCTGTAAGAATAGGATGACAATCCTTAACCATTCAGTCTGCAGGCAGAGCTGGAGAGAGCAAGATCTATAACAAAGGGTTACCAGGCTGTGGGGTAGGCAGCTTTTAGAAATGTGGCAAGCATCTGGAGTTTTCATAGGCTTTGTCATCTGAAGAGTTTACAGAAACCTTCCCATCAACTTGCAAAACACTCGACAATGTTCTCTACTTCTGTTGTTAATGGAAAAAATGAGAATTCCTGAACATGTGCTTTCTCTGTTTGCATTTGTTCTTCCTACTATTTCATCTAAGCCATGATAGCAATATCTAAGTACTGCTTGAAAGTTAGTCTTGAGAAGTTGATAGCAGTATCTGAATGCAGAAGGGTTAAGAACACTACTTCTGGAGAAAATTTTATCTTACTAGGCTTGGGAAGTAGAATGGTGAATTGATGTTTGCCCCAAGGAGCTCAGAATTTAGTAGAGGAGAGAGAGAGAGAGAGAGAGAGAGAGAGAGAGAGAGAGAGAGAGAGAGAATAAACAATTACTTGTTTAGCAGGGGTTAGAAGACTATTGGCCCACAGTCCAAATCCAGTCTATCACCTGTTTTTTTGCATTGCCCTCAAACAAAAATAGTTTTTACATTTTTAAATGTTGGAAAATAAATATTTCATGGCAAATGAAAAATATGTAAAAAACAGTTTCAGTTTCTGTAGTTTTATTGGAACACAAAAAACAAAGCAGTTACTATCAAGTCAATTACAACTCATGATGACCCTGTGTGTATCATAGGAGAAAATGCTCTATATGGTTTTTACTGATTAATTTTTCATAAGTAGGTCACCAAGCCTTACTTCTAAAGTACCTCTGGGACTTAAACCTCCAAACCTTTGAATCATACACCCTTTGTTTGGTTGTTGTTGTTGTTGTTGTCAGGTGCCATCGAGTCGGAACCGACTCATAGCGACCCCATGCACAGCAGAACGAAACAATGCTCGATCCTGGGCCAACCTCACCACCGCTGCCACCCCCGAGTCCATCAATGATGCCACCTGGCCGATCCATCTCGTTGGAGGTCTTCCTCTTTTTCTCTGACCCTCCACACTACCCAGCATGACATCCTTCTCCAACGATTGTTTCCTCCGGACTACACGTCCAAAGTAGGAGAGACGAAGCTTAGCCATCCTGGCCTCCAAGGAGCACTCTGGCTGCACTTCTTCCAAAACAGATCTATTGGTTCTTTTGGCAGTCCATGGCACCCTCAGTATTCTCCTCCAACACCACAACTCAAAGGCATCAATTCTTCTACGATCCTCTTTATTCACTGTCCAGCTTTCGCATCCATATGAGGCTATTGAAAACACAATGGCCTGGGTCAGGCGCACCCTAGTCCTCAAGCTGACATCTCTGCTCTTCAATACTTTAAAAAGTTCCTGTGCAGCAGATTTGCCCAGTGCAATACGTCGTCTGATCTCTTGACTGCTACTTCTGCGAGTGTTGATAGTTGATCCAAGAAGAATGAAGTCCTTGACAACTTCAATCCTTTCTCCATTGATAAGAATGTTGTTTATTGGTCCAGTGGTGAGGATTTTTGTTTTCTTGACATTGAGATGCAATCCATATCGAAGGCTGTGCTCTTTAATCTTCATAAGTAAATGTTTCAAGTCCTCTTCACTTTCAGCGATCAAGGTTGTATCATCTGCATATCGCAGGTTGTTAATGAGTCTTCCTCCAATCCTGATTTATACCACCTGGGACTCATATCAAAGAAGAGTCAAGCTCATCCACTTACATATTTTCTGTGGCTGCTTTTGTGTTTCAACAGTAGAATTAAGTAGTGAAGATGGGGATTTCATGTCTTGTCAAGTCTAAAATATTTCATAGAAAGAGCTTGCTCATTCTAGAGGAATATATTTTATTCCAACAAAGGAATAGAGACAAAAAAGGACCAAAGGGGGAAACTTTCAATATGATATGGAATTTGATCTGGGCATCAAGATGAATGGAATCCTAACAAAAAGAGATAAAGTGAAGGGTCATAGACTAAGAGACTTGTATCCTCATTTATGAAGTATACAGAGAAAATAAACTAAATCATATGAAGAGGAATGTGGCATCAGGTTGGAAGAAGACTTATCAACAACCACTGAAGTGATATGCATATGACACACGTTGCTTGTTGAAAGTGAAGTGGACTTGAAATATTTACTGATGAAGATCTAAGACTACATTCTTCACTACGGATTCCATCTAAATGTAAAAAATTGAAAAGAATCATAACTAGACCAATAAATAACATCATGATAAATGGAGAAAAGATTGAAATTGTCAAAGACTTCATTTTGCTTGGATCCACAATCAACAATCATGGAAATATCAGTCAAGAAATAAAATGATGCATAGCACTGGAAAAATTAGCAAAAGTGTTAAAGAGTAGTTACTTTGAGGACTAAGGTGCTCCTAACCCAAGTCATGGTATTTTCTAATGCCTCATATCGATGTAAAAGTTGGACAACGAATAAGGAAGACTATAGAACAATTATTGCATTTGAATTATGATATTGATGAAGAATATTGAAAGTACCATGGACTTCCAGAAGAGCAAGTAAATCTGTCTCCTAAGAAGTTCAGCCAGAATGTTCCTTAGCAAGGATGACAAGACTTTATCTCTTGTACTTTGAGCATGTTGTCAGGAGGGACTAATTTCTGGAGGCGGACATCAGGCTTGGTAAATTGGAAGATCATCGAAAAAGAGGAAGACCCCAATGAGGTGTATTGACACAGTGGCAGCAACAATGCGAGGATGATGCTGGACTGGGCAGTGTTTTGTTTCATTGTGCATAAGTGACTTGACAGTACTTAACAACAACAACATTCCCATTTACAAATGATGACATGTTGATGGGAAAAATTGGCATCTCATGTTAGTTTTGAATGATTCCATAATGTGTGTTCTTTCTAACCACCCCTAAAACTCTGCAGAGAACTTAGTACAAGCTGTGGAGAGATTGAATACCTTGTTAAGGAGTTCCACCAAATTCTATACTTAAAGGACTACTATCTAAAACTTAGGAGTTAGAAAGTGATATGATGCAAGCTATGATTATAGAATGATTATGTTAGCAGTTGCAAGAGAGGCAAATTGCAAAAAGAAGCGATGCTGAGGAGAACAGTTAGGAGATGAAGACCGGAGTCTGAATCAGAGCTCAGGAGAGCCTGATCCAGGATAGAAGCAGTGGAGTAAATCAGAGACACTTAGGGGAGATAGAAATATCCATTTTAAGGAGAACAACTTGATGCCAGAAGTGAGAGGGATTGATGTCATCTTTAGAAAGACAGTAACACTGGAGCAGGGCAAAGTTGGTTGTGAAAGATGGTGAGTTCCATTTCATCTATGATGCCTGAAATGATGAAATGATGTCCAGGGGAGAGATCTAGATACCTGTGCCTATGCCAGAACCATGTTTCTTTGACCCTGGAAGGCACAGGAATAGAGGAAGAAAGAGATTGCAGGAGGGAGAAAAAGGGGTGAAGTGTGGGTGTGTACAGAGAAAAGAGAACAAGAGAAAGGGCAGACAAAAACACAACTAAGTTTAAGATCTAAAACAAGAGGGGCAGACTTAAAAATACAGCACTCCCAAATTTGTCAGATGGCCAGATGTGGACAGTGGTGAAGCCTGAAAGAAGCAGTCATTTATTAGTTTTAGACATCATTGCCAAAATGATGCATGCAGCATTGCCAGATATGATTGTTCCAGAGAAAGTATAACACTGGATATTTATGTGTAAACTGATTTTTAAATACAATTAAAAGGAAAACACTAAGTAAGTAAATCAAATACATTGAAAGGCTAAATCTAGCCTGCAGACCACTAGTTTGTAATATCTCACCTAACACCATTATCAGTTGCCACCAACTCAATCTTGGTTCATGGTGATCCCATATTTGTCAGTAGAACTGTATTCCATATGATTTTCATTGGCTGATATATGAAGAAGCAGAAATTCAACAACCACAAACAAAAGTCAACAAAAAATAATTTAAAATGACTTTCAGTCTTGAGACAGTGATAGAACAAAAGAGAAAATCCTTTGGGGACCTGGATATTCTCCTGACACTCAGGAACAACTTAGACAGTACCCAAAGGCAGAAACGTCTCACTGTTGTGGAACAAGAGATTGCACCAGGAACACAGGCTGGCTGTTACTAAATAAACTGTGAGCCAGGTTTGGGGTGAGTGAAAGTGGGCATTCTCCTAGAAGCCAGAATTTCTTCTGTCCCTGGAGGGGCTGAATCCAGGAAGAAGTGCTCTTACCAAAGGCATACATTTGGTTAGTATTCCTTCTATCTCAAGCCTCCCTGGTGGTCAACTAGACCTTGGGAAAATCAACTTAATTATGAAAAACTCATCAGATATTATTTTTTCATACTCAGAAGAATGTAGTTGCAATCAATTGAGCAAGTGTTTGGGGATTGCATATCATGTTCCTAGCCTATGCTAAGAGCTTCTGAACACATAAAGTGAGGAGGAGGAAGTACAGCCCTCTCTACAACATAACTGCTAAGGCAGAGGAGACATGTAGGAGAAGACACACCTACTCCATTGCCTGTAGGTGTATCTCACATGCCTGTGCTCAGAGGGTTTAGGAAAGTGTGACAAACATGGATTGTGAAGATGAGAAGAGTTTCCTATTACAGGGTATTAAAAGGGGTGTCTTCATGACATTTTCCTGGATCTTTACAAGTGGATATCTATAGTGCTTCTTTCTGAGGCCTTTTTGAACACTCCCCGAAAGACAGGGCTGAGTCATGCCTTCTCTTGATATTGTTTAAATTTTCATTGTTGTTAGGTGTCATTGAGTTGATACCAACTCATAGTGATCCTATGCACAACAGAACAAAATACTGCCCAGTCCTTGGCCAACCTCATATTTGTAACTATGCCTGAGCTTTTATCACTGCTGCCACTGTGCCAATCCATTTCATTGGGGGTCTTCCTCTTTTTCTCTGACCCTCCACTTTACCAAACATGATATCCTTCTCTAATGACTGGTCCCTTCTGATAATATGTCCAAAGTAGGAGACATGAAGTCTGGTCATCTCAGCTTCCCAGGAGCACTCTGGGTGTACTTCTTCCAAAACACTTCTATTTGTTCTTTTAGCAGTACTTGGTATTTTTAATATTCTCCTCCAACACCGTAAATCAAAAGCATTAATTCTTCTATGGTCTTCCAAACTCACTGTCCAATTTTCACATGTCTATGAGAATAATGAAAATATCATGGCTTGGGTCAGGCACACTTTAGTCCTCAAACTGACATCTTTATTCTTCAACACTTTAAAGAGGTCTTGTGCATCAGATTTGCCTAATGCAATATGTTGTTTGATTTCTTGACTGCTGCTGCCATGAGTTTTGATGGGTGATATGAGTAAAATGAAGTATTTGACTTCAGTCTTTTCTCCACTGATTATGATGTTATTTATGGTCCAGTGGTGAGGATTTTTATTTTATTTACATTAAGATGCAAACAATGCCAAAGGCTGTAGTCTTTGATCCAGGCTTTCAAGTCCTCTTTGTTTTTAGCAAGAAATGTTGTATCATCTGCATATCGCAGTTTGTTAATGAGTCTTCCTCCAATCTTGATGTCACATTTTTTTCTTCATATAATCCAGCTTCTTGGATTATTTGCTCAGCATACAGATTGAACAAGTATGGTGAAAGAATACAACCCTGGTGCCTACCTTTCCTAAACTATTTTAAACTAGTCTATGCTCCCTTGCTGCCTCTTGTCCTATGTACAGGTTTCTCATGAGCACAATTAAGTGTTCTGGAATACTCATATTTCACAATGTTGCATAGCTTGCCATTATCCAGAGAATCGAAAGACTTTGTGTAGTCAATTAAGCACAGGTATTCTCTGCTCTCAGTCAAGATAATGGTTACAAATCGGGCTGCAAACCTCAAGGTCAGCAGTTCGAAACTATGAGCTGTTCCACAGGAGAAAGATGAGGCTTTCTGCTCCCATAAAGATTTACAGCCTCAGAAACCCTGTACAGGGTCGCTATGTGTTGGAACTGACTCCATGGCACACAACCACAACCACCAGCCATCTTTTTGGTATTCTCTGCTCTCAGTCAAGATCCATCTAACATCAGCATTGATATCCCTCATTCCACATCCTCTTCTGAAACTGGTTTGAGCCTCTGGAAGTTTTATGTCAATATATGGTTGCAGCCATTTTTGTATTACCTTTAGTAAAACTTTATTTGCATGGGATATCAATAATAATGTGCAATGATTTCTGCATTCCATTGGGTCACCTTTCTTTGGAATAGGCACAAATAAGGATCTTTTCCAATCAGTTGTTCAAGTAGCTGTCTTCCAAATTTCTTGGCATAGATGAGTGAGTGCCTCCAGTGCTTCATCAGTTTGTTGAAAATTTTTCAATCTGTATTACATCTATTCCTAGTGTCTTGTTCTCTGCCAATGCTTTCAATACACCTTGGACTTCTTCTTTTAGGTTCTTGATTCTATGCTTCCTCTAGAAATGGTTGACCATTGACCATTTCTTTTTGACTCAGTGACTGTGTATATTCCTTCCATCTTCTTTTGATGCTCTCTGCATCATTCAATATTTTCCCAATAGAATTATTCAATACCACAATTCGAGGTTTGGATTTTTCTTCAGCTCTCTCAGCTTGAAAAATGCTGTGCATGTTCTTCCCTTTTGGTTTTCTAACACCAGGTCTTTGCACATTTCATTATAATATTTGACTTTGTCTTCCCTAGCTGACTTTTGAATTTTGTATTTAGCACTTTTACCTCCTCATTTCTTCCGTTTGCTTTAGCATCTCTTTGCTGGAGAGAATGTTTCAGAGTCTCTTCTGATATCCATTTTAGTCTTTTTCTTCTTTCTTGTCTTCTTAATGACTCTTTGCTTTCTTCCTGTATGATGCTCTTGATGTCATCCCACAACTCTCCTGATCTTCATTCTTTAGTGCCTAATGCATTAAATCTGTTGTTCAGGTGATCTCTAAATTTAGGTGGAATATATTCAAGGTCATATTTTGACTCTTATGAGATTGTTTTAATTTTCTTCAGCCTCAACCTGAATTTGCATATGATCAATTGATGGTCTGTTCCATGTTCTGCCCTGATCATGTTTTGGCTGATGATATGGATCTTTTCCATCGTCTCTTTCCACAGATGTAGTCAATTTGATTTCTATGTATTCCATCTGATGAGGTCCTTGTCTATAGTCATCTTTTATGTTTAAAAAAAAAATTGCAATGAAGAAGTCTTTGGTCTTGCAAAATTCTATCATGCAATCTTCAGCATTTTTTCTACCACCAAGGCCATATTTTCCAACTACTGATAATTCTTTGTTTCCAACCTTTGCATTCCAATCATCATTAATGATCAATACATCTTGAATGCATGTTTGATCAGTTTCAGACTGAAGAAATTGATAGAATTCTTCAATTTTATTAGCACTGGCTTTAGTGGTTGGTGCATAAATTTTAATAGTAGTGGTATTAACTGGTCTTCCTTGAAGGCATATGATTATTTTCCAATCACAGACAGTGTTGTACTTCATGACTGATCTTGGTACATTCTTTTTGATGATGAATGTGATGCCATTCCTCTTCAATTTGTCATTTCCAGCATAATAAACCATGTGCTTGCCAGATTCAAAGAGGCTAATACCAGTCAATTTCAGTTTACTAATACATAGGATATCATTGTTTATGTGTTCCATTACATTTTTTTATAAATTTCAAGTTTCATAGGTTAATACTTTGTACATTCCATGTACCAATTATTAATGGATATCTACAGCTGTTTTCCAATTTGAGTTCTGCCCCATCAGCAAATGAAGGTCCTGAGGGCTTTACTTCCTTAGTGTTTTCATGGTCAACTCTACTTTGCAGAGACAACTCTTCCCCCATTGCATTTTGAGTGCCGTCCTACCTGAGGGGCTCATCTTCCAGCTCTATATCTGACAATATTCGGTGCTCATCATCATGTTTCAATATTCAGTAATCTGGTGCTGACAGTGTTCCACTGCTATTCATAAACTGTTCCGTGGCTAAATATTTGGACATAGTCCATCTCTCTTTCCTAGTCTGTCTTCATCTGGACCTGCCTGTTTAAAATACCCATGGCATAGCTTCCAGAATCACAACACACAAGCTGCTACAGTATGACAAACTGACAGAGAAGTGGTTTAAATAATACTCCTGAATAATTTAAGAACCAAGCCGTTGACTGGGGAGATGGTTCTAAGAACAGTAGTATAGAGCCACAAGTGACCGGAAGATAAAAGGAAAGTAATGTGATTGGGAATCATATAGATAGTCCAGCTTGAGCATCCTTATGGGTGGAAATCAGCAAGGTAAGAGATTAGAAGAGAGAAGATTAAGTTCAAAGAGGAGAGTGGAATGTAGAGATGCAAGTTGTCTTAGTTTTCTAGAGCTGCTATAACAGAAATACCACAAGTGAATGACTTTAACAACCAGAAATTTATTCTGGAAGCTAGAAGCCTACTTTCAGAGTGCCAGCTCTAGAGGAAGCCTTTTTTTTTTTTTTTTTTTTTTGCTGTCTCTCAGTAAGGGTCCTTATCTTCTTTCAAGCATCTATATACCCATATGTCTTAGCATCATAATGCAGAGGATGCACCCCACTCCTGGATCTTTTGAACTCTGTTTGTTTAATATGTTTTAAGAGAGATTAACTCATGATACAACATAACCCTTTAGATTGCATCCTACTTAATTAACACAATAGAAGTGAGGATATAGAACACATACGATATTTATGTCAGATCACATCATGGCTGTGTGTGATTACATCATTACATAACTGCCACATTACACCATTGTATGACTGCCAATCCACTGAGAAGCATGCCCCCTCAAGTTGTTGCATATTTTGGGGTGACACAATTCAATTCATGACACAAGCACTTTTTATAGGCCCTTGGGACCTCACTCTTTGGTGGGGTAAATGCTATAGAGATACTAAATTAGATTATACAGATTTTTTCATTAAGTTAATCTCTATGGAAGATATAGTTGGGGCTGGGGGAAATTAGCCCTTAAAATTACTTTGTTTTTACCACAATCAACTCAATTTTTCTAATGACTTTCTCAGTTTGGGATCAAGCCTCCTTGTGGCTCATCTTTTCCCTCTGTTTAATCCAATATTCCTTGCTTTCTCCGAAGAGTTGTTGTTAAGTGCCGTAGAGTACTCTTCAATAAATCTTCCCACAACTCCTCATTTCAGCTTGTTTCCATGGGACAAAGTTTCAGACAAAACCTTAACCTCATCTGGCTCAATTACACAACTGATGCATAAATTGCTTCCATTTTCTCTCTAACCAGAGAAGACAAGTTTCTGCTTCTTCATTCAGTGAGAGGGTCTTAACCATTTCTGGCAGTAGCATCCTATTCTCATCCTTACTGTAAAGCTCCTTAGCGCATCTGTTCTTAATTTGAATTGATATCCACTTCCCTGTTTAGAAAGAAGGTTGTTTTTCAAGTTTATATTATGTGTTCTTGTTGTTCTAACTGTCATTGTTCTGGACAATAAGCAAAGTGTAATACACAATCCCCACCCCTGGGGATTATATACATTCTGATATCACCTTTCTAAAGGACAGAAAATACACTCCTAAAATGTATTAGTCCCATTGGTATACAAAGAAAGGAGAAAGCACTGTAGAATGAAAGGTGGTGGTGGAGGAACTGATTGCAGGAGATGGCTCACAGGTACTTGGCAAATGCTTTACAGAGGAGATATTGGGTATGCTAGTAAATTGAAATATAACTCCTTTTCACGACTTGCTTATGCTCTCCTTTCTTTGGCAACAGCTTTTCTTTCAGCTTTCCTTTGGATGTTCCCCAACTCATTCCATTTGAGATGGTCAAATTCTTTCAACTTCAAAGATATACTAGTGGCACAGGTTTGGCTGTTTTTTAACTCCCTCTTGACTACAATGATAGACGTGTGACCTAATTATTCCTAAGAGACTTAATCTCAGTTCTGCTTTTTTTTTTTTTTTTAATTAGAGTTACTGGAAAATTAGAAGTTGTAATTTTGTTGAAGTTGCTAGAGTACACAGGAGTAATCTGGAAACATCTTTAGAACAATTATGAAGGAAAGCAGAGATTACTTTAGGATTGGAGGAAAGAAGAGTGACAGCAAGTGAGAAAGACGTTTTGATGATGATTTTGATTTGATGATATTGCTTGAGCCTTACCTAGTCTTTAAAATTGCATGCACTTAAATCCAAAATTCTTTTTTGTAATCAAGTCAATTTTAATTCAATTATTTATCATTTACAATAAAATGAGATCTAAATAATATACTAATGAAACCAGTACTTGAACTCTAGTCTGATGTCAAAGCTTTCCTCTTATAGAAATACTATCACTGTACAGAAAAGGGTCATAGTCCAAGAAACATGATGGGAGAAGAAGGTTCCCTAAGGAAACTGAGTCTGCAATTTAGCCAGGAGGATTCTATAAAGGTATCTCTCTGATTCCTCACTTTGTAAAAGATTAAGCCTACTTGTTTGCTTTTATCCTAAGATTCTAGAATTTATTTTTTATTTGGTGATTGACTCTCCATAAGATCCTCTGCAGAACTGTCATATTTTTAGGTGAATTGTCTTTTGAACAAATTTCTCTTCAGCCTTATTATCAATGAATTCCAGATGATCAAGTAATTTAAATGGCTTCATTCCTGAAGTAAACTTGAAATTATCTCATTCAAAAGTGATTCTTAATTTGAAGACTATCTTAGAATCATGAGAAACACCACATTGAGTTGATTTCACAGCTGTCTGTGATGTGGACATTAAGGGGCATTGGAGGCAGGGGACATCTCTTCCCTATCTGTCCCCTCCAGGATGTCATAGACTTTGATCATTTTTTTCCCCTCAACTTTTATATTTCCAGAACAAAGTGGCCCATTTTGATCTATCCTTGAATGGCATCTCTGTCCCCCACCTCCTTGATCATTTCCATTGTTCTCCTCACTTTCCCCAGCTTCTTTATGTCTTTTAAAGGTATGCCCAGAACTGCACACAATATTTCCAGAGATCAGAGAATCAGGCTTTTATCTTTGCTCATTGATGTTAAAAATGTGATCATGATATAATGAATTATTCTGAGAAATTTATATTGGAATCTAAGCCCAAAGTCATTCATTCCTTCCATTCTTCACACACTTACTGAATGATTTACTAACTTAATAAATAGTTTGGAAGGACTTACTCTTTGCCTTGTTGTTGTTGTTAGTTGCCATCGAGTTGTTACGGATCCATAGTGACCTTATACACAGCAGAAGGAAACACTGCCTTATCCTGGGCCAACCTCACTACTGTTGCCACACTTGAGTCCATTGGTGCTGCCACTTGGCCAATCTATTTCATTGGGGGTCTTCCTCTTTTTCTCTGACCCTCCACCATACCAAACATAATATCCTTCTTCAGTGACTGGTCCCTCCTGACAATATGCCTGAAGTATGAGAGACAAAGTTGGTCATCTTGGCCTCCAAGGAGCACTCTGTCTGCACTTATTCCAAAATGGATCTATTGGTTCTTTTGGCAGCCCATGGCACTTTCAATATTCTCCTCCAACACCATAACTCAAAAGCATCAATTCTTCTACGGTCTTCCTTATTCACTGTCTAGCTTTATGAGGTTATTGAAAATACCATGGCTTGGGTCAGAGCACCTTAGTCCTCAGGCTGACATCTTTGCTCTTCAACACTTTAAAAAGGTCTTGTGCAGCAGATTTGCCTAATGCAATACGTCGTTTGATATCTTGACTGCTGCTTCTGTGAATTTTGATAATTGATCCAAGAAGAATGAAATCCTTGACAACTCAATCTTTTCTCCATTGATAAGAATGTTGTTTATTGATCCAGTGGTGAGGATTTTTGTTTTCTTTACATTGAGATGTAATCCATACCGAAGGCTGTGCTCTTTCATTTTCATCAGTAAATATTTTAAGTCCTCTTCACTTTCAGCAAGCAAGGTTGTATCATCTGCATATCACAGGCTGTTAATGAGTCTTCCTCCAATCCCAATGCCACGTTTTTCTTCACAGAACCCAGCTTCTGGTATGATTTGCTCAGCATACAGGTTGAATAAGTATGGTGAAAGATTACAACCTTGTCGCACACTTTTAAAAAATTTTAAACCATTCAGTGTTCCCATGTTCTTTTTGAACAACTTGGTTGTTCGAGTGCCTCTTGGTCCATGTATAGATTCCTCATGAGCACAATTAAGTGAGAATACTCATACTTCACAATGTTGTCCATAGCTTGTCATGATCCACACAATCGAAGGCCTTTGCGTAGTCAATAAAGCACAGATAAACATCTTTCTGATATTCTCTGCTTTCATCCAAGATCCATTGGGCATAAGCAATTATATCCCTCATTCCATGGCCTCTTTGGAATCTAGCTTGAACCTCTGAAAGTTCTCTGTCAATGTTTGATTGTAGCCATTTCTGTATTACCTTTAGCAAAACTTTACTTGCATGAGATATCAAAGAGATTGTCTGATGAAGTCCACATTCTGTTGGGTCACCTCTCTTTCAAATGGGCACAAATATGGATCTCTTCCAATCAATTGGCCAGCTAGTTGTCTTCCAAATTTCTTGGCAGAGATGAGTGAATACCTCCTGTGCCACCTCACTTTCTTGAAAGATTTCAATTTTTATTCTATCAATTCCTGGTGACTTATTATTTGCCTAGGCAGGTGCTAAACCTTTTGGTTAAAGAGGATGAAGAATCATTCTCTTCTTTCAAAGAGTATACAATAGAATTGGTGGTGAAAAATCAATTTATAGAAGCCAATAACAATCACGTCTTCCACTAGAATCTTACATGAAACATGCAAGTACTATTTTATCCATTATCTCATTTGATTTTCATATCAATTGATTTTCATAATGAGGAAGCTGAGAATTAGGAAAGTGACACTTAGGATTTATATGTGTATCATCTATCTCCAAGTTCATGAGCCTTTCCTCTGGACAATGTCTGCCATTGTAAGTCATCCAGGAAAGGATGAATACAAAACAGTAAAGATTCAAGCTCCAAAGTGAATTATAGACTAAAATAAATGTGAGAGTAAAATGTTTTCATAATACCAGTGGAGGGTAGACTTTCGAAAGCTTAGCTCTTTCTGAAATCATATTAATGGATTTAGAATAGGTGAGTCAAAGACCTCTTTAATACCATTGCATTGCTTCCCATCAGTCATTTCCTTCTCATCCAATTTCAATAGTTTCATTTTGATTAAGCAAATCTCTCCTTTCCCACTCTCAGTTTAAATTTGAATGACTGAAGTGTTTGACTTGAATACTGGAGTCTTGAGCACTCAGATTATTGTTATCTTCATGCTACTGTGATTGGTTGAGAGATGGGTCAATTTGAGACAGTAGAGTTCTCTTGGTGATTTCTTCTGGAAATGTTGGAAAAGGCAAGTTCTCTTTCTTTCAGGGTTGTAAGCTTGTGGGATGTAATCATGAGGAGATTGGTTACCATCTTGCCAATATGTGATAAAAAGAAAGTCTAAGCACAGTCACACAGAGAAAAACAGAGTGAAGAGATAGAGATGGACAGCTGAAGCACTCCCATCCACATGCAAATTAACTCTTGGCAGTGTGAACTTCTTTCTGTTCCTCTGTATCCCTTAGTCCTGTCTTTTCTTACCCATGACCAATGTGCTATAATATACCTCTTCCTCTTCTTCAGACATCTTATATTTAGAGCTTCATGAGGTTTGAGACCAGGTCAGCTTTATTCACCACTAACTACCAACAGAGGTGTGTGGTAGAATAAACTTTACATCAATACTGGAAATGATGTCATATTCCATGCCAGATGAAGTGACTATAACAATTCACTTTAAGGTTTAACTTAATATGACATTTCAAGTAATTAATGACAAAAAACTATTTAAATTAACCAAATCATAAAAGTTTATGGATTATTTACCTTTATAAAATCTGTGAGAGACTCAAGTACCACTGGACTCAACTTTCACTATAGCTTTTCAGAGAATTCCAACATATATTCACAAATGGAGTTAGTATCTGTTGATTCCCTTTTGCTTTGGAAGTTATAGAAATGTTTCCTGGTTCTTCCTTTGTCAAATAATTTTGGATTGCATCTTAGACATTTTGAACATTATATGACTTTGGATCTTGTTTTAATCCAATGGGAACTGTTGATTTGTTTAGTTTTATTTTAACAAAGCAGACAAAGGAATGGCTGCAGCAACTTTTAATGACGTGATTTCAATATTAGTTCAGTTTCAAAGCTTTTGCAGTGTTGTTCAGATTTGTCCCATATTTGTGGGACTCTGGGGCAATGGCCATGACTCAGTTCTGGAAGCCTCAAATAGACTGTTCAACTTTTGAGAGAGCCCCGAAGTTCATGTATGACTTTCTGGGTTCCCTTTCTTAAGTTGTCTCCTCTCTTCAATATTTCTTACACTTTTTGCCTTCCGAGATCCCCCTTTCTTAGTCTTCGTCTAAAATCTGAGATATTTATTAGTCTCACTGCTCTGGTGAATCAAGTCCTGGTATGGTGTTGTAGGATGAACACTGAATTACTACCCACAAGATCAGTGGTTCAAACCCACCCCAGAAACCAGAAACAAAACCACTTAGAAACCATATATATGGTTGCCATGAGTGAAAACCAATTCAATGGCACTAGAACTGACTCGACGGCACTTAACAACAACAACAACAACAACAGCAACAACAAAGCTCTGATACCTAATTCCCAACACTGTATCTACCTCTGAAGGTAGAAACAAAGGAACAGGAATTTTTCCTACCTTGTTTAGATGACAATTCCTCTGGTTATAGTTTTTGGTAAGTGCCACTGATTCGGTTCTGATTCAGTGGCCCTGTTTCCAAGGTTGTAAGTCTTTGCAGAAGCAAAAAGTCTTATATTTCTCCTTGGAGCATCAGGTGGGCTGGAACTGCTGACTTTGTGGTTGGCAATCTAGTGCTTATGATATAGGACCACTGTGTTGTTAGTGAGAGAAGGCTTTAATTTGTAGTTATCTGGAGCTGCTGTAACAAGTGGATGGCTTTAACAAACAGAAATTTATTTTCTCACAGTTTAGTCCATATTCAGAGTGCCAGGATAGGGGAAGGTTTTCTCTTTGTCAGTTCCAGGGAAAAGTCCTTGAATTTTTCAGCATCTGTAGGCTCAGCATTCCTTGGAGATCTTTATGTGTCTTGGCATCAGTCTTTCCCTAGATCTAGGCATTTCATGGGAGTCCTGGTGTGGTGCTGTGGGCTAATGCATCAGACTGCAAAGTCATTTGAACTGCAAGACCGGTGGTTCAAGCTCACCAGTCACTCCTTGGTAACCCTATACAGGGTCACTATGGGTCAGAATCTACTCGACGACACTTCACAGCAGCAACAACAAGGCACTTCATGAGTCTTGGTGTGGTGATATAGGATTAGCACTGAACTACTAACCTCAAGGTTAGCAATACAAACCTACCAGCCATACAGGGTCACTATGAGTTGGACCCAGCTTGAGGGAAACAACAACAAGGAGCTTCACAGAACTGGTAGTCCAGGTAAAAAGGATACATTCCACTTCTGGTTCTTCCTTGATGCAGTAGGTCCCTCTTTCTCTGCTCACTTCTCCTTTTATCCCAGGCCACACCCCTGGGAAACTCCTTTACATTGATCAAGGTGTGAAGGTAATAAGGGTATTGTTGTTCAACCTTGATCCTTTTATTGGTTTATCACATTAGATCACGTCAGGGGAATTATCACATAACTGCCACATTGTCAAGATGGTGGATAGGGTAGATGTGCAGTGAGGAGCTCTGTCAGGAACAACACAGAATACCGGGCCAAGCAGGCTCAGGGGACAGTGCTAGAACTCTGAACCACATATAAAGGAATATTTAGAAGAGTGGAAGGCTTACAGCTAGGTGAATTTGTAGCAGAATCAAGAAATCCATTGCTTTTTAAATCAAGAAGCTCAGCTATTCCTGGAGCTGCCATCTTGGGAGAGACCAAATGGGGAAGGATCAGAACAGCCACAAATGCTTGACAGAATGACGGAGATACAGATGTGGACATTCATTTTTTGGTATCTGTTCATTTGTCTCTTGCTATATGTGCACCTCCATTCTGGTTACTAGAGGGGATGCCTGAGAGAATGGACACCCCACCCCCACCCCTGGAGGGTTCTACTATGCATGCACACAGATCTCCTCAAAATTTAAAGTGACAGTTTCCACTTAAAACCAAACAGCCACCACTTGTCAGTTTGTCGTACTGTGGTAGCTCATGAGTTACTGTGATTCTGAAAGCTATGCCACCAGTATTTTAAACAACCAGCAGAGTCACCCATAGTGGACAGGTTTCAAATGAGATTCCAGACAAAGACAGACTAGAAAGAAAGAGTGACAAACTACTTCTGAATATTTAGTCACTGAAAACCTTATGAATAGCAGAAAAACCCTGTCAGATATAGTGCCAGAAAATGTGCCGCTCAGGTTGGAAGGCACTTAAAATGCAACTGGGGAAGAGCTGCCTCCTCAAAGTAGAGTTGACCATGATAACGCGAATGGAATAAAGCCCATGGGAGAAAATCCCATGTGACCTTCATTTGCTGATGGGTTACAACTCAAAATGAAGAGAAACAGCTGTAAACATCCACTGAAAATCGGAACATGGAATGTATGAAGAATGAATATGGGAAAATTGGAAGTTGTCGAAATAAACTGGAATGCATAAACATCGATATCTTAGGCATTAGGGAGCTGAAATGGACTGGTATTGGCCATTTTGAATCTGACAACTACATGATTTACTATGTCGGGATTGACAAATTGAAGAAAATGGTGTTGCATTCATCATCAAAAAGAACATATCCAGATCAGTCATGAGGTACAACACTGTCTGTGATAGGAAAATATCCATGTGCCTACAGGGAAGCCCAGTTAATACCACTATTATTCAAATTTATGCATCAACCACTAAAGTCAGTGAGGATGAAATAGAAGAATTCTACCAATTTCTTCAATCTGAAATTGATCAAACATGCAATCAAGATGTATTGCTCATTACTGGTGATTGGAATGCAAAGGTTGGGAGAAAAGAAGGATCAGTAGTTGGAAAATATGGCCTTGGTGATAGAAATGATGCTGGAGAATGCATGGCAGAATTCTGCAAAACCAATGATTTGTTAATTTCAAATACCTTTTGTAGACAACATAAGAGACGACTATACACGTGGACCTCGCAAGAAGGAAAATATAGAAATCAAATGGACTACATTTGCAGAAAGAGAAGATAGAAAAACTCCATATCATCAGTGAAAATAAGGCCAGGGGCAGACTGTGGAACAGACCATCAATTACTCGTAGGCAAATTCAAACTGAAACTGAAGAAAATGAAAACAAGTCCACAAGAGCCAAAATATGATCTTGTATGTATCCCACCTGAATTTAGAGATCATCTGAAGAACAGATTTGATACATTAAACACTAAAGACTGATGACCAGAAG
>NW_006408603.1:140410-143765 GCF_000296735.1 Chrysochloris asiatica | reverse complement strand
AGAGTGGCAACAGTAGTGAGGTTAGCCCAGGATAAGGCAGTGTTTCATTCTGCTGTACATAAGGTCGTTATGGGTCGGTACTGATTTGATGGCACCTAACAACAACAACAACTATGTCTAAGTTACTCATCCCTATCAACCCTATATGCAGAGGGGATGGAATTGATGCTTGATGTGAGGACTTGTTCCCTCTCAGTTGGTATATTGAGCTACTACATCCATAAGTATAGCTCAAGTTCATCAAATTGTAGCAAGTTACACTTGTTTCCTTCATTTAAAAACAAAACAAAACATTTCCCCCCTAATCTTCCTCTAGTCAAGTTCTGATCATTAAGCCATCGTAGCTTGGTCACAAGGGTCCTATCTACAAGTTTGGGCATTCTTGTGCATCTCCCTCACTATATAACACCTGGATGCTTTGCTGCTCTCAGCTCTAACAATGGATGATTGTTTTTGAAGTAGATCACCAAGCCTTTCTTCTGAGGTATCTCTGGGTGGACTTAAACCTCCAATAGTTTATTTAGTAGCCAAGTGTGTTAACCATTTGCAGCACCCAGAGACTGTTTCAACATGTGTGGTATTATTGTAAAGAACAAAAATAGTTCAGAGGCAAATAAGACAGATCAAGATTCAAATAGTAGCTCCAAGTAACTATCCTGCAAGAAATTTAGATATGTAAAAGTTTTTTTTGTTGTTGTTGTTGTTAGGTGACATTGGGTTATTTTCAACTCATAGCAGACCCTATGCACAACAGAATGAAACACTGTTCAGTAATGTGCCATCCTCACAATTATTCTTAAGCTTAAACCCATTGCTGCTGCCACTGTGCCAACACATCTCATTCCTTTTTTTCATTGATCCTCCACTTTACTGAGCATGATGTCTTTCTCCAGGGACTGGTCCCTCCTAATAATATATCTGATGTATGCAAGATGAAGTCTCACCATCCTGACTTTAACAAACACTCTGGCTGTCCTTCTTCCAACACAGATTTGTTTGTTCTTCTGGCAGTCCATGTTACTTTTAATATTCTTTTCTAACACCATAACTCAAATGCATAGATTCTTTTGTTCTTCCTTATTCATTGTCCAACTTTCACATGCTTATGAAGCTATTGGAAATACCATGACTTGAGTCTGGTGCACCTTAGTCCTTAAATTGACATCTTTACTCTTGAATGCTTTAAAAAGGTCTTGTGCTGCACTGGTTATAAAAAATGGGGTCTATAAAGGCATGAAGTGGCTGGTTTACAAGCTTTCATGATTGTGCTTAGTTTCAGAATGAGGAGGGTAAGGTAGAATCCCTGCTGAATAGTTTTCCTGTCTATATGGGGGAGGATGTGGATATGATTTTATGATTTAATGGTGTGGTGCTGTGGGATAAAGCAAGGTCCATTTGAACCACAACATTGTTGTCCAAACTCATCAGCTGTTTTTCAGAAACCCTATACAGGTCGTTGTAAGTTGGACCCAACTCGGCCACATTTAAAAACAATTCTTATCATGACTAATTGTGCTTGTCACAACTGTAAATGTAGAAGACATGAAACTAAAAGGGGGGAGTAGTTAATCTTTCACTTCAGGAACAGAGGACCCAAGAACCATCAAGAGGAAACATCATGAGTGGAATGTGGGAGTCTAATTAGAAAAGTGGTGCAGCAGAGATGGAGGCAGAGGTGATGGTATAGAAAGATAAAGCAGCTGAGGACTCTAGGCCCATCCAATGAGAAAGGCTATGTGCCTGTGGGCTGGAAGCTGGCTTGCAAAATGTGCTCTTTGTACATTTAAATGAATATATGTTTTATGTGTGGTATGTGTACTTTAAAAACAAACAAAAAAGGGAATAGAGGTAAATATTGTTAACTGATGATAAATGAAGTTGATTATAATCATTGCAATGAAGCAAAATATGATTTATTAAATGTAAATCTGATGATCTGCCCTCTAAACTTCCACTCAATTTGCATAAAAGCTTTGAAAAAGTAAAGAGGTGTTGTGCAGCAGATTTGCTTTCTAGACTGCTGCTTCCATGAGTGCTGATAATGGACCCAAGCAAAATGAAGTCTTTAATGTCAATCTTTTCTGTATTTATCATGATGTTATTTATTGGTCCAGTGGTAAAGATTTTTGTTTTCTTTACATTGAGGTGCATCCGTACAGATGGCTTTGGTGTTTGATCTTCATCAGTATTTTAAGTACTCTTCACTTTCAGCAAGCAAGGTTGTATCACCTGCTTGTACAGGTTGTTAATGAGTTTTCCTCCAATCCTGATGTCATGTTCTTCTTCATATAATTCAACTTCTCAGATTAATTTCTCAGCATACAGATTGAATAACTATGGTGAAATAATACAACCATTATGCACACCATTCCTGATTTTAAACCATTCAGTGTCCCCTTGTTCCACTGGAATGATTGCCTCTTGGTCTATGTATATGTTCCTCATGAGCACAATTAAACATTTCTGAATATTCATTCTCCACAATGTTGTCCATAGCTTTTCATGATTCATACAGTTGAAAGCCTTTGCATCATCAATAAAGCACAGGTAAACATCTTTCTGAGGCTTAATGCACTCTATTGCAAAGTCAATTTGAATCACAATGTCAGTGGTTCAAGCTTACCAATCGCTCCTAGGAAACCCTGTACAAGATAGCTATAGTTGGAATCAACTCGAAGACACTAAACAACAACAACAAACATCTTTCTGATATTCTCTGCTTTCAGCAAAGGTCCATCTGATGTCAGCAATGATGTCCCTTGTTTCATGTCCTTATCTAAATCCAGCATGACCCTCTGGTATTTCCCTGTCAATGTACTGTTGCAGCCAATTAAAAATTTTTAAATCTTTTGAAAAATTTTACTTGCATGTGATATTAATGATATTGTCTGATGATTTCCACATTCTCTTGGATCATCTCACTTTAGAATGGGCACACATAAGCATCTATTCCCATCACTTGGCATTTCTTGTCATAGATAAGTGAGTGGCATAGAATCTCCAGTTCTGCATCAGCTCATTGAAAAATTTCAGTTTGTATTACATCATTTTCAGGGCCTTGTTCTTTGTCAATTCCTTCATTGCATCTTGGACCTCTTCCTTCAGTACCATTGTTGTTGTTGTTAAGTGCCGTCGAGTCGATTCTGACCCATAGCAACCTTGTATAGGGTTTCCAAGGAGCAGCTGGTGAGCTTGAACCGCCGAACTTGCAGTTCAAACAACTTTGCAGTCTGACGCATTAACCCACAGCACCACACCAGGACTCCCAGTACCATTAGCTCTGATCATATGCTAACTCTTGAAACGGTTGAACATTGTCCATTTCTTTTTGGTACAGTGACTGTGTATTCCTTCT
>NW_006408603.1:131628-140310 GCF_000296735.1 Chrysochloris asiatica | reverse complement strand
TTTTCCTTTTAGTATGGGTATCTTTTCTTAAGCTTTTACAATAATGGTATTATGCAATATTTGTCCTTTTGTGACTAACTTCATTCAGCATAATGTCCTCAAGGTCCATCCATATTAAGTGGTGGCTTGAAGCTTCTTTGTTATTCTTCAAGGTTGCATAATATTCCATTGTGTGTATGTACCAAAGTTCTTTATCCATTCTTTCATTGAAGGGCACTTAGGCCATCTCCATCTTTTTGCTTTTGTAAATAGTGCTGCTATGAACATTAGTGTGCATATATCTATTCGTATTTCTTGTGGATATATACCAAGTCGAGGAATTGCTGGATCATAAGGTACTTCTATTTCCAACTTTCTAAGGAAGTGCCATAAGGAGCTCTGGTAGCATAGTGGTTACGAATTGGGCTGTGAACCGCAAGGTCAGCAGTTCGAAACTACCAGCTGTTCCATGGGAGAAAGATGAGGCTTTCTGCTCCTGTCAAGATTTACAGCCTCGGAAATCCTGTACAGGGTCACTATGAGTCAGAATCGATTCCATGGCACAAACAACAAGGACGCACCATAGTGTTTTCCAGAGTGGTTGGATCATTTTGCATTCCCACCAGCAATGTTAGGAGGGTCCCAGTCTCTCCATATCCTTGCCAGCATTTATTGTCTTCTGCTTTTTTGAACTTTGCTGTTATTGCTGATGTGAGATGATATCTCATTGTTGTTTTGATTTGCATCTCTCTAATGGCCAGTGATCTTGAACATTTCTTCATATGTATGTTGGATGACTGAATTTCTTCCTTGGTGAAGTATCTGTTCATGTCCTGTGCCCATTTTTTAATTGGGTTAGTTTTTATCATGTATAGATGTTGTAGTTTCCTATAGATTTTAGAAATTAATTCCTTTTGTGATATGTAATTGCAATGATTGTTTCCCATTCTGTGGGTCTCCTTTTTACTCTTTTGGTGAAATCTTTTGATTCACATAAGTTTCTAATTTTTAGTATGTCCCAAGCATCTAGTTTATCTTCTTTTGTTTGTGTAATTTTCACAATGTTTGGTAGTGTATGTCCTGTATTTATTATTGTTGTTAAGTGTCGTCAAGTTGATTCCAACCCATAGCGACCCTGTACAGGGTTTCCTAGGAGTGACTGGTGAGCTTGAAACGCCGCCGACCTTGCAGTTCAAACGGCTTTGCAGTCTGGCGCATTAACCCACAGCGCCACACCAGGACTCCATGTCCTTGTCCTGTATTAGAGCCCTTAAATTTGACCCTATTTTTTCATTGATGACCTTTATAATTCTGGGATTCACATTTAGGTCTTTAATCCATGCTGAGTTGGTTTTTGTATATGGCATAGGTAAAGGTTTTGTCTCAATCTTTTGCATATCGACTTCCAGTTCTGCCAGTATCATCTGTGGAATAGACTATGTCTTCCCCATTTAATGTACTTTGGCCCTTTGTCAAAGATCAGTTGGCTGTATGTGGATGGGTTAATTTCTGGATTCTCAATTCTGTTCCATTGATTTATGTATCTTTCATTCTACCAGTGCCAGGCTAGTTTGACCACTGTAGCCATGCAGTAAATTTTGAAGTCGGGAAGTTAGAGGCTTCCAACTTTGTTCTTCTTCTTAAACAGGGCTTTGCTTTTCCTGGGTCTCTTTCCTTTCTATATAAAGTTTGTAATTGGTTGTTTTTGTTCCCCCCACCCCATCCTTTAAAATAATGTTGTTGGAATCTGGATTGGGATTGCATTATATGTGTAGATTGCTTTGGGCACTACTGACATTTTCACAATGTTAAGTCTTTCTGTCCAGGAGCATGATATATTCTTCCATTTTTGTAAGTCTCTTGTAGTAGTGTTCTGTAGTTTTGTTTGTATAGGTCCTTTGTTTCTCTGGTTATGTTTATTCCTAAATATTCCATTTTTGGTAGCTATTTTAAATGGTATTGATTTCCTAATTTCTTTTTTAGTGCTGTCATTATTAATATAGAAGAATCCAATTGATTTTTGTATGTTGATCTTTTACCCTGCCACTTGGCTGGATCTTCAATGAGTTCTAGTAATTGTTTTGCTGAGTCTTTGGGGTTTTCTATGCATAGGATCATATCATCTACAAATAGAGAGTGTTTTACTACCCATTTACCAACTTGTTGTTGTTGTTGTTAAGTGCCGTTGAGTCAGTTTCGACCCATAGCCACCCTGAACAGGGTTTCCGAGGCTGTAAATCTTCACGGAAGCAGAACGTCTCATCTTTCTCCCATGGAGCAGCTGGTAGTTTCGAACTGCTGACCTTGCGTTTCGCAGCCCGATCCATAACCACTATGCTACCAGAGCTCTTTTACCAATTTGGATGGCTTTAATTTCCCTATCTTGCCTTATAGCTCTGGCCAAGACTTCCAACATGGTATTTAATAAAAATGGTTCCTGTTTGCAAAGGGAAGGCTTTCAGTATCTCTCCACTGAGAGTGATGTTTGCTGTTGGCTTTGTATATATATTGTCATTATGTTGAGGATTTTCCCTTCAATTCTTACTTTGTTTAGTGTTTCTATTAGGAATGGATGTTAGATTTTATTAAATGCTTTTTCTGCATCAATCTATATGATCATCATGTGGTTCTTTTTTTAAAAAATTTATATAGTGGAGTACATTGGTTGTTTTTCTAATATTGAACCATCCTTGCATCCCTGATATGAATCTTACTTGGTCATGATACATTATTTTTTTGTATGTGTTTTCAAATTCTGTTGGCTAGGATTTTGTTGAGAATTTTTACATCTATGTTCATGAGGGATATTTGTCTATAATTTTCTTTCTTAATGATGTCCTTCTCTAGTATTGATGTGAGGGTTATGCTTACCTCATAAAATGCTTTAGGAAGTTTTCCATCCTTTTTTATATTCTGGAATAATTTGAGTAGAATTGGTGATAGCTCTTCCTTGAATGTTTGATAAAACTCACTAGTGAAGCCATCTGGACCTGGACTTTTTTTGGTTGAGAGTTTATTGATGACATGATCAATTTCTTCCTTTGTTGTAGGTCTGTTCAAGTTTTCTACTTCATTCTGTGTAAGTTTAGGCAGGTTGTTCTTTTCTAAAAATGTATCCATCTTCTCTGGATTTTCAAATTTGTTGGACTACAACTCTTCATAATATGTTGTTATTATCCTTTTAATTTTTATTGGTTCTGCTGTGACATCACCCATGTTGTTTCTTATGTGTGTTATTTGTGTCTTTTCCCTCTTTTCTTTTGTTTTATTTTCCAAAGGATTGTCAATTTTATTAATCCTTTCAATGAACCAGCTCCTTGTCCTGTTGATTCTTTCTATGGTTTTTCTGTTCTCTATCTTGTTTCTCTCTGCTCTAATCTTTATTATTTTTTTTTCTTCTGTTGACTGAAGAGTTACTTTGCTGATCTATTTCTAATTGTTGGAGATGCTATGTTAATGTGTTGATTTTTGCTCTTTCTTCTTTTTGGATGTGTGTATTTATTACAATAAATTATTCTTTCAGCACTGTTTTTGCTGTGTCACAAAGATTTTGAAATATTGTGTTTTCATTCTCATTTGTTTCTAGAAACTTTGTGAATCATGTTTTATTTCTTCTGCTACCCAGTTCCTTTTAAGCAGGGTGTTATTCACTTTCCATGTATTTGATTTTATTTCCTTGTCTTCCTATTGTTGATTTCTGATTTTATAGCATTGTGGTCTGAGAAGATGCTTTGTAATATCTTGATGTTTGTAAATTTGTGGAGCTTGTTTTGTGGCTTAAGGCTTGGTCTATTCTGGAGAATGTTTCATGTGCACTGGAAAACAATGTGTATTGTGCTCTTGTTGGGTTGAATGCTCTGTACACATTTATGAGGTTAAATTGGCTGACTGTATTTCGCCCACTATTGTTGTAGATTTGTCTATTTCTTTCTTCAAGTCAATTAGAGTTTGCATTATGTATTTTGTAGCTCTTTCATTGGGAGTGTAGATACTTACTACAGTTATGTCATTTTGTTCAATTGACCCTTTGATGATGAAATAATGTCCATCTTTATCTATTATACTGGTTTTTACCTTAAAGTTAATTTTATCAGTATTGCCACTCATGCTCATTTTTTTGTTTCAAGTAGCTTGGTATGTTTTTTCCATCCTTTAACTTTTAGTCTGTTTTTGTCTTTGTGTGCAATGCGTATCTCTTATGGACAGCATATTAAAAGATCTTGTTTTCTTATCCATTCTGCCACTCTCTGTCTTGTAACTGGTGTATTTAATCCATTGACATTCAGTGTAATTATCGATAGGTATGAATTAATTGCTGACATTATTTTGTTTGTTTGTTTTGTAGTGCTGCTGGTTTCTTTGTTCTGCATGCATTCCTGTGCTGAGTTAATTTTTTTTTTTTATGTTTTCTTTCTTGTCAGTTTCTTCATAGTTTTAGTGTTTTTCTGTTCCTCTTTGATTTTCATTTTCTTGGTATGTCATGAAATATTAATTTTCTTTCAGTTTACCCTGTTCTATTAACTTTTTCCTCCACTTAAAACAATTAATTTTATCCTACAGTTTACCTTGACCTCCTCACCACCGGGAGCTCTGATCCTATGTTTTTACCTTCTTTCACATTGTAATTGTTTTGATCATAAACTGACCTCCCATATCCTCAGAATTTGGTTTATAGTTTTGTTCTGTTCTAGACTCTTCCATCTGTTGATTGTGTTCTGAGTGGTGCTGCCATATATGTCATTCTCTGGTTTTTGTCTGTTCTTGTTGGTTTTCAGTCCACAGAACTCTCTTTAGTATGTTGTGAAGTGCTGGGTTTTCTTTGGCAACCTTAATGTCTGTTTATCCTGGAATGTTTTTATTACACCGTTGTATTTGATTAACAGCTTTGCTGAATAGATGATTCTTGGTTGGCAACTTTTTTTCTTTCAGGATTTTATATATGCCTCCCCATTGCTTTCTTGCCGACGTAGTTTCTGCTGAGATCAGAACTTAATCTGATTTGCTTGCAATTGTAAGTAACACTTCTCTTTTCCCTAGCTGCATTCAGGATTTTCTCCTTATCTTTGATTTTGGAGAGCTTGATTATGATATTTTTTGGTGACTTCTATTGGAGGTCTATCCTTCCTGGGGTTTGCTGAACTTCTTGAGTGCTTATCTTTTTATTTTTCAGGATGTTAGGGAAATTTTCTTCCAGCCGATCTTCAACTATCTCCTCTGTGGACTTATGTGATTCTTCTTGTTATAGAATGCCAATAATACTTTTTTTTTTTTTTTAAATGTGTTTACTTGTACTTTATTGAGTATGCAAAGGCTTTCAACTGTGTTGATCATGACAAACTATGGATAACACTGCAAAGAAAGGTTATTTCAGAACACTTAATTATGTTCATGATGAATCTGTACATAGACCAAGAGGCAGTTGTTTGAGCAGAACAAGGGTATATTGGATGGTTTAAAAACAGGAGAGGTATGTGCCAGGATTGCATTCTTTCACCATACTTCTTCAATCTTGGACTTATAATCAACGCTTATGGAAACAACAGCCAAGAAATTAAATAACATACTGCATTTGGTAAATCTACTGCACAAGACCTTTTTCAAGTGTTTAAGAGCAAAGATATCATCAGTTTGATAAGTAAGGTGCACCTGACCCAAGCCATGGTATTTTCAATTGCTTTGTTTTCATGTGAACGTTGAGTAATGAATAAGGGAGACCACAGAGGAATTGATGCATTTGAGTTATGGTGTTGGAGAAGAATATTAAAAGTACCATCAACTGCCTGGAGAACAAACAAATCTGTGTTAGAAGAAGTACAGCTAGAATGCTTCTTAGAAGACCGGATGGTGAGATTTGGTCTCTCATTCTTCAGATATGTTATCAGGAGGGACCAGTCGCTGGAGAAGGACATCATGCTTGATAAAGTGGAGGGTCAGCGAAAAAGAGGAAGACTCCAAATGAGATGGATTGGCACAATGGCAGCAGCAATGGGCTCAAATGAACAACAATGAGGAAGACTGTGTTTCATTTTATTGTGCATAGGGTCACCATGAGCCAGAACTAGCTCAAAGACACCTAACAACAACAACAACTATCTTGAAGACATATTGTGTGCACATCCAATTAGCACGGCCCCTCCCAAATGGGTCATTTCCCAGAACTCTCCACCTATTCCTGGGAATAAACAGGATGCCCTCTCCTGTTGTTAAGTGCCATCTAGTTTGTTCTGAGTTATACGATCCTGCATAGGATTTTTGTTGTTGTTGTTGTTTTTTTAAGTTTTTATTGTGAATTATGTGGGTTTACATGGGATAACATGAGTTTTACAGTCATCCTATTGTATTTCATTTCATTACAACAATCACAGTCCTCTCCATGCATCATCAAATAACCAAAGAGTACACCTCACAGGCCCGCTCCCCCCTCCTCCCACCAGTGAGCACAAAGCCCCTTTCCCTCTTTGAGTCCAGTGTCCCCAGCCGCTCCATCTGTCCACGTCATCGTCTCTGTCTCCATCCCCAGCATCACTGCCTCTCTAGGTAGGATCACGCTCTTCGCTCTTCTCACTTGATGGTCCCAGGGACCTCCGCTCGTGGGTTGTAAAATCAATCACTCCCCTGCTTTTGTCAAAAAAATCTACGTCTTCATTTCCAACCCTCATAGTCAGTCCTGATGGCATTTATTCACCTTTGTACCACAAGAGTCTTATCCCCATTTCCTTTCACCAGCCTGGTCCCAACAGATTGACAATCATTCAGTGGAGGTTTTACCTACCCTGCCCTGTCTGGAACTAGGCTCCCTCTTTAAAGCTTTCAAGCCAGTCACTTCTTGCCTTTATAGTCCATTCCCCCTCCATTTTGGGTAGCCAATGTCTAAGTTGCCCATCCCTGTCAACCCTGTGTACTGAGAGGGTGGGAGTGATCCTTGCTGCAAAGATCTGTTCCCTTTTTTGAGCTACCACATCTATAAGTATAGGTAAAGTTCATTAAATTGTAGTGGGTTACTCTTTCTTTTTTTTTTTTTTTTCCTTCCCTCTTCTTTCTTCTTCTAGTCAAGCTCTGATCATCCAGCCATCAAAGCCAGATCAAGTGGGGGCCATCTGCAAGTATGGGTGTTGTTGGGTATTTCCCCTTACTTCATATCAGCTGGATGCTTCACTCTCTGCTCTAGTCCTCTGTGACTATGTCACCATCTCTGGGCCCAGGAGTCCCCGGGTCTTGCCATATTGCTGGCCATCCAAGTCTCCAACCGGGTTCACAGGAGTTTTTTGAATGTGGTTGGACTTAGATCCCAACTTCATTACTGTTTTTTCCACCCTCTTCCCTTATAGATGACCAACGTGGTCACCAGCCAGACCACATGCCTGCTCATGTATTCCCCTTGAGTCTTAGTCTTGGAAGAGAGCTTGCTCTGAGGGGACCCTACCACTTGCCTTGATGGCTCCCAGGTGAACAGCTTACTTGTTCCTGTAGTAATCAGTCAGACTGCCATTATTGTTTCTGATTTTTCCTGCTGGTCTTTCTTCTCGAATTATCCTCTGTGTTCTTCTAGCCACTCCAGGCTGGTCTACTCATCTATTCCAGTGGAAATTTCCCACCTCAGACAATTCTGGATGGGGTTCTGGTTTACACCTATGATCTTATGCATTGCAAAAGCTCCACAGGAGGTCCCTTTCACTGGACAACTTCTAGCCCCCTTTAAAGTATTCCAATCAGTTATAGGCTGAAGATGGACTTACAAGCTTTCTATTGTGATGTTTCAGGCTATCCCCCCCACCCCAAGTGTCTACTTCACAATGCTAGGCAAGGGAAACCAATATTCAAAATACAGCCAAGCATCTTAACTTTATTCCCCTCTTTTACCCCTTCCAACCATGCCTTAATCCCTGTATCCAAAAGCCCTATTGTTCCACGTTTGTGCATACATCATCACCTGCCTAACTGTTCTCCCATCTGCTTTGTTCTTCCATTCCCCTCCCCCTTCTTGTGTATTGCCCACTGCCCCCAGCACCCAAGCTATCCTGTGTCTATTCCATACCCTGTGCTCTACCTTTCCCTCCCTCCCTCCCTCCCCTCATCTCATCCCATACAACCCGGATATCAGCAATTATACATATATTTTCTTTTTTTTCCCTTTTGGGTGGGTTACTTTTCTTAGTCTTTTAAAATAATGGTCTTATGTAATATTTCTTATTTTGTTTGGACTAATTTCACTCAGCACAATGTCCTCAAGGTTCATACATGTTATGTGGTGGCTTGCAGTTTCCTTGTTGTTCTTCAAGATAGAGTAGTATTCCATTGTGTGTATGTACCACAGTTGATGGGCACATAGGCTGTCTCCATCTTTTTATTTCTGTAAATAGTGCTGCTATGAACATTGGTGTGCATAACTCGTGTTATGGCTTGTACTTCTTGTTGGTAAATAACAAGTAGAGAAATTGCTGGATCATAAGTTATTTCTATTTACAACCTTCTGAGGAAGCGCCATATTGCTTTCCAGAGTGGTTGGACCATTTTGCAATCCCACCAACAATGTAGGAGGATCCCAGTCTCTCTACATCCTTGCCAGCATTTATTGTCCTCTACTTTTTAAAATCTTTTTTGTTACTACTGGTGTGACATGATATCTCATTGTTGTTTTAATTTGCATCTCTCTAATGGCTAGGAGCTCTGGTAGCGTAGTGGTTACGAATCGGGCTGCGAACC
>NW_006408603.1:127977-130913 GCF_000296735.1 Chrysochloris asiatica | reverse complement strand
TTTTCGTATAGAGTGTGAGGTAAAGGTCTTTTGCATATTGCTTTCTAGTTCTGCCAGAACCATCTATTAAAGATACTATCTCCTTCCCATGCAATATACTTAGGCACTTTGTTGAAAATCAGTTGGCTGTATGTGGATGGGTTAATTTCTGAATTCTTAATTCTGTTCCATTGATCATCTTTCAATGTATCTTTCATTTTACCAAGCTGTTTTGACCACTGTAGCCATGTAGTAAAATTTGAAATCAGGAGTGAGAGGCCTCCAACCTTGCTCTTCTTCTTAAGCAGTGCTTTGCTTATCCTGGGTCACTTTCCTTTCCATATAAAGTTTGTAATTATCTTTACCATCTCTTTGAAGAATGTTATTGGAATCTGGATTGGGATTGCATTATATGTGTAAATTGCTTTGGGCAGTATTGATATTTTCACGATGTTGAGTCTTCCTACCCAGGAACATGGTATGTGCTTCCACTTTTGTAAGTCTCTTTTGTTTTCTTGTAGTAGTGTTTTGTAATTTTCTTTGTGTATATCCTTTGTTTCTCTGGTTACGTTTATTCCTAAATACTTCATCCTTTGGGCAGCTATTGTAAATAGCCAAATGTATATTGCTTCATATATATTGGTGTTTTTTCATTGGGAGCGTAGATATTTATTATGGTTATGTCATCTTGCTCAATTTATCCTTTGATCATGAGACAGTGTCCTTTTTTATATCTTCCACTGGCTTTTGTCTTAATGTTTACTTTATCAGAGATTGGTATTGCCACTCCTGCTTGTTTATGGTTGCAGTTAGCTTAGTATAAGTTTTTCCATCCTTTAACTTTTAGTCTGTGTTTGTCTTTGTGTGTAGGGTGTGTCTCTTGTAGGCAGTATATTGAAGGGTCTTGTTTTATTATCTATTCTGCCACTCTGTCTCTTCACTTGTGCATTTAATCCATTGACATTCAATGTAATTATTAAATGGCATGAATTAATTGCTGTCATTATGTTAATGTTTTGGTAGTGCTGTTCGTTTCTTTCTTCTGCATGCCTTCTTGTGCTGATGTTTGTGTTTTTTTGTGCTATTTCTTGTCAGTTTCTTCTTAGTTTTCATGTTTGCTTGTTCTGCTTGGAAGTTCGTTTTCATGGCAAATTGTGAAGTATTAACTTTCTTTGGGGTTACCTTATAGTGTCTTAACTTTTCCCTCCATTAAAAAACAATGTTTTATTGTGAATTATATGGTATTTTACATGGGAGAACATTAGCTTTACATTCATCCTATCATATATCATTACATTGCCATGGTTACATTCCCCTCCATGCATCATGAAACAACCAAAGGTTATACCTTGCAAGCTTGCCCCCTCATCGTCAGCACACAGCCTCTCTCCCTCTCTGGGTCTAAAGTCCCCAGCTGCTCCATCTCTCCACGTCATTGTCTCTGCCTCCATCTCTGGCATCACTGTTTCTCTGGGTAGGGTCCTGTTCTCTGCTCTTCTCCTTTGATGGTCCCAGTTACCTGCACTCCTAGACAGCAATGTCAATGACTTTTGTCTTGCCACACTGCTGGCCAACCAGGTCTTTACCCTGGTTGGTTCACAGGATTCTATTGAACGTTGTAGGGCTTAGATCGTAGGTTCGTTGCTGTTTTTTCCTCACTTCCCTTTATTGGTGACTAATGTGGTCACCATTAAGAGCACATGTCTGCTCGTATATTCCCATTGAGTCTTACTCTTGGAAGGAGATTTGCCCTGAGGGGACTCAACCACTTATCTTGATGTCTCCTGGGTAAGAAACTTGCTTGTTCTTGTAATAATCAGTTGGACTGCCTATATTGTTTTATATTTTTCCTGTTGGTTTCTTTTTCAAGAAGTATCTTCTGTTCTTCGAGCTGCTCCAGGCTTGTCCTTTCAAGTGGAAATTTCCCACATCAGAAGATTCTGGATCGGGTTCAGTATTCCACTAATGGTCTTACCTAATGCAGAGGCTCTGCAGGAAGTTTCCTTCACTGGGCATATTTTAGCCCCATTTTATGTATTCCAATCAGTTATAGGCAGAAGACAGACTTACAAGATTTCTATGGTGATATTTCTGTCTATTCCTTTCTCTCCCCATCATGTGTCTATTTTATAATGGTATGCCAGAGAAACTAAGATTCAAAAGACAGCCAAACATCTTAACATTATTTCCACCCTTTTCCCCATTCCAACCATGTCTCAATCCATGTATACCAGAGCCCTGTTGTTCCAAGGTTGTATATACATCATTACCTCTGTCCCACTTAGCCCATGCAATCCTGCCTAATTGTTTTCCCACCCAATTTGTTCTTCCATTCCCCTCCCCCTTCTTGTGTATTCCCCGCCTCCCTAGCACCCAAACTATATTGTGTTTATTCCCTACCCTGTACCCCACCTTCCCCTCCCTCCTTTCACCCCACCCCCCACATCCTGAAAACTGGCAAGAGTTCCACCCCCGCTTTTAGTATGGGTTCTTTTGCTTAATCTTTTACAGTAGTGGTCCTATGCAGCATTGCTCCTTTTGTGACTGACTAATTTCACTCAGCATAATTTCCTCAAGGTTTATCCATGTTATGCGGTGGCTAGCAGCTTCCTCGTTATTCTGCAAGGTAGCATAGTATTCCATTGTGAGTATGTACCACAGTTTGTTTACCCATTCCTCAATTGATGGACACTTAGGCTGTCTCCATCTTTTTACTTTTGTAAATAGTCCTGCTATGAACATTGGTGTGCATATATCTATTTGTGTTATGGCTTGTATTTCTTGTGGGTAAATACCAAGTAGAGGAATTGCTGGATCATAAGGTATTTCTATTTCCAACCTCTGAGGAAGAGCCATATTTCTTTCCAGAGAGGTTGGACCATTTTGTAATCCCATCAGCAATGCAGGAGTGTCCGTCGCTCCACATCCTTGCCAGCATTTATTGTCCTCTACTTTTT
>NW_006408603.1:121124-127034 GCF_000296735.1 Chrysochloris asiatica | reverse complement strand
AAAAACTGCTCCTAAAGCCGAGGCTGTAAAAAGTTCCAAAAGCAAGTTTCTCCCAAGGAATTAACTCAGTATATTGGTGTATTCTGGGGCTTTGTCTAGAGAATAATAGGAAACCATTCAGGTAGGTGTCTTGCTTCTTCATGCAGGCCTCGACCAGCCAGCTGACACAGCGGGACTCCTTTCAATCCTTTTCACCTTTTTCCCATTGGAGATTAGGTGCTATAGGTATGTTAATTAGCCTGGAGAAACCGAGTTGCTGCCCTGGGATTTGAACCTGAAAAGTATCATATAACTATTTGCTTGAAGTTCTGGAAAATTAAGGATGTTAGATTATCAAGACAATTTGTGATATATGCTTTAGAATTTGTACCTGTAAATCATTGTGTCCTGTTTTGAACGATTAATCACATTTCACTTCTGTACTCCGTCTTAATAAACCCCTTCCTTTGTGTAAAGCTCCTCTCCGAAATAAAACGGGGGCACAGACCGAAGCCCGCATGCGATGCATTATGGCTGGCATGTGAGGCGTTACATCTGGCAAGGCATACGTTAAAGTTTGCAGGGTGGTGCTTTACTGCTTGCAGGGGCCACGATGCCCGTATTCCAGGATCTGCCCGACAGTGGCGCATCCACTCTGGTCTCGGGGTGTCTTCTTGTCTTTCTTGTTGTGTCTTTGTGTGTACTTTTTCTCTATCTCTGTCGCCACCAGATCTCCCTCCTTTGTGAACCGAACCCCCTTGTTGAGGGGGAAGTGAGAAGTTTCCAACCTTCTTCTTAAGTAGCGCTTTGCTTATCTTGGGTCTCTTTCCTTTCCATATAAAGTTTGTAATTGTCTTTTCCATCTCTTGGAAGAATGTTGTTGGAATCTAGATTGGGATTGCATTATATGTGTAAAATGCTTTGGGCAGTATTGACCTTTTCACAATATTAAGTCTTCATATCCAGGAGCATGCTGCATTCTTCCATTTTTATAGGTCTCTTTTGGTTTCTTGTAGTAATGTTTTGCAGTTTTCTTTGTATGAGCCCTTTGTTTCTCTGATTGCCTTTATTCCTAGATATTTCAACCTTTGGGCTGCTATTGTAAATGGTATTGCTTTCCTCATGTCCTTTTCAGTGTTGTCATTGTTGGTATAGAGGATTCTAGCTGATTTTTGTATGTAGATTCTGTATCCTGCCATTTTGCTGAATCTTCCAATGAGGTCTAGTGGCTTTTTTACTTAGTTTTTGGGGTTTTGTACATATAGGATCATATCGTCTGCAAATAGGGAGTTTTACTTCCTCATTGCCAGTTTGGATGCCTTTAATTTCCTCATCTTGCCATATAGTTCTTGCTAAGACTTCCTTCACAATATTGAATAGGAGTGGTGACAAAAGGTATCCTTGTCTGGTTCCCATTCACTGAAGGAAGGCTTTCAGTTTCTCTCCATTGAGAGTAATGTAGGCTGTTGGTTTTGTATATATGCTCTTAATTGTGTTGAGGAATTTCCCTTCAATTCCTACATTGTTGAGTGTTTTTATCAGGAATGGATGTTGGATTTTGTCAAATGCCTTTTCTGCATCAATCGATGTGATCATGAGGTACTTTTATCTTTTCTTATTTATATGGTGGAGTATGTTGATTGTTTTTCTTTCCCTCCATTTAAGACAATCTATTGTATCCTGTAATCTACCTGACCTTCTCACTACCTTGGATCTCTATTGCTACATTTTTCACTTTTTTGACATTGTTATTATTTTGATCTTCAGTTGACCTCTTTGCTCCTTTGAATTCATTGTTGTAATTTTGTTATGATCTGGACTCAGCTATCCATCATCTGAGTTTCAGGTGGTGTTGCCACACCTGTCAATCGCTGGTTGTTTTCTGTTCTTGTTGGTTTTCAGTCCAAAAAACTCCCTTTAGGATGTTTTGAAGTACTGGATTGGCTTTGACAACATCTCTTAGCTTCTGTTTATCCTGGAATATTTTGATTGCACCATCATATTTAATTGACAGTTTTGCTGCATAGACGATTCTTGGTTTGCACTTTTTTTTCTTCTAGTGTTTTATATATGTCTCACCATTGCCTTCTTGCCTGCATGGTTTCTGCTGAATAGTCTGAGCTTAATCTGATTTGCTTGCCCTTGGAAGTAACATTTCTCTTTTCCCTGGCTACTTTTAGGATTCTCTTCTTGTCTTTTATTTTGGAGAGCTTGATTTTTATATGTCTTGGTGATTTTCTTTTGGGGTCTATACTTCCTGGGGTATATTCAGCTTCTTGAATGTTTATCTTCTCATCTTTCAAGATGTTAGGGAAATTTTCTTCCAGAAGCTCTTCAACTATGTCCTCTGTGGACTTCTCTGATTCTTCCTGTTCTGGAATGATAATAATTATTAAGTTCTTCTTCTTCATGTTATCCAGCATGAATCTTAGACTTCTTCAGATTTTTTATCCTTTTTTTCCTGCTTGCTCTTCTATCTTAGCAGTATTGAGAGATTTGTCTTCCAGCTCTCTGGTTCCGGGTTCCAGCTCTTCAATTTGGCTCCTTTCCCCTTTCACTATATCGTCCATTCTGATATTTTATTATTAATCATCTGGCCCTCTTTTTTCAGAATTTGAATGATTTCTAGTGCTGTATTGATCTTGTTTGATTGCTTTTGTAGTTTTTTCTATCTCCTTCCTTGTTTACCTCCATTCCTTTTCAGAGAATTTTAATTTGTTTCCATATCATTCTTCTGAATTCCTTTTCAGATAGATCCAAAACCTGCTGTTCCTTTTCTGAAAAGCCCTTGACGGTCTCTAGCTCCTTCGTCTCACTTACACTTATCTGTTTTTGGACATGTTTTGATATCTTTTGTTGTATTTTGTTGATCATTTTCAGTAGTTATGTGGGCTTTTAATGCTTAAATGGATGTTTGTTGCTGTGTTATTAAGCTTACTGTTTCTCTCCTGGTGGATGTGATCAGGAGATAGGCTTTCCTTTTCACAGTATTGTTTAGCAGCTGTTATTGGCTTTTGTCTCAATGGTGGAATATTATGGGGTATGCTTGTTGGCTATATGGTCATGATTGCTGTCTCTTCTTGGGTAACGTAGGCAGAAAAATCTCCCACCTTCAAGAAAAATGTGGATCAAAGGCCCAAAAGCAGAAGCAATATAAAAGCAGAGGTAAGAACCAACACTTTGAAACAAAAATAAAACTGTGGCCGACTGGCTAGTCACCTTGCTACACAGGCAGTGTGTGTGCCCCATAGAAGCCTCCAGTAGTGGGTGGAGGTGTCTACTCAGTCAGGCCCCTCCTCTCATCACCACCATAGAGGTGCACAGATAGATATTGAGAAGTTAATGGGAGAAAGATTGTTTGCTATTTTTGTCTCTGAAGGTCAGTTAGGTATCTGCATGTGCACAGTGTAATTCTTGAAATAGTTGCATCTTTTTATGTTGGACTTTTACAGATTGTTCATATGATTTGTCTGTCAAACCAAACACCTTTTTTTCTTGCTGGATAGTCAGGAGTAAAGGGTCCCACACAAGTTAACACTAGGGCTGGGCCCCACAGGCAGAAGTCAAAAGCAACAGCCAAAGAATATGCCCTTGGACTGATGGGGCTCTTTCTCTCTGTGCCAAGTGAAAGCTGTGGTGTCATTGCTGAAATTTTTCGGGGGTGCGCACCCATCCACCTGAAGGTGTCCGGGCTAGGCAAATATGATGCAACAGGGAAGAGAAGGAAAAAATGTGTAGAATCCACTCACACCTCCGTTTGCAAATATCACTGTGCCGCTTTTAGCACCAGTTCCCTATGCCAGTCTGGGTATAGTCCCGCCCTCTGACCTCTGCCCAGGCAGGATGGCCGCAGAGGGAGTCCCATGTCTTGACTAATTCCTAAATCACAATATTTTCCTTTATACTGTGATTTTTTTCACTGGTGGTTGGGGGACACTGATGCCTTGAACCTTATGCTAGAGTCAGAGCTCTAGTATTGTTCTGTGAAAGCAGCTTCTCTGGGTTTTTTAGCCCTTCTCACACAAAGCCTGTCCTACCTTACTCTACTCTGCTGCTGCCAAACCCTAGAATGCTAATATTTTTTAAGTTATTCCTCTCCATTTTGTCCCAAATGAAGCTTATACTTTCTTCAAAATTTTTTTATCTTTTTTCTGCTTGCTCTTCTATCTTAGCAAAAAGAGATTTATCTTCCAGATCCCTGGTTCTGGCTTCCATCTCCATATTGCCCTTTCAGTGTATTGTATATTTCTGACATTTTATTATTAATCATTGGCACCTCTTTTTTCAGGTTTTGAATTGTTTGCAATGCTTTATCTATCTTATTTGATTGCTTCTGTAGTGCTTTCCTGACGTCCTCCTTATTTTTCTCAGCTCCTCTGTGGGGCGTGTGGATGCACCTCAGTATCATTCTCCTGAATTCCTTTTCAGGCAGTTTTAAAGCCTGTCCTCCTTCAAGTGGGAAGTCTAAGTCTACCTCTAGATCATTTGTGTCTGTTGTTCTATCTTGTTTTTGGGTATGTGTCTAAATGGTCAGTTGGTTCTTGAACATCTTCAATAATTAGATAGATGAATGTATGTTGATTTATTATTAAGCTTTCTGGTTTCCTTCAGGTAAATGTGACCAGACGATGGCCTTCTCTTTTCACTTTCTTATTATTCACCTCAGAGTAACTATAGCAGGTGTTGGCTGTCTGTCACATGTATAGCAGCTGGTATTGGCTCTTGCCTGAATGGTGGGATTTTACAATGTATGAATGCAGCTTGGCTATATGACCACAATTGCTATCTCTTTTTGGGTAGCATACGGATAAAAAGAACCCCCAAAGGTAAAAGGGAGACCAAAAAACAAAACAGCAACAGCAAAATAACAAACAAACAGATTTGTTACTGCTGTCTATAATCACATAAAAGAAAAGAAGAGAAAATAACAAACAATCATTAGCAAAATATAAGTATTACTTTAATCTTCCTTTCTCAACAGGCTATGATTATTCTGGGAGACTGTTCCATTTTAAGCAGTTTCTGTTGACTCCTCCCACTTCCTCAATTCTGGGCCCAGAGATCCTTGGTGAGTACATCAATGCACATGTGTAGTAGAATGATATGGGGGTTGGGGAGTATTCACTTGCTCAGATACCACCTCTAGTCACCAGAGTGGAGGTGTGCACACATCGGGAGACCTATGAACAGAGAGAGAAAAAAAGAATGTCCACAGCTTTTTTCTTTGAGGATCAGTCATATCTCTATAGTGAGAGTGCTCCTCTGATCCTTCACTTGCTCCATCACGCCCAAGATGGCTGCTCCAAGAAATCAGAAAACACCACGTTTCTTGCTTCTGCTGCAAATTCCACTGGCTGTAAGCCTTCACACTCTCTAAATATTCCTTTATATGTAGTTCAGAGTCCTGGGAATGTCCTCTGAACCTGCTTCTTTCGATATTCTGTGTTATAGTCTGCACCACACTTCTCCTTAATCCACCATTAAGACCCACTTCCACCCTTCTTCTTTTTATGCTTTCTGTATCATTCAATGTTTTTTTTTTCTTCTTCTTCTTCCCATGTTGCTGTTGTTGTTAAGTGTGGTTAAGTTGGTTCTGACTCATAGTGACCCTGTATAGTGCTTCCGAGGAGTGGCTGGTGCGTTTGAACCACCAACATTGTGGTTCAAACCAACTTTGTGGTCCAGTATGTATCCTACAAATATGCATGATTTAGAGTTGGATAACCAAAAGGGAAGAACACGGTCAGCATTTCTTAAGCTGGGGAAACTAAAGAAAAAAATTTAAGCCTCGACTTTCGTTATTGAAAGATTCTCTGGGCAAAGTATTGAATGATGCAGAGGGCATCAAGAAAAGATGGAAGGAATACACAGAGTCATTGTACCAAAAGGAAATGGTTAATGTTAAACCATTTCAAGAGGTACCATATGAAC
>NW_006408603.1:106733-119619 GCF_000296735.1 Chrysochloris asiatica | reverse complement strand
GGTCGCTATGAGTTGGTTTCGACTTGATGGCACCTGACAACAACAACAACGTATCCTACAGCCACACCAGGTCTCTAGCTCAGAGAATCCTTCAATATTTCAAATTGAGGCTTGAATTTTTTTCTTTTTTTTCCAGTTCTTTCAGCTTGAGAAATGCTGAGTGTGTTCTTCTCTTTTGTTTATCTAACTCCAGGTCTTTACACATGCCATTATAATACTTGACTTTGTCTTCTAGAACTGCCCATTGAAATAGTCGATTGAGCTCTTTTATTTCTTCATTTCTTCCATTTGGTTTAGCACCTCTACACTAGAGAGCAACTTCAGTCTCTTCTGCCATCCGTTTTGTCTTTTCCTTTTTTTGTGTGTATGCTTAATGATATTTTGTTTTTGTCTTGTATGATGCTTTTGATGGCATCCCACAACTCTTCTGGTCTTCAGTAATTAGTGTCTAATGCAACAGATTTCTTCTTGAGGTGATCTTTAAATTTTGATGGAATAGGTTCAAGGCCATATTTTGCCTCTTGTGGATTTAAATATTTTTCTTCAGCTTCAGCCTGAGCTTGCATATGAGCAATTTATGATTTGTTCCACAATCTGTCCCTGGCCTTGTTTTGGCTGATGATATGGAGCTTTTCCACCATCTATTTCCACAGATGTAGTCAATTGATTTCTGAGTATTATATCTGGTGAGGTCCGTGTATATAGTCATCTTTTATGTTATTTTAGAAAAGATATTTACAATGAAGGAGTCATTATTCTTGCAAAATTCTATCATGTGATGTTCTGCATAATTTCTGTCACCAAGGCAATATTTTCCAACTACTGATCCTTCCTCTTTGTTCCCAATCTTTGAATTCCAATCACCAGTAGCTATCAATACATCTTGATTGCATGTTTGATCAATTTCAGATAGAAGAAGTTGCTAAAATTCTTCAGTTTCATCATCACTTACTTTAGTGGTTGGTAGATAAATTTGACTAATAGTGGTACTATTTGATCTTCTTTGTAGGTGTATGGATATTATTTTATCCCAATAACATTATCCTTCAAGATAGATCTTGAAATGTTCATTTTGATGATGAATATAATATTACTCCTCTTCATTTTGTCATTCTTGGTATATTAAACCACATGATTGTCAGATTCAAAATGGCCAATACAACTCCATTTTAGTTCACTAATGCCAACGATATTGCTCTTTATGCATTCCATTTAATTTTTGACAACTTTCAATTTTCCTAGATTGATATTTTGAACATTCCATTTTCTGATGATTAATGGATTTTCAATTGCTTTTTCTCATTATGAGTTGTGCCCCATCAGAAAATAAAGGTCCTAAAGCTTTATTCCATCCATGTCATCACAGTCAACTCTACTATGAGGAGACAATAGCTCTTCTCCAATCACACTTTTAGTGCCTTAAAACCTGAAGGACTCATCTACTGACACTTTATCTCATTGTATTCTAGTGGTATTCATCATGTTTCAATATTCTATATTCTGGTGCTCTCTGAAAGTATTCCACTGCTATTCATAAGGTTTTCAGTGGCGAAACATTCAGAAGTAGTCTGTCTCTCTTTTTTCCTAGTGTGCCTTAGTCTCAGAACTGAGCTGAAACCTGTCCACCATGGGTGTATCCTGCTGATATTTAAAATACCAATGACATAGCTTCCAGAATCAAAGCAACATGCATGCCACTACAGTACAACAAATTGACAGAGGAGTGGTGGATGTAAAAATTAAGATATGTAACATGTTTAAAGTTTATGTAAAAATTCTAATTTAAATTTAAAAATTTAAAGTTTATGTAAAAATATGTATGTAAATATTTTCACTAAATCATTTTTGCAAAACAAGAATCTTCTAAAGGAAAAAAAAATCAATGCCTCAATTGGAGGCAGTTATTTTATAATAATGGAGAAATTGGGTTAATGTTTTAGGTCCTCATGTTTCAATAGTCTATATTCTGGTATTATATGACAGTATTCCACTGATTAACTCACAGTTTGTTTTTCTATCTATTTTCAGATACGTGTCCCCTTCTTAATTTACTGATTACAGTATACCAGATTTTCAATTTCTTAAGTGTTTGGGACATCGCATTGTAATCTGTCTGCTTCCCTGGATTTTTTGCATTTCATATGGAATAACAAAGTAAAAACCCATGGGTGATTCTTTTCTGTGTAGTAGTCTCTCACTTCCCCAAGCAGATTTGTTGTTGTATAGTGCTGCTGAGTCAGTTCTGACTCATAGCAACCCTTATAAGGTTTCCAAGGAGTGATTGGTGGGTTTGAATCTCTGACTAGGTGGGTGGCTGTTCAGTGCTTATCCTATAGCACCATACCAAGACTCCATATAGGAGCTGCTGGTGGGTTTGAACTGCCAACCATGTGGCTAGCAGTTCAATGCTTATCCTACAGTGGCACACCAGGACCCATTTAAGTAGATAGCATTGTGTCAACCTGGGGCCATGTGATCATTGTTATCAGAATGGAGGAGAGAATCACATCTGAAATTTATACAGGACTCCAGTTAATAAAAAAGAGCTCAGATATGCAGTGGTTAAGTGATCAACTGCTTATTTAAAACTTGGTTGTTCAAACCCACTAGAGCTTTATGGGAAAGAGATATGACACTCTGCTTCTGTAAAGATTACAGCCTTGGAAACCCCATGGGGGCAGTTCTGCTGTGTCCTACAGAGGTGCTAGAAGTCAGAGTTGACTGGATGGAAACAACCTTGCCCATTCAGTACATCTGAACAACCCTCCCTGGAGATGAGAACTTATTTGCCATGGCCTTTGAGTTCTTCAGGTAGAATTAAGATTTTACTATAATGACAGTCTATGAAATGAGATTGAATGTAGTGGCCTTGCATCATAAGGCAAAGAAGATGACAATAAAGACAAAAAATGCATTGCAACTCTCATCTTGCTGCATTTCCATAACAACACAGCTTGTGGCTTCAATGGGGCAAGAAGTCAGGAAAGAGATTTGTAGATGTTGTATTCATGTGCAAATTTATGTGTGTCAAGAAAAGGGGGAGAGCTTCCCTTGGGTGAATTTTCCTAGGTAAATTTGATGAAAGATTAATTCACCAAACTGACCAACCTTTGGAAGTCATTTTAGCAGTTCATTCTCAAACTTTCTTACCAATTACTTCTTTGTTGCTTTTGGTTTAATATAGAGACTTGTACCATCAAAATAAACATATTTCACTGAAATTGAACTCATTGGAAGTCTTCCTTAGTGTCTCAGAAATGTTCTGCTCTTTCCTCTGAGCTGTTCCTTTTATCTCTTTCCTTTAGAGGTTTTAATTTAGTGAACTCAGAGGATATTTATTTATTATTATTATTTTTAATGCTTTATTGTGAATTATGTGATAGTTTACATGGGAGGATATTAGCTTCACATTGATCCCGTTGTATATAGTTTCCTTGCCATGGTTACAATCCCCTCCATGGATCATCCATCAGCCAATGGATATACCCCGTAAGCCTGCCCCCTGATCGTCTGCACACAGCCCCTCTCCTTCTCTGGGTCCAAAGTCCCCAGCCGCTCCATCTCTGCCTCCATCCCTGGTATCACTGCTTCTCTGGATAGGGTTCCGTTCTCCACTCTTTTCCATTGGTGGTCCCAGGGACCTCTTCACCTAGACTGCAAAGTTAATCACTCCTCTCCCTTTGCCACAAAACGTCTACCTTTACATTTCCAGCCCTTACAAACAGTCCTGATAACAATTATTCACTATTGTATGGCAAGAGACCTATCCACATCTCCTTTTATCAGCACTGACTAGACAGATTGGATACTACTCAGTGGAGATTCTACCTTGCTCCATGCCCTCTGGATCTAGGTTCCCTCTTGAAAGCTTATAAGCCAGTCACTTCTTGTCTCTGTAGCTCCCCATTCTGGGTATCCATTGTCCAAGTTGCCCATCCCTGTCCTCTCTATGTGTGGAGGGGGAGGAATGGTCCTCGCTGTGAAGATTTGTTCCCTCTTTTGAGGTACTGCTTCCATAGGTATACGTCAAGTTCATCAAATTGTATCAGATTACTCTCTTTTCCCTCTTCTTTCTTCTTCTAGTTGAGCTCTGATCATCCAGTCATTGAAGCCAGGCCAAGAGGGTATTATCTGCAAATGTGGGTGTACTTATGCATGTGCCCTTTCTTCTTATCAGCTGGATGCTTTACTCTCCACTCTAGTCCTCTATGGCTATTTCACTGACTCTGGGTCAAAGAGTCCCCTGGACTTACCACACTGCTGGCCAACCAGGTCTCCACTTGGGTTCACAAGAGTCTATTGAGCATTGTAGGGTTTAGCTTGCAGCTTCATTGCTGCTTTCCCCTTACTTCCCTTTATCGGTGACGAATGTGGTCACCAATCAGAACTTGTATTCCCATTGAGACTTAGTCTTAGAAGGGGGTTTGCCTTGAATAGCCCTGACCACTTGCCTTGATGTCTCCTGGGTGAGCCACTCATTTGTTCTTGTTGTAATCAGTTGGTCTGCCTATATTGTTTTGTATTTTTCCTGTCAGTCTTTCTTTCAGGAAGTATCTTCTGTTCTTCTGGCCGCTCTAGGCTGGTCTGCTTGTCCTTTCAAGTGGAAATTTCCCCTCAGAAGATTCTGGATGCTGTTCAGGATTCCACCTATGGTCTTGTGTAATGCAGAGGCTTCGCAGGAAGCCTCCTTCACTGGGCACGTTGCAGCACCATTTTAGGTATTCAAATCAGTTATAGGCAGAAGACAGACTTACAAGCTTCCTATGGTGGTATTTCTAGCTATTCCTTTATCTCCCCCTCCAGTGTCTATTTTATAGATTCGAAAGACAGCCAAGCATCTTAACATGATTTCCCCCTTTTCCCCATTCCAACCATGTCTCAATCTCTGTATCCCAGAGCCCTGTTGTTCTAAGGTTGTTTCTACATCATTATTTGCCTCTGTCCCACTTCAGCTTCACATTCATCCTATCGTATTTCCTTTCATTACAATGATTACAATCCCCTCTATGCATCATTAAATAACCAAAGGATACAGGCCCGCCCTCCTGGCTGTCAACAAATAGCTCCTCTCCCTTCCTGAGTCCTGTGTCCCCAGCCACTCCATCTGTCCATGCCATCAACTCTGTCTCCATGCCTAACCTCACTGCCTCCACAGAGGATATTTAGATGTGCATAGTCAATTCAATTCCTGCTCTGAAGTAGTCACCCCGTCAGCTCCCTTTCCACCACTGCTGCCAATTGTAAGAGAAAAGTAGTCAGTTCCAAAGACTGGAAGTGAGCTAGATATTCACCCTATGGATTGATGATTATTTTATCTCCAGAATGATTATTCCTAATAGCTTGAGAATGTAGATACAAGGGTGTCTTAGGACAAGAAACAGGGTCTACATCCAATATCCACCAAGAGACAGATCCACCTTTCCCTAAGATCCTTAATTGGCAGCATTATGTCCACCTGGAACTTTTAAGGTTGATGTCCCAGAGGCTGTTTGCCTTGCACATGGAAGAGAACATTTTAGAACTACAAAAGATAATTTTATAAAGAGACCAAAAAAATTGTAGGCAACAACTACAGACAAACAGAAGGTCACCACACTGAGTTCACCTCATACAGAAGTTCTCCTCACAGAGTGAAGTCACCACATGAAAGAAAAAGCCTGCTTGGTATCAGAGAACCATGTGGTCAAAAAATTTAAAGAGAAACCAATGCCAGGTTAGGTGACTCAAGCTAAAGAACTAAAGTCAAGTTAGGAATAGATCCACTAGTTGCTTTTCTTATAGGTCAAGGTCCTAGAGAGGGGACAGAGTATCAATGTAGCCAGGACAGTGTGATGATAACTTCCTCAACAGTTCATAAGATTCCAGCCTGCTTACATGTACCTTCACTGGAGATTTGGGGATAAAATAAAACAAAACATGTTTGAAGGAAAAAGACCAAAGACCAAATTAAATATGAAAGATGTTGTCCTTTTATTTCCAGATTTATTTTCTTTTTCCTTTTATTGGTGTGGAGGTGTGTATGCATATGATCACATAACTGACTTACTTTGTATGTGATTAGACCATTTGTTATTAAAAATAACCATTTGGTAATTTATGTAAATTATAAAGTACTGGACATTCTCATTTTTCCCAGTTATATATTTTTCCTAGTAATATTCAATTTCTTCATTAATTTATTATATATTTGCTTGGATAAGTGAGGTATGATTTTTGCCGTGAAAACATTAAGCATATATTAGTATAGTAGACTTTGGACATGTTATCAGGAGGATATGGAGAAGGACACCATGTTTGGAAAGTAGAGTAAAAAGGAGGAAGACTCCCAACAAGATGGATTGACATGGTGGCAACAGCAATGGGCTCAAACATACCAATTGTGAGGATGATACAGGATCAGCAGTTTCCTTCTGTTGTGAATAAGGTAGCTACAAGTCAGAATTAACTAACTTGAAGGCATCTAACAATGAGTATAGAGGTAAAATGAAAATCAATAAGCAGAATGAAATTAGAAAGTAATAAATATCATAGATGTTTTGATAAGTGGCATGTTTGCTTTGTTGTTGTTGTGAAGTGCTGTCGAGTCAGTTCTGACCCATAGCAAACCTGTATAGGGTTTCCAAGTCGCATCTTGTGAGCTTGAACCACCGACCTTACAGTTCAAATGACTTTGCAGTCTGGTGCATTAACCCACAGCACCACCTAATTTTTAAATACAGTGTCTGGTAGGGAGTAGATCCCTTTTTGCTCAATGATTGAATTGAGTCATTTAGGTAAGATTATTAAGGAGTTAAGAGGAAGTAGAGATCATTGTGTTGTGCAGAAGTCAGGGAGAATAAGATAGAGGGAATGCCGTTTGAGTATTGTTGAGAATTGAGTATTTGGAGATGAAAGGAAGGGCTCTCCAGGACAAGGGAACAACATGAGCACATGCTCAGCAGTGGGACAATGAGAAATATGCTTGGTAATGTGTAAGCCATCCAGTTGTTCTGAGCAACTATCACAATGTACATCAAAACACATTGGAATAAAAATAAAACTAAATAGTCAGGTACTTGCTGTCCTGGCAAGATTATCAAAATGTGGGATGCAACCCCACTGGGAAGTGGTTTGCCATTTGAAGCAGGCAAACATTTCCTACAAATATCAGAGTCAGCCAAAATGACACTAAAAGATGAGAAAGTGATCTAAGTTGTCTGAGCCTTGTTTTTTTTTCATTCATAAAATGTCTATATAGTGCCTACACTGCAAGGTTGTTTTGAGTGTTTAAAACAACGAAAGTGGTTTGAACCTACTAGCTTCTCCATGGGGGAAACCTGTGGTAATGTGCTTCTGTTGAATTTCACAGCCCTGGAAACCATATGGGGCAGTTCGACTCTGTCCTAGTATCACTAAGAGTCAGCATTGACTCCATCAGCAATGGGTGGGTGGTGGTGGTGGGTAAGTCTATAAATTGGCTGGCATACAGTAGACAACTTCATTTATGTTTATTATTATTATAATTAATAATAATGTTGCTGTTAAGTGCCTTGGAGTTGGTTATACTGTTAAATGTCGCTATGAGTTGGGACAATTGACTCCATACCACTTCACCACTACTACCACCATAGGATTTCTAATATTGTAAATCTTTGTGGCAGCAGAAAGCCTTATCTTTATTTTTTTGCAGAGCAGTTAGTGGTCTTGAACTACTGACCTTGTGGTTCACAGTCCAGTGTTTATCCTATAGACCACTGAGCTCCCAAATTCTTCCAAGGTTATATAATTATAGGTGGTTGTTGTTGTTAAGTGCTGTCGAGTCACTTCCAACTCACAGTGACCCAATAAAGGGATTTTGAGGCTGTAAATCTTGGAAGCAGCAGAAAGCCTCATCTTTCTCCCATGGAGCGCTTGGTGGGCTCAAACCAGAAACCTTGTGGTTCAGAGTCCAGTGTTTATAATTGGAGAGTACAGTGGCTACAGAACCATACGCTCTCCCATATATTATGTAACTAAACTCACTTTTGAAAACTTGTAAGCCAGCCACTTCTTACCTTTATAACCCTTAGACATTAGCCAATGTCTAAGTTGCCTATCACTATCAACCCTTTGTACAGAAGGGATATGTTTGATCCTTGATGTGAAGACTCCATCCCTCTCAGTTGGTATTTTAAGCTGCTACAGCTACATGCATAGGCCAAGTGTATCAAATTGTAGTGATTTACTCTTGTTTGCTTTATCAAATTTCCTTATCTTCCTCTAGTCGAGTTCTGATCATCAAGCCATTGAAGTTAGGTCAAATGGGTACTATCTGAAAGTTTGGGTGTTCTTGTGCATCTCCCCTCACTTCATATCAGCTGGATGCTTCACTCTCAGTTCTAACTCTCCGTGGCTATGTTCTTGTCCATGTGCTTAGGAGTCCTCAGATCTCACCACATTCCAGACCAACCAGCCCTTCCTCTTCTCTATGTCATCACCAGGTTGATGGAAGTCTGTGAAATGTGGTTGAACTCAGTTCATATCTTCATTGCTGCTTTTCCCCTACTTCCATTCACCAGTAAACCAGTGTGGTCACCAGCAAGCTTACATGCCTGCTTGAGTGTTCCCTTTCAGTTTCAGTCTTAGAGGGGGTTTGTCCTGAAGGTACTTTGTTAATTGCCTTGATGGCTCCCTGATGAACATCTTGCTTGTTCTTGTAGTAGCCAATCAGATTGTCATTTCTGTTTTCAATTTTTCCTGCTCTAATGTCTTTCAAGAAATATCTTCTGTTCCTCTAGCCACCCCAGGCTGGTCTGCATGTCCTTTCAAGTGGGAATGTCCCACCTCAGAAGATTCTGGATAGGGCTCAGAATTCCATCTAAGGTCCTATACACTACAAAGGCTCCACAAGAAGCCTATTTCACTGGACAAATTCTAGAACCCCTTTTAGGTATTCCAATCAGATATAGGCTGAATATGGGTTTATACCTTTTCTACAATCATATTTCCTGATATTCCTTTCTATCCTACCTAAGTGTCTATTTTGCAATAGTAGACAAGGGAAATCAACATTCATAAGACAGTCAAGCATCTTAACATTATTTCTCCTCTTTTACCCATTCAGTCTATGTCTCAATCCCTGTATCAAAGAGCCCTGTTGTTCCAAGGTTGAGCATACATCACTATTTACCTCTGTCCCATTTATACCATGCCTAAGTGTTCCTTATTTATCTTGTTCTTCCATACACTTCTCCTTTCTTGTGTATTGCCCTCCCCAACACCTAAACTATGATGTGTCTATCCCTCCCTCCCACCCCTGGTAACCAACAAAGAATTTTAGTTTTCTTTCTTTCAGTATGGGTATCTTTTTTTAAGCTTCATATTTTTAATATTTCCATGTTCTGCTTGCATTTTCATTTTCTTGTTATGTTGAGAAGTATTAATTTTCTTTGAGGTTACCTATGTTCTATTAACTTTTTCCTCCATTTAAAACAGTCTATTTTACCCTGTAATCTACCTGACCTCCTCACCACTTGGATTTATGTTCCTATGTTTTTACCTTCTTTCACATTGTAATTGATTTGATCATAGACTGTCCTCCCAGATCCTCTGAATTTGTTCTTGTAGTTTTGTTTTGTTCTCAACTCTGTTTGTGGGTATTCTTGTGCATATGCCCTCTCTTCTTATCAGCTAGATGCTTCACTCTCCATTCTAGACCTCTGTGGCTATGTCACTGACTCTGGACTCAGGAGTCCCCAGGTCTTGCCACACTGCTGGACAACCAGGTCTCCACCTAGGTTCACAGGAGTCTATTGAATGTTGTAGGGCTTAGCTTGCAGCTTCATTGCTATTTTCCCCTCATTTCCTCTTATCGGTGATGAATGTGGTCATCAATTAGAGCATGTATTCCCATTGAGTCTTAGTCTTGGAAGATGTTTGCACTGAGGGGACCCGACCACTTGCCTTGATGTCTCCTGGGCAAGCAACTTGCTTGTTCTTATAGTAACAGTCAGTCTGCCTATATTGTTTTGTATTTTTCCTGTAGGTCTTTCTTTCAAGAAGTATCTTCTGTTCTTCTAGCCACTCCAGGCTGGTCTGCTTGTTCTTACAAGTGGAAATTTCTCATCTCTGAAGATTCTGGATGTGGTTCAGGATTCCACCTATAGTCTTATGTAATGCAGAGGCTCCGCAGGAAGCCTCCTTCACTGGGCACATTGTAGCCCCATTTTAGGTATTCCAATCAGTTATAGGCAGAAGATGGACTTACAAGCTTTCTATGGTGATATTTCTGGCTATTCCTTTCTCTCCTCCTTCAGTGTCAGTTTTATAATAGAATGCAAGGAAAACCAAGATTTAAAGACTGCCAAACATCTTAACATTATTTCCCCCTTTTCCCCATTCCAACCATGTCTCAATTCCTGTATTCCAGAGCCCTATTGTTCCAAGGTTGTGCATGCATCATTATTTACTTTTGTCCCACTTAGCCCATGCAAACCTGTCTAATTGTTCTCCCATCTGCTTTGTTCTTCCATTCCCCTCTCCCTTCTTGTATATTGCCCCACTCCCCAGCACCCAAAGTATCTTATGTTTATTCCCTGTCCTATGTTCCACGTTCCCCTTCCTCCCTTCACCTCACCCCCACATCCTAGCAACCAGCAAATAATCCACCCCCTTTAGTATGGGTTCCTTTTCTTAGTCTTTTACAGTTGTGGTCTTATGCAGTATTTATCCTTTTGTGACTGACTAATTTCACTCAGGAGTCTTGGTGTGGCACTGTGAGTTAATGTGCCAGACTGCAAAGCTGTTTGAACTACAAGGTCGGTGGTTCAAACTCACCAGTCGCTCCTTGGAAACCCTGTACAGGGTCGCTATGGGTCGGGACCGACTTGACGGCATTTAACAACAACAACAACAGTTTCACTCAACATAATGTCTTCAAGTTTCATCCATGTTATTCAGTGGCTTGCAGCTTCCTTATTATTTTTCAAGGTAGCATAGTATCCCATTGTGTGTATGTACCACAGTTTGTTTATCCATTCTTCAGTTGATGGGTACTTTGGCTATCTCCATCTTTTTTCTATTGTAAATAGTGCTGCTATGAACAATGGTGTGCATATATCTTCTCGTGTTGTGGCTCGTATTTCTTGTGGGCTAATACCAAATAGAGGAATTGCTGGATCATAAGGTGTTTCTATTTCCAACCTTCTGAGGAAGTGCCATATTTCTTTTCTGAGAGGTTGGACCATTTTGTAATCCCACCAGCAATGCAGGAGTGTCCCAGTCTCTCCACATCTCTGCCAGCATTTATTGTCCTCTACTTTTTTGATGTTTGCTGTTATTGTTGGTGTGAGATGATACCTCATTGTTGTTTTGATTTGCATCTCTCTAATGGCTAGTGATCATCAACATTTCTTCATATGTTTGTTGGCTGCCCTGATCTCTTCCTTGATGAAGTGTCTGTCATGTCCTGTGCCCATTTTTTAATTGGGTTATTTGTCTTTTTCTTGTAGAGGTGTTGTAGTTTCCTATATATTTAAGAAATGAATTCCTTGTCTGATGTATCATTGCAAAGATTTTTTCCTATTCTGTGGGTTCCCTTTTTACTCTTTGGTAAAGTCTTTTGATGCCCATACATTTTTAATTTTTAGTATGTCCCACTCATCTATTTTGTCTACTTTCGTTTGTGTAGTTTTCAAAATGTTTAGTAATCTGTTTATTCCCTGAATTTGTGCCCTCACACTTATCCCTAGTTTTTTAATTGACGTCCTTCATAATTCTAGGATTCACATTTAAGTTTTTAATCCATGTTGAGTTGGATTTTGTATAAGGTGTGAGGTGAAGGTCTTGTTTCAATCTTTTGCATATCATTTTCCAGTTCTGCCAGCACCATCTGTTGAAGAAACTATCACCTTTCCATGTGATATATTTAGGTATTTTGTCAAAAACCAGTTGGCTGTATATAGATGGGTTAATTTCTGGATTCTGGATTCTGTTCCATTGATCTATGTATCTTTCATTGTACCAGTACCAAGCTGCTTTCACCACTGTAGCCATGTAGTAAAATATGAATTTGGGGAGTGAGAGGCCTCCAACCTTATTCTTCTTCTTAAGCAGTGCTTTGCTTATCCTGGATCTCTTTCCTTTACATACAAAGTTTATAATTGTTTTTTCTATCTCTTTAAAGAATGTTGTTGTAATCTGGATTGGGATTGCATGATATGTGTAAATTGCTTTGGGCAGTATTGACATTTTCACAATGTTAAAGTCTTCCTCTACAGGAGCATGGTACATTCTTCCATTTTTGCAGGTCTCTTTTGGTTACTTATAGTAATGTGTTGTAGTTTTCTTTGTAAAAGTCCTTTGTTTCTCTGGTTACATTTATTCCAAGATATTTCATCCTTTGAGTGGCTATTGAAATGGTATTGCTTTCATAATGTCCTTTTCAACTCTGTCGGTTTTTGTGTAGAGGAATCCAACCAATTTTTGTATGTTGATCATATAGCCTGCCACTTTGCTGACTCTTCCACTTAGGTCTAGTAGCTTTTTTATTGAGTCTTTGGAGTTTTCTATATACAGGATAATATTGTCTGCAAATAGAGTTTTACTTCCTGTTACCAATTTGGATGCCTTTAATTTCCCTATCTTGCCGTATAGCTCTTGCTAAGACTTCCAGCACAATATTGAATAGGAGTGGTGAGAAAGGGCATTCTTGTCTGGTTCCTGTTCACAGAGGAAAGGCATTCAGTTATTCTCCATTGAGAGTAATGTAGGCTGTTTGTTTTGTATGTATACTTTTAATTATGTTGAGGAATTTTCCATCAATTCCTATTTTGTTGAGTGTTTTTATCAGGAATGGATGTTGGATTTTGTCAAATGTCTTTTCTTCATCTATCAATATTATCATGTGGTTCTTTTCTTTTTTCTTATT
>NW_006408603.1:106179-106633 GCF_000296735.1 Chrysochloris asiatica | reverse complement strand
TATTTTTTATGCTTTCTGATTGCTTCCTCATAGTTGTGATCAGGAGGTGGGCTTCCCCTTTCACTCTTCTTATTGTTTAGCTCAGAGTAACTTTCACAGTTGTTGTCTGCCTCCCTGGTGTATGGTAGTTGGTATTGGTTCTTGTCTGGATATTGGTGTTTTATAGCGTGTGATTGTAGGTTGACTATATGGCAGCAGTTGCTGACTCTTCTTGGGTAATATAGGGAGAGAAAGTGACCCCCAAAGGTAGAAATGGGAGTACAAAACAGCAAAATATCACCAGCAAGAAAAACAAGAAAAACAAATTGACTGAATACTGTAGTCTATAATAACAGAAAAGGGAGAGGAGGGAGAGAAGGAAAAAAAAAAAAATATCTGTAGCCTAATATGAGTATGACTTTAATGTCCTCTCCTCAGCTTGTTGCTTTCAATGCTGCCTGAGAAATTTCAAGAT
>NW_006408603.1:85374-105794 GCF_000296735.1 Chrysochloris asiatica | reverse complement strand
AGTTCCCATGGCATTTTTCATGGTGTTTCTGCTCCCCCTCTTGTCTTGCCATTTTGTCTTCCCCAAGATGTTGGCTGTAGGTCTCAGAGCCTGGCATATTCAAAAGAATGCGATTTTGTACTTCATCTTCAAGTTCTACTATCTATAAGCCTTCAAACTTTTAAAGTATTTCCAGCTATGTGGTTCTGAGTTTTGGAGCTTTGCCCTGGATCTGCTTTGCCTGGTGTTCTGTGTATGGCTGCACCTCCACCCTAGCCACCATCAAGCCCCGCCCACCTGGATGGTTGTATTTTATGGAGTGTGATTGTAGTTTGGCTATGTGAGCACAATTGCTGTCTCTTTTTGGGTAAAGTAAGAAGATAGAAGGCCCTCCCCAAACGTAAAAGGGGAATTAAAAAAATAAATAAATAAAATCACAACAGCAAAACAACAACAAAATATCCCCAGATTGTATGCTACAGTCTATAATCACAAAAAAACAATAACTGTAGGAATATATGATTAGAACACCCCTTACTCAGCTGACTAGAGCCTCTTTGAGAGACCCTTTAGTTTAAGCAGTACCTGTTGACTCCTCCCACTTCTTAGATTCTGCACACTTTGATTTTTACTGAGCAGATCCTCCGCTCCTAGACTGAAAAGTTAATCACTCCCTTCCTTGCTACAAAATGCCTACCTTTACATTTCTAACCCTCACAATCAGTCCTGATAACAATTATTCACTACTGTATCACAAGAAACTTATCAGCATGTCCTTTCATCAGCCCCTCCTAGACAGATTGGATACTACTCAGTGGAGATTCTACCTTCCTTCATGCCCTCTGGATCTAGATTCCTTCTTGAAAGCTTATAAGCCAGTCACTTCTTGTCTTTGAAGGCCCCCTCCCCTTATTTTGGGCAGCCTATGTCCAAGTTGCCCATCCCTGTGTAAGGAGTGAGTGGGAATGATCCTCACTGTAAAGATTTGTTCCCTCTTTAGAGCTACTGCATGCATAGGTGTAGGTCAACTTCATCAAATTGTATCAGATTATTCTTTTTTCCCTCTTTTTTCTTCTAGTTGAGCTCTGATCATCCAGTCATTGAAGCCAGGTCAAGTGTGTATTACCTGCAAGTGTGGGTTTTCTTGTACATATGCCCTCTCTTCTTATCAGCTGGATGCTTCACTCTCCACTCTAGTCCTCTGTGACTATGTCACTGACTCTGGACCCAAGAGTCCCCAGGTCTTGCAACATTGCTGGCCAACCAGGTCTCCACCCAGGTCAGACTAATTCTTGAAAGAATTGCTAGCACTCAGAATTAAAGACATCCAGAGATAGTGTTGATAGAGACAATTTAGAGAATATATATAATGGTTCCTTGAAGTTGGCAAGATGGATATTTTTAGGTCACCCCAGGCACACCTGTATATGCACAACACTTGTTTTTCAGAAGACAAATAGTAGAGGTCTTTTCTGTCTGGCCTTGGTACATTTTGGAGTGCAGCCTGCACTCTGTGGTGTACCACATATCTTACTTGCCTTGATCCTTAAACAAAGAGCTGTGGAAAATGGGCTGTGTACAGGCAAAGGAAACCAGATGTATACAGTTTCTAAACAGAATCCTGCACAGCTCACAAAAGGTTGTGGCATCTATTCAGCACACTGTATAGCTCACATAAAATAGGACCTCCCTATGATCCTTGGCACCTATGGACTGTCCAGGATGTGGACTAGAAAGAGGCAAGCAAGGCACCCAGTGTGTGCCCTGGTAGTAAGTGCCTCCTTAAATTTTATAGCCTAGATGCTTCGGTTGTCTCATTCTAGTGATATCTATAGTTTATTTATTCATTCAGTGAACTGAGTTTTTGTGCCTCTCACTGTGCTACATGCTGGCAAAACTAAATAAACAGTCCTTCCCCTCAAAGTGTTTTGTTCCCTCAGAAAAATATAAATAAGTATGACTAGAACAGTTTGACAGAGGAAAAATGTTTCAAGAAATAATTTTGTGAAGTGATCAGGAAAAAGAAATAGACATGCTTGTTGCCCAGACCTTCAAAAAGTTTGTGGAAACATTCCATGATTTTTAAATTTCATTTTCATAAGCTTTTTGATGCCTCATGTACATTTAAAATCTCATGATAACTATGGGAGCATGTCTGTATTGTTTAACATATATATTGTATGGTAAAGTTGCAAGTCATTATGTGGGTGCTCAGTGTTTGTATATGTTAAGTGAACAAATAATTTTATGTTATTGGGTTTTAAGGAGAGCAGTAGCTTGTTCCATTTTACATTTTGTATGAATCACTCTGACAGCATTATTGGGGATGGAGTCTAAGGAAGAGAGACTAAAGACAGGGAGTTAAAATATGATTGAATTGGATAAAGTGAAATATCTAAAGAGGGAATACTAAACCTAAAACAGAGATGAGCAACAGGGTACAAGGAAATAATAATATAGAATTAACAGAAGTTAAAAAGGAGATGTAGCTTTTGTATAGATGATAACTCACTTTGGGATATTTTGATTTGGACTGTGAATGGCAGTGAAATATCAAAGTACAGATAATCAGGGGTAATGGTTTTAGAAGCAAGCCAGAGGCTTGTGCTGGTGAGTGTAGATTTGTTTCCAGAAACAATTATGGGTTTGATGGAGCCATTTATTGCCTCTTATGAGTAAACTATGAGTTTATGAGACAACTAGAGTCCTAGTGTGATGCTGTAGGATAAGCATTAGAATGTTAACTACAGGGTCAGTGGTTCATACCCACCAGGCATTCTTTGGAAACCATGGACTTTCAGCCTGCAAAACTGTGAGAAAATAAATTTCTATTCCTTGAAGTCACCCATTTGTGCTATATCTATTACAGAAACAGTTGGTCACCAAGGCATGCTCCTTCCTTAAGAGGGTCCTGACTTTAGCATAGGATATCTGTTGAAACTGTATATTCCATCTCCAATCTGAGGAGATAATAATAGTCACTTTAAAACTGTCATGAGAATGTTCTGCATTTCCCTATAAAAGAGTGAATTATCCAGATATCTGCTAAAGGCAATGACTCTTTACTCCACTGTAACTTCTGAAAAGCATACGGAATACCTCCTGGAACTGGCCATCTGAAAGAAGACAGACTGGGATAGTTCTCTATGAGCTCCTGTTGTTGTTGTTGTGAAGTGCCGTAGAGTTGGTTCTGACCCATAGTGACCCTGTATAGGGTTTCCGAGGAGCAGCTGGTGAGCTTGAACCACCGACCTTACAGTTAAAACGGCTTTGTAGTCTGGCACATTAACCCACAGCGCCACACCAGGACTCCTATCCCCTATTATTTGAGGATTTCCCTCAGTGTTACTAGCTCATTCACACTTTTGTACTTCACTTGGGGCAGAAATATTATTCTTTATTTCTTGTGGATCTTGTGGACGTGTCCCCTGCAACAAAAGTAAGAACTTGGCCAAGAATGTATAGCCTGGATCATTGAAATCATCTGCTACATTTAAACTCTCACTTGGTATCCACTATCTTAAAATAAGTGGTGGATGGTACTTTAGGTAGATGCTTCAAATTACCATGGCCTCCACCTAGCCAGATTTATTATTTAGAGAAAACAACCTTGTCTCTTTAAACATTAGACTTTTAAACTCTAAATTAGAGTAGTTTGATAGGAACAAAAAAATGATCTGAATGAATACCTTGATTCTATGGATGAGACAACAGGTCTGCCAAGAAGTGGTTATTTACATGAAACACTAACATTTTAATATCATACTTTTGCTATGGAGGAGTGGTTTAGTGCTCATATGCTAGGAAGAAGGTCCACAGTCTGAATACAGTAGCTGTTCCATGGAATAAAGATGTGGCAGTCTGTTTCCATAAATATTGTGACCTGGGAAACTCTATTGGGCAGCTCTACTCTGTCCTATAGGGTCACTATGAATTGGAATTGATTCAGTGGTAACAGGTTGAGCTTTATTATTGTTCATCATTTGCCTCTCTCTACAATTCAGACTCCAGCTAGTTGTCTCATGTTGTTATCGTTGTTAAGTGGCATTGAGATGGTTCCAACTCTTAGTGATCCTGTACAGAGTTTCCAAGGAGCAGCTGGTGGATTTGAACTGCCAACTTTGTGGTTAGCAGTTTAGTGCTTATCCAATTAGAATTACAACAAATATTTTGTTGTTCTTATTATTGTTAAGTGTTGCCTAGGCAGTTCTGACTCATAGCTGGATAGGATTTTAAGGCTGTAAATCTTTGTGGGAGCAGAAAGCCTCGTGTTTCTCCCTTGGAGCAGCTGAAGAGCTCAAATCACCGAACTTGTAGTTCTCAATCCAGTGTTTATCCTACAGAGTCACTGTACCCCTGACACATATTTTAGGGAAACAAAATTCAATCCACAACAAAGCAGAACCCTGAGTCACAATGTATTATTTGGGTGTTGTTGTTGTTGTTAAGTGCTGTCAAGTTGGTTCTGACTCATAACAACTATTTATAGTTTCCAAGGAACAGCTGGTGGGTTGAACTGCCGATCCTGTGGTTTGCAGTCCAGTGCTGATCTTACAGCACCACTCCAGGAGTCCACTATTATCTGGGTTGTTGTTACTGTTGTTAAGTGCCATTGAGTTGGTTCCAACCCATAGTGACCATTAGATTTGTCTACAAACCTTGAGGCCACTGGGCAGTAGATGCAGCTCCTTTTTTCTTGTTAAAGGAAAGCAATCTTCTGTCTCCATGAGACACTTCCTAGGATAGATGTTCCTCAAACTAATGCTTGTCTACTCAAAGACCAACTTTGTCTCTCCTGATAGCTCCATACCAATAATGAGTCAAATGAGAAATTTGAAGAGAGGTCAAGTGAATTAATACAATCCCTGTTCAGAGATGGAAAATGTTACTCACTATAAGAGTTCTGTAGGTTGATGCACTGAACTGAAAAATCAGTTTAATTCTCAAGGTTGGTGGTTCAAGCTCTCCAGTTAAAACCCTATATGGGTCTCTATGGATTGGAACCAACTCAGTGACATTTAACAACAACACGGCTTTTAGGAATCCTAGTATGGCACTGTAGGATAAGTGCTGGATTGCTAACAACTGCTCCTTGGAAACTCTATACAAGATTTCTATGAGGCAGAACGACCTGATATAGTACATAATGACAACAACAATATATTTTAACATATCAACACTAATGTGTCCCTAAAACACTCAGCTCTCTGGACAAAAAAACAAAACAAAACAATATTTATCCAGAAGCTAAGATGAAAAGGCAAGGAGGAGAAGGGAGACTAGGTCAGTGGAAACTGAAAAAAACAGGATGGAAATATTGAGAATGCTGATCCATTATGAAAGTTATAACTAGTGTTATGGAACAACTTGTACAAAAATTGCTAAATGGGAACCTAATTCACTGTGTAACCTTTCACCTAAAAAAATAATGTAAAGGTAAAGAAATGTTTACTTTTCTCAGGCTTATGAATGTGAATGGTCATGTTACTGTTAATATGGAAAATGCACACTGTTTCAAAGTGAGGATAAGATTGAGCCTGTGGCACTGTAGCATAAGCACTGGACTGCTAACTACAAAGGTGGTAGTTCAAATCCACCAGCCCCTTCTCGGAAACCTTTTACAGGGTTGCTATGAGTCAAAACCAACTTTTTGGCACTTAACAATAATTTAAATATGTATCATCAGGAACCAAAGGGATATATGTGGGAGATCTTAAAGGAGTTGGATCAGGAGGACATAACACAGGTTGTATAACAGTAACTTCATTGATATGAGATAAGTCTTCTGCAACTTAGGATTTAGTATTTTGGTAAGAAAGCCTGGGTCTGGTCCTATTAAAGTCCTGAGATGGTTCCTTAATGCTGGGGCATGATGATGTATTGCAATAAGTGAGGTGGAGATGATTGAGGTACCTTGGTAGAGTATTGTGGAAAGTATCATAAGGCTTAACGAAGTGAAAATGTTAGAATGAAGTACCATTGAGTACATTCTTTCTAATTGCTTCCTAAAGGACTCAGAGGTCATGCCCTTACCCGGGCAGTTAAGAATACATCATGAAGGAGGACTAGCATGACTGAAAAGTTCATGGTAGCTGATTGCTATAGGCCAGCTTTGACTATAGGAGACAACAACATGGAACTGGGCTCTAGAATTGTGGAAGCCAACTGGCACATTTTATATCAGAAGAAGGGAGAATAGAATGACCACCACTGACAGGAAAGCAAGGATGACAGCCAGAGTTCTTTGACTGACAAGGATTTTTCAGAATGGCTAATAAATGATGGTGTTCATAGGGATGAGATAGTATATTGCATCACTTGTTTAATGGGAAATAATTGAGAATTGGTAAGCAGTGGCTGACATCAGCTACAGGATTATAAAATTGCAATTATTCACTCAGTTTTTTGATGTGAGTCAGGTTTTGGATTCAGGTATCAGATTCAAGGTTTATTGATTGAAAGAGTAGGTTCTTCTTGAAGAAAGAGTCTGAAATGTCACCACAAGTTTATATAAATGTTCTCTTAATCCATCTCAAAAGAACTATAACAATTTATCAGACTGACTGTTAATAGAGAAAAGTGCTTATGAGGGCTATTACATATGGAGTCAGAGATCACAGTGATATCAAAGTAACCAAACACCACCAAACCTCCTTAGTTATAGTAAAGGATTAGGAGACCAGAGAGTAAGTGAAATTCTGGCCCATATTCATTTTAGAGTGCACCCACTAGGTTGATGGATCTTCCTAATTCTTGGATATGTAATTACATAGGCTATATTTAACTGTTGGTATAATTCCCACAATAGTCCCTGACCTGTGGAAGAAGTCATAAAAGCAGAAAAGGCCAAGACCAAATTGACAAAATGTTCCTTTATTCAGCCAAGGTAGTATGTCAGAAGAAATATCACATATTAGGAGGAAGTACAGTGATTAACTAGTGAATTTAATAGATGCAAGATGTGGACTGTAAAAGATATGGTGTTTTGGTACTCTGTCACATCTCCACATTCCACTTCTGATTTCAGTTGCAGCTGTGGTAGACAATTCTAAATCGCTTCTCAGTGATGACATCTCACTTCAAGCTTGCACTGCATGTCTTTCTCCTTTTAGTAACAGTCTTCTCTAATCATGGGAGCCCAATGAAACTATAAGCAAATCTGGCTCAGAAAAGCAAATGTACAGCATGTTTATCTACTCAGAGGACATGCCACTGGTGCATAAATATTTCATTCTCTTGCCCTTTGACCACTAATTCTGGAAAGCATTCTTCTACACCCAAAAGTTTCAGTGCTATCAAGTCTGTTATTTATAACAATAATTACCCATTTGTTGGCTTTTCCTCCTTTTCTATTTAATCTTCCTACTCTCTTTATCCTGGTGAAGAGATAGGATAACACTGAACTGCAAACCATAAGATTGGTCACTCAAACCCATCAGCCTCTGCTCAGAAACCCTATACAAGATCGCTATTAATTGGAACAGACTCAACAGTGGTTACCAACAACAACAACAATAACTCTCTTTCTATTGGTTTCTAGAATCATTTTCTACATAACTACTTATACCCAAACTCTTTTCTTAGTCCTGCTTTAGGAAAGCCCAAGTTATGACACAGCACTGTTGTTGCCAAATCTTCCAATTTTAAAAGAGAAAGTGGAAATGCTAATCTCTAGGAGGAACTCCTGATTTATAAATGTGGGCAGCTAATTAGGTAAGGAAAAAACAAACAAAAAACCAAAAACACCCACATTGTGATGGCCAAATTTGACAAATCTGTGATTCCTTCTTGCTCCATGAATTGTCAGTGTGCAACATTTTTTTCCACCTACAGTTCTGTATGAATAGAACCTGAGAATTTGGTGTCTTAAGCTATTAGAAGAGTAGATTTAAGAGAATTGCACTCTTTCCCTTGTCCTTTTCTTGAACAAAATGGAATGCTTGTAGATGTGTATAGTATTACCTATTGCTTATACCTGGAAGAATGGGCAGTTTAATTTTGGTCTATTATAAATTACATGCATATATCCAAATATGAATTAAGTTACCACATTCACAGACTGAGCCTGAGATTACCTAAACTTGGTTTTAAACATTTGGTATTTCGGTAGGGCACCTTGTCCACTAAAAGTTTGGATCTGACCCCAGAGATCAAGCCACTGCACTGGTGACTGGAGTCATGGCCACAACTACTTAAGATAATGAAACACATACAGCTAGTGCTTTTGTCTTCAATGCTCGTGTTCCCTGGGAGAGCCTGCTTGGTCATGTGTATCTAAGCACACAACCTTGGTTACCCAGGAAACCAAGGCCAAGTGAGCCTGGATGCTTTTTCTATGGCTCTCATGTTTAGCAGATGAGATATTGCCAGAGCAGCTCAGCTGTGAGCATCTTGGAATTCATGTTGATTCCTTTACAAATGTATGTGATGCATGAATTAAGGGAGCAAACATCTCTGGGCACTGAAGCATATTGTCATTACTCTGAAGGTCTTGTACCTGGGTACATAAAATGAAGATAGATATTTATTCATTTCTTCATTCAAATATTTATTAAGTGTGTACTATGTGACAGGAGTCCTGGTGTGGCACTGTAGGATAGCACTGAAATGCTAATCATAAGGTCAGCAGTTCAAACCCTCCAGCTACTCCTCAGAAACCTTATACAGGCTCTCTATGAGTCCGAACAACAGCAAAATGTGATATGAAGAGTGCTGGGATTTAGGGATAGAATGGTATATGAGACAGGAAAGATCCTTGATCTCATGACCTTATGGCAGAAAAGGGCATTAATTATGCTTAAAAATGACTAAACAAGATATGATCAGTAATTATATGGGCTATGAAGGAAATAAAGCATAAAGATGTAGAAAAACATGGCTGGAATGTATTTGGCAAGATGGGCAAAACAGCCTCCTGTGATAGTTAAGATATTGTTAACTTGATGGGCCAGGGTTCCCAGTGGTTTGGCAATTGAGTTGTAGTTATCCCAATAATGAGATCTAATATAATGTAACTCTATGATGAGATCTACTATGAGCAGCCAGTAAATCGAAAGGAAGCTTTCTCAAGGGTGTGACTTGCTTCCAATACATTAGACACTCAGGCAAAACTTGCTGTCTGTTGGGATTGGATCTTACATATGGCTTGTCCTTTGACCTCTGGTTCCTTGGACTTGAACCAGTCAGTGACCTGCTCTATTGCCTGAGTGCCTACCTACTGGCCTGCCTGCCAGACCTGCCTGTCTCCCTGCCATCTGACCAGATTGGGTCATCTGATCCAGATTGGGACTCTCCCACCTCTACAACTTTGTTAGCCATTTCTTTGACAGAAACTTCTTTTTATATATACATATACAAATTTCACAGGTTTTGCTTCCCTAGGAAACCCAGACTAAGAAACCCCCTTACGAATGAAAGGAAGACCTCTTAGAAGTGACATCAGATCAACATCTCATGCTGAGAAAGAGCAAGAAAAGTGTTTTAGGCAGAAGAATGAAGAAGAACTCCAAGTAGCAATAAATCTCTTCAAAGTGATAGGAAGCTTCTGTCAATTTAAACAGATCCACCTTCCATGTAAGACTAGGAAATGTTTGGAAACAGAGAGAACCTAGAATGTCAGAAAAATAGGGTGGGAAGAGCCATGGGCTAGAGGGAAAAACTCCTGATTCCTGGTGTTAACCTTAAGCACTGGGGTAATTTTGAGCAAATTACTCCACTTGGACTTCAGTTTTCCCCATCAAGTAATGAGTGAGTTAAACTGCCTTAGTGCTTTCTCTTTCTTTGTTAGTTATGGGCCTTTTGTTCAAAGAATTTCATCTGGTAGTTCATATATAAAACAAAGAGGATATGGAACACAGCAAACACCACATGAATGTATGCATTAAGAGCCCCCACCCCCACTGCTGAGCTCTGGAATTGCAGGATTTCTTGTGTTCAAGCCCCCTTATTTAATTCTTGTTGCAGTGGCTCTGGTTGTTTCTTCAATACTCTGATGTCAACCTCCACCCCTAAAGTATGCCCAGGGCCATTCCTGTTTTCTGGAAGTGTCTGAGGGTTTTGAGGCCTGCAGAACCCTGGTGAAAGTGCTCCTGTCAGCACTAAAGCACTATAGAGCTCAAAGGAGAAATCTTCTCATGAGCCCCAATTGCACAACTGTTAAGCACTTGGTTGCAAACCAAAAGGTTAGTGGTTTGGACCTATGCAGTAGCTTCACAAAAGAAAGACCTCTCAATCTGTTTCCACAAATATTACAGCTTATGAAACCCTATGGGTAGAACCCCTCTCCTATGAGTAGAACCTCTTACTAGTGACACATGAGGTTACCAGAAAGGGGTTCTGCTTAATAGTATCTAACATCAATATGATCACACAGCATCTCAGTCCCAGGGTCTTCCCTCCTTGAGTAACCCATGGAGAAGGTTCTCTTCCCTGAGTCATGTGAAGGGCTCAAAGTGGTTGGAAAATGCTTTATTTTCTATTTTGCTTTAAAATCTTCTATTTTACACTTCAGGACTGTCTAAGTAGGGGAAGACCTCCTTAAGCTGTGAATCTGCTGCTCTCTTGTCCTTGCCATTTTCAATTTTTAAAAATTTTATCAGTGTCAGCCCAAGAGAACATGGTCAAAGGTTACTTGTAAGCAGTATTGTGGATGTGGTCTATCGACAACCTTCCCTTGTGGAGACTCAGGAGACACCTTCTCATCCTTGCCCTAAGATCTACACACATCTTGGGGGAATGATAAAATGTGGATTAAATGTTTACATGTGAAATATTGTGCAACTACATTTTGAATTCGTTTCTCTGAGACTAGGGGAAAATATCCGATTATGTAAATAATGCATAAATACCTAAAGTAAAAGGTAAATTTTCATCAAACTCAGTAACTAAAGTTAAACTTTGAGTTTGGGATATGAAAAGAAAGTTAATTTCCCTAACTAAGAAGGTTATTATTTTATTGTTATCATTTTAATTACAAGTGAGAGAAGCAGAGTAATGTAGTCAAGAAATTAGAAGAGTACTGGGCAGGGAGTTCAGAGCACTAGCTCATGGTGATGTTGGTAAGTCCTTTACCTTCTCAGGCCTTTGTTTTCTTTCCTGATTCAAATGGATCATTAGGTCCTGGTTCATACCTCATTAGGATGTGATGAAGATAGAATGAGACAATGGATGTAAACCAATGCTATTCGAGGTGTGATGTCACTCAGCCTACTGTTCATTACCAATCTTCAGTGAGATAGTTGCAGAAAATAAGAGTAAGCATCTAGAAACTTTTATACCAATGTGGTATGCAGTGACATCCAAGTGTGTGATCAGGGGACTAATAGGTTGACTATTGATAGATTCACATAATAAGGAATTTGTGGCATAAACTTCAACTAGTATTAGATAGATTAGAAATAAAACCCACCAAAGAATGACAATAACAACAACAAATATGGTCCTTCATCACAAATATTTTGAGAAGCAATGTAGATTCTTGTCTTTATTTCTATCCCCAACCTTAGGGTAATATGGAACTGAATGGTATGAAGTAACATAGTTGATAAAACAAAGAAAAGAAAAGACAGAAATGAAATGAAAGCAGAGAGACCTAAGGCTAGTCCTAGTTGTACTGCTTACTTGCTCTGTGGCACTGGAGTATGTTACTCTTTTCTCTGGGTCCTGCTGCTATTCACAATCACTTCCTATGGCTCCCTCCTTTCCCTATGGTGTTAGTTATTATCTGAGCAAGGAGAGAACAGAATTCCTGTTTCTTAACAGAAGTGAACAAAATTAGCTGATGAATTAGGGATGGGATTGGGAGTTGTGCTTGATTGCAAAAATGGCTACAATCCATCACTCCTCTTTGTACCCATGCCCTTTGCAATATCTATAGCTCAACAAGAAACAACTTGCTTTGGCCACTGCAATAGAGCATAAGTAATGGTGTGCCAGTTCAAGAATCTTCCACTCACCATGTGATTAAGTGATGAGTTACCTCACTTGAGGTCATCCTTGATCAGCTAGGCCCCAGATAATTTGGTAGGTAACTGCAGAACCATAAGTGAGTCAGCTGAGACCAAAAAAAAAAAAAAAAAAAAAAAAAACCAATTTAACCAATCCCAAATTGCTGACACAGAATCATATGCTAAATAAATGGTCATTGCTTTAAGCTACTAAATTTTTGGCTGGTTTGTTAAGCAACAGAAGCTAACTGATGGAGAAATAAAATATGATGCTTGTTGTCGCTAGATGCTTATAGCTCCAGGCAAAATGATGATAGAGTAGTTTTGATTTGAGCATCCTTCAGGCTCTCTTGTTTATCTTTGCCCCTTCTCTCATTCTAGCACTAAAGTTGTTTGTAATTTCCTGATCCCAGTCAGTGAAGTTTGTAATTTCAGAATGTGTCTCCTACCAACACTGACCAATGACTCTTCAAACTTCTGGATTCTTTTTGAAAATCTGATAAAATCTGAGGCTATGTACCACAGGGGAAAAAAAAAGAAAGAGCACACCTCCACATTTATGTATATTTGAACTCAATTTTAAGACTCTTGTGAATTTTTTGGGCCCAGTAGTGAGCCTTCCACTCTGGTTAAGAGTTCTAGGTATAGATATAATCTTTCACTTCAATTCCTTTCAAACCTCTCTTCGCATGCTCCACTGCTAAACTTTCCTAGGCCTCTATTTTTGCTCTAACCTTATCAATAAATTCACATAAGACAGTGAACTATTAAGAGTGTAGAGCCCATGGATATGACTTCCTCAAACACTCTCATATGTAATATTTCAGTTAATTCTCTTAACAGTCCTGTGAAATAGGTGAATGAAGTCCGTTATTTGATTTTTCTGATAAGGAGGTTAACCTCAATCTAAGATGTTACTTTCCAAAGATCACTCAGTTAGTAAGGGGCAACACCTGCATGTCTTGTGCCATTCCGTTCTACTTTGATTTCCAGGGACATGACATGCTTATGATAGAAAGTTCTGATAGGGAATGCATATTTTGTCTGAGGAGCAGCAGGAAGGCTGTGTGACCATATGAAGAGCAGGACAAAAGTGGTAGGAATTGAGGTCAAGAGGTTGGAATGTCTAGCACATGCAGAATTTTGAAAGCCTAAACTCCCAGAGTATAACAAGGAGAGAGTGGCTGTAATATTCTAAGTTTATCCTCACTTAAGATGATCCCATCATTAATTGCATCAGTCTATATATATCCTCCTCCCCTCCTTTCCAAAAGGTAAGAATCTGAGAGTCTTTCACACAGTCCAAACTTAGAATGATTTACACTTCATCTTAAACATGCTAGTCTATACCTTTCACAGTAAAAAACAACTTGTTGAATTTTATTTTTAAAACAAGCAAGAGGTCTGACAAGGAGATGTGATGTTCTTGAGCCAATTCAAGAAACACTTTTGAATACCTACTAGGTGCAATGCCCTGTCCTAGGGCCTCAGGTTAATGGGCAGGATAGAGGATTTACAATCAAATTAAATCTCTGTAATCCTCAAGAAACTGAAGGAAGATAAGAACAAGCTCACTCACCCATAGACTTTTTTTTTTTTTTTTAAGTTCTTATTGTGAATTATGTGGATTTACATGGGAGAACATCAGTTTTACATTCATCCTGTCATATTTCGTTTCATTGCAATGATTACAATCCCCTCCATGCATATCAAACAACAAAAGGGTATATCTCACAGGTCTGTCCCCTGGCCATCAGCACACAGCCCCTCTTCCTCCCTGAGTCCAGTGTCCCCAGCTGCTCCATCTGTCCATGTATCATCTCTGCCTCCATTTCTGGCATCACTGCTTCTCTGGGTAGGGGTAGGCACTCCACTCCTTGACTGCAAAATCAATCACTCCCCTCCTTTGTTACAAAACATCTACCTTTACATTTCCAATGCTCACAGTCAGTCCTGATAGCAATTATTCACTATTTTACCACAAGAGTCTTATCCCCATCTCCTTTCATTAGTCTGTCCCAACAGATTAGAAAGCATTCAGTGGAGATTCTACCTTCCCCCACCCTGTCTGGAACTAGGGTCCCTCTTAAAAGCTTGTAAGCCAGTTACTTTGTAGCCTTCCCCCTGCCCCCCCCCCCCATTTTGGGTAGCCAATGTCTAAGTTGCCCATTCCTGTCAACCCTGTGTACCCAGAGGGTGGGAATGATACTCACTGTAAAGATTTGTTCCCTGTTTTGAACTACTACATCCATAAGTATAGGTTAAGTTCATCCTTTTCTTTCTTCTTATCATCTGCTCATCCAGCCATTGAAGCCAGGTCAAATGGGTACTATCTGCAAGTATGGGTGTTCTTGTGCATCTCTTCTCACTTCATATCAGCTGGATGCTTCACTCTCTGCTCTAGTCCTCTGTGGCCATGTCACCACTTCTGGGTCCAGGAGTCCCCGGGTCTTGCCATACTGCTGGCCAGGTTCACAAGAGTCTATTGAATGTGGTAAGACTTAGCTTCCAGCTTCATTGCTGTTTTTTCCTTTCTTCCCCTTGTTGGTGACCAATGTGGTCACCAGCCAGACCACATGCCTGCTCGTGTGTTGCCTTTGAGTCTTAGTCTTGGAAAGGGGTTTGCTCTGAGGGGACCTGACCACTTGCCTTGATGCCTCCTGGGTGAACAGCTTGTTTATTCTTGTAGTAGTCAATCAGATTGCCATTATTGTTTTTGGTTTTTCCTACCAGTCTTTCTTCATGAAGTATCTTCTGTTCTTCTAGCCATTCCAGGCTGGTCTACTTGTCCTTTCAAGTGGAAAATTTCCACCTTAGACGATTTTGAATGGGATTCAGGATTCCACCTATGGTCTTATGCAATGCAAAGGCTCCACAGGAAGCCTTTTTCACTGGACAACTTCTATTGTGCTGTTTCTGGCTATTCCTTTCTCTCTCCCTCAAGTTAGACTTGAGGTATAAGCTCTAATTTCCTTTCTTCCTTGCCCTTTCCTATTCCAGAAAGAAACATTCTGCTCTCCACTGCCACAGGACTAGAAAATATACCAATGTAAACCCACAGTATATTGGTCTTTAGTTATTACATCTTTAATTTTTTTGTCTCTTCCACTCAGTTGTGGGCTATTTGAGGAAAGGCATGTATTTTATTTCTCTTCTGTGTGCTAGTCCTTCACCACACTTCCCAACATCCATGCAGTGCTAAACCAGCATATACATATTGAATTGAGCTGAATGACCATACAAAACACAGAAAATGCTGAGAGCTCAAAGGTTCAGAGAAAGGCATTCAGAGGTTTGTGTATAGCATGGGGGAGGGGAAGTCATAGCACATAACCTTTTTCCATCTTAAGAAGACAGATTTGTTTTTACCAATCCAAAAATTGACCACTTGTCTGTCAGATTGTTGTACTGGGGCTTGCATGTTGCTGTGATTCTGGAAGCTATGTACTTCAGAACACCCAGTGGCTTCATTCAGTGTCAATGGGCTAGGGAGTTCACACATCTCCCTGAACTTCAAACCAGCTAGTCTTTGCTCTTCTCTCTCTCATCTCAAAGTCATCAGGTGTCCATGGAACATGGCCAGACTCTTCTTGTGTCTTCATTCCTATATTTTCTCCACTTTCACTCAAAAGTAGACCATGGTGGTCACCAGTGAATATACAAGGCTGATTCTGTGTTCTCTTTGACTTTCAGTCTTAGAAAGAGGTTTACCCTGATGGGCTGACTTTTCTTGCCTTGTGGGTCCAAGGCAAACAGCTTGCTTGATAGTGCCACAATCAAACAGTGTTCTTTTTTTCCTACTGGTCTTTCTTTCAAGAAATATCTGCTATTCCTCTAGCCATTCATGGTTGGTCAGCATGTCTATTCAAGTGGGAATGTCCCAACTCAGAAGGTTTTGGGTGGGGCTCAGGATTCCATTTGAGGCTCCATACTCCACACAGGCTTAACAAAAAGCCCATTTCACTGGCAAAATTCTAGTACACCATTTAGCTAATATGATCAGTTATAGGCTGAAGAGGAGTTTACAAGCTTTCTGTAATCATGTTTCCCAATATTCCTTTCTATCCCACTTAAGTGTCTATATTATAATTGTAGGAAAAGGAGCCCAATATTGTGGGTTCTGTTTTGGTGAAATCTTTTGAAGCACAGAAATGTCTAATTTCTAGGAGATTCTAGTTACCTAGTTTGTGTTCTATTGTTTGTGTGATTTAAGTTATATTCGATAGTGTATTTATGCCATGCATTAGGGGTCCCTAAGTTTGTCCCTATTTTTTAATTGGTGATATTTATATTTCTGGGTATTATATTTAGATTTTTGATCCATCTTGAGTATATTTTTGTATATGGTGTGAGATATGGGTGCAATTTCAATTTTATGCAAGTAATACCAAGTTTTGCTAGCACCACTTGTTAAAGAGACTATCTCTTTCTCATTTAATTAATTTCATACCTTTGTCAAATGTCAGCTGTCCGTGTTGTTGTTAAGTGATGTTGAGTCAGTTCCAACTCATAGCAACCTTGTGTAGAGATTCTGAGGCGTGGCTGGTGGGTTTGAATATCCAACCTTGCAGTTAGCAGTCCAGTGCTTTCCCTACAGTGCCACACCAGGATGGATTTACTTATAAATTTTCAATTCTGTTACACTGGTCTCTGTATCTGTGACTGCTAGTACCAGCCTGTTCTAACTACTGTGTCTGTGTAGTAAGTATTGAGACTGGGAAGTGAGAGGTCTCTTACTTTGTTCTTCTTCTTTAGCAGTGCTTTCCTCATCTGGGTCTCTTTCTTTTCCATATAAAGTTAATGATTAGTTTTTCCGATCTTTGTAAAAAAAATGATGGTAGACTCTGGATTGGGATTGCATTTTATCTGTAGATCACTTTGGGTAGCATTGACGATTTTACAATGCTAAGTCTCCCTATCCTTGAGTATGGTATATTCTTCCATTTATGAAAGTTTCTTTTAGTTTCTTGTAATAGTGTTTTGTCATTTTCTTCATATATGTCTTTTGTTTCTTTAGTTATATTTATTCATAAGTATTTCATCTTTTGGTGAGTCTTGGGGTGGTGCTGCAGGTTAGTACGCTGGACTGCAAGGTCAGTTTGAACCACAAGATCAGTGGCTCCAGCTCACCAGCTACTCCTTGGAAACCCAATACATGGTCTCTATGAGTTGGAACCGACTCCATGGCACCTAACAACAACAACAACACTGTGAGGTGCCATGGAGTCGGTACTAACTCACAGCAACCTTGTGCACAGAAGAACGAAATACTGCCCAATCATGTGTTGTTGTTATGTGCTGTGGAGTCGGTTCCGACTAATAGAGACCATGTGCAGGGTTTCTGAAGCTGTAACTATTTATGGGAGCAGAAACCCTCATCTTTCTCCCGTGGAACAGCTGGTAGTTTCGAACTGTTGACCGTGAGATTAACAGCCCAGTTCATAACCACTATGCTACCAGAGCCTGATCCTGTAGGTAGTATTACTTTCCTGACTTCCTTTTCAGAGCTCTCATTGTTAGTGTAAAGGGATCCAACTGATTTTTGTATTGCACCTGTCACTTTGCTGAATCTTTCAGTAAGTTTCAATACTTTTTCTGAGTCTTTGGGATTTTCTATGTATAGGATCACATCATCTGCAAATAGAGAGAGTTTTATTTCTTTGCCAGTTTGGATCCATTTGATTTATCTTTCCTGAGTTACATCTCTGAATAGGACTTCTAGCACAATACTGAACAAGAGTGGTGATAAAGGGGATCCTTGTCTGGTTCTTGTTTGCAAGGAGAATGCTTTCTGTTTTGCTTCATTGATACTAATGTTGATCATCAGTTTTTTATTATGCCCTTGATTATGTTAGGAATTTACCTTCTACTTTTTGTTGAGTATTTTAATCAGCCACTCATTTGTTAGTTTGTTGGACAGTGGTGGTTTGTGTGTTGCTGTGGTTCTGGAAGCTATGCCACAGGTATTTTGAATGCTAGCAGGGTAACTCATGGTGGACAGGTTTTAGATGAGTTTCAAGATACAGACAGGCTAGGAAGAAGGAGAGACAGACTACTTACAAATACTTACTCACTGAAAACCTTATGAATAGTAGTGGAACACTGTCAAACATAGTGCAGGTAGATGAGCCCGTTAGGTTGGAGGGCCCTCAAAATGCACCTGGGAGAGAGCTGCCTCCTCAAAGTAGAGTTGATCATAATCGCATGAATGGAATAAAGCCTTTGTGACCTTCATTGTTGATGGGGGCACAACTGAAAACTCAAAATGGAATATGGAATCTACAAAATATGGATCTAGGAAATTTGGAAATTGTCAAAAATGAAATGGAATGCATAAACATTGATATCCTTTACTGAGGTGAAATGGATTAGTATTGGCCATTTTGAATCTGACAATCACATGGTTTACTGCTCTAGGAATGACAAATTGAAGAGGAATGGTGTTGTATTCATTGTCACAAAGAACATATCCATAAAAGTCATGAAGTACAATGCTGCCAGTGATAGGATAATATCCATACACTTACAAGGAAGACAAGTTAATGCCACTATTATTCAAATTTATGCATCAACCATAAATTTTATGATGAAATTGAAGAATTATACCAACTTCTTGTTTGAAATTGATCAAACATGCAATCAAGATATATTGATAATTACTGGCCATTCAAATGCAAAGGGTGTAAACAAAGAGGAAGCATTAGTGGTTGGAAAATATGTGAGAGAAGCAATGCTGGAGATCCCATGATAGAAATCTGCAAGACCAATGATTTGTTCAGTGCAAATACCTTTTAAACAACATAAAAGATGACTATACATACAGACCTCATCAGATAGAATACATAGATAGCTAATTAACTACATCTGTGGAAATAGACCATATCATCAGTCAAAACGAGGCCAGGGAAAGACGGTGGCATAGATCATTAATTGCTCAGATGCAAATTCAGGCTGAAGCTGAAGAAAATTAAAACACGTCCATGAGAGTCAAAATATGACCTTGAATATATCGCACTTGAATTTATAGATCATCTGAAGAATAGATTTGATGTGTTAGACACTAAACAACAAAGACCATAAGACTAGTGGGATGACGTCAAGTACTTCATATAGGAAGAAAGCAAAAAGTCATTAAAGATAAGAAATAAGGAAAAGACCAAAATGGATATCAGAAGTCTCTGAAATGTGTTCTCCAGCATAGAGATGCTAAAGCAAATGGAAGAAACGAGGAAGTTATAAGAGCTGAACAGAAAATTTCAAATGTCAGCTAGGGAAGACAAAGTCAAATATTATAATGAAATGTACAAAGACCTGAAGTTAGAAAACCAAAAGGGAAGAACATCCTCAGCATTTCTCAAGCTGACGGAACTGAAGAAAAAAAAATCAAGCCTCGACTAATATTGAAAGAATCTGTGGGTAATAAATTGAATGATGCATAAAGCATCAAAAGAAGATGGAAGGAATATACAGTCATTGTACCAGAAAAAAAAGGTCAATGTCCCACCATTTCAAGAGCCAATGGTCCTGAAGGAAAAGGTCCAGGATGAATTGGAGACATTAGCAAATAACAGGCAGAAGGAATTGATGGTATACAAATTGAAAAATTTCAACAAACTGATGCGTCACTGGAGGCACTCACTCATCTATGCCAAGAAACTTGGAAGACAGCTCCTGGCCAACTGACTGGAAGAGATCCATATCTGTGTCCATTCCAAAGAGAGGTGACCCAAAGGACTGTGGAAATCATCAGACATTAGCACTGATATCCCATGCAAGTACAGATTTTTAAAAAAATATTTTGTTGTGAATTATGTGATAGTTTACATGGGAGAACAGTAGCTTTACATTCATCCTATCATATATCATTTCATTGCCATGGTTACAATCCCTTCCATGCATTATCAACCAACCAAAGGGTATACCCTGCAAATCTGCCCCCCACTTGTCAGCACAGGGCCCCTCTTCCTCTCTGGTCAAAAGTCCCAAGCTGCTCCATCTCTCCATGTCATCGTCTCTGCTTCCATCTCTGGCATCATTGCTTCTCTGGGTAGGGTCCCACTCTCCGCTCTTCTCCCTTGGTGGTCCCAGGTACCTTTGCTTCTAGACTGCAAAGTCAATCACTCCCCTCCTTTTGCTACAAAATGTCTACCTTTACATTTCCTATTCCCATCTCCTTTCATCAGCCCCACCCAGACAGATTGGATACTACTCAGTGGAGATTCTACTTTCCTCCCCACCCTCTGGATCTAGGCTCCCTCTTGAAAGCTTGTAAGCCAGTCACTTCTTGCCTTTGTAGCCCCCATTTTGGGTAGCCAACATCCAAGTTGCCCATCCCTGTCTAATCTGTGTCTGCAGGGGGTGGGAATGATCCTCCCTATAAAGATGTCTTCCCTCTTTTGAGCTACTGCTTCAAATTGTATCAGATTACTCTTTTTTTCTCTTCTTTCTTCTTCTAATTGAACTCTGATCATCCAGTCATTGAAACCAGGTCAAGTG
>NW_006408603.1:83049-84667 GCF_000296735.1 Chrysochloris asiatica | reverse complement strand
GGAAGAAGATGGACTTACAAGATTTCTATGGTGATATTTCTGGCTATTCCTTTCTCTCCCCCTCAAATGTCTATTTTATAATGGTATGCCAGGGAAACCAAGATTCAAAAGACAGCCAAGAGCCTTAACATTATTTCCTCCCTTTTCCCCATTCCAACCATTTCTCAATCCCTGTATCCCAGAGCCCTGTTGTTCCAAGGTTGTGCATATATCATTATTTAACTCTGTCCCACTTAGCCCATATAATCCTGCCTAATTGTTTTCCCATTGCTTTGTTCTTCATTTCCCCTCCACCTTCTTGTGTATTGCCCCCTTCCCCACCACCCAAACTATCCCGTGTCTATTCCCTACCCTGTGCTCCACCTTCTCCTCCCTCTCCTCACCCCAGCCTCACATCCCAGTAATGAGCAAAGAATCCCCTTCCCCCTTCAGTATGGGTTCTTTTCCTTAGTCTTTTCAGTAGTGGTCATATGCAGTATTTCTCCTTTTGTCACTCAACATAATGTTCTCAAGGTTCATCCGTGTTATGCCGTGGCTTGAAGCTTCCTTGTTATTCTTCAACATAGCATAATATTCCCTTGTGTGTATGTACCACAATTTGTTTATCCATTCTTCAGTTGATGGGCACTTAAGTTGTTTCCATCTTTTTGCTATTGTAAATAGTGATGCTATGAACATTGTTGTGCATGTATCTACTTGTGTTATAGCTCGTAGTTCTTGTGGGTAAAAAGCAAGTAGAATAATTGCTGGATCATAAGGTATTTATATTTCCAACCTTCTGAGGAAGTGCCATATTGCTTTCCAGAGAGGGTGGACCATTTTGCAATCCCACCAGCAATTCAGGAGCGTCCCAGTCTCTCCACATCCCGCCAACATTTATTGTCCTCTACTTTTTTGATCTTTGCTGTTATTGCTGGTTTGAGATGGTAGCTCATTGTTGTTTTAATTTGCATCTCTCTAATGGCTAGTGTGTGGCACTGTGGGTTAATGCGCCAGACTGCAAAGACATTTGAACTGCAAGGCTGGTGGTTCAAGCTCACCAGCTGCTCCTTGGAAACTCTATACAGGGTCGTTATGGGTTGGAAGTGACTTGACAACACTTCACAACAACAACAACAATGGTTAGTGATCATGAATATTTCTTCATATGTTTGTTGGCTCCCTGGATCTCCTCCTTGGTGAAGTGTTTGTTCATGTCCTGTGCCCATTTTTAAATTAGATTATTTGTATTTTTCTTGTAGAGATGTTGTAGTTTCCTATAGATTTTAGAAATGAGTCCCTTGTCTGAGGTGTCATTGCAAAAGATGTTTTCCCATTCTGTGGGTTCCCTTTTTACTCTTCTGGTGAAGTCTTTTGATGCACATAAATTTAAAATTTTTATTATGTCCCAATCATCTATTTTGTCACTTTTGTTTGCATAGTTTTCAAAATGTTTGGTAGTCTGAATTAGTGCCCTCATATTTTTGCCTAGTTTTTCATTGATGGCCTTCATAATTCTGGAATTCAAATATAGGTCTTTAATCCATGTTGAGTTGGTTTTTGTATAAGGTGTGAGGTGAAGGTCTTGTTTTAATCTTTTGCATATCATTTTCCGGTTCTGCCAGCACCATCTGTTGAA
>NW_006408603.1:80764-82025 GCF_000296735.1 Chrysochloris asiatica | reverse complement strand
TATGGTGTATTACTTTGATTTTTTTTTCTAATGTTGAACCATCCTTGCATCCCTGATATGAATCCCACTTGATCGTGATGTATTATCTTTTTGATGTGCTACTGGATTCTGTTTGCAAGGATTGTGTTGAGAATTTTTCTATCTATGTTCCTGATGGATATTGCTCTATAAGTTTCTTTCTTAGTGATGTCTATGCTTGCTTCATAAAATGTATTAGGAAGTTTTCCATCTTCCTCTATATTCTGGAATATTTTGAGTAGAATTGGTGACAGCTCTTCCCTGAATGTTTGGTAGAACTCACCAGTGAAGCCATCTGGGCCTGGACTTCTTTGGTTGGGAGTTTTTTGATTACCTGATCAATTTCTTCTTTGTTATGGGTCTGTTCAGGTTTTGTACTTCACTGTGTATAAGTTTAAGTAGACTGTGTTTTTCTAAAAATGTATCCATCTCTTCTAAGTTTTCATATTTGTTGGAGTACAACTCTTCATAGTATTCTGTTATTATCTTTTTGATTTCTTTTGATTCCATTGTGACATCATCCATGTGGTTTCTAATGTGTGTTATTTGTGTCTTCTCTTTCTTTTCTTTTTTTAGGTTTGCCAATGGTCTGTCAATTTTATTAATCCTTTCAAAGAACCAGCTTCTTGTCCTGTTGATTCTTTTTATTTTTCTATTTTCTGTCTCATTTATTTCTGCTCTAATCTTTATTATTTCTTTTATTTTGGTGGCTGTAGGTTCCCTCTGTTGGTCTGTTTCTAATTGTTGTAGATACTTTGTTAATGTGTTAATTTTCGTTCTTTCTTATTTTTGGATGTGGGCATTTATTGCAATAAATTGTCCTCTCAGCACCACTTTCGCCATGTCCCAAAGATTTTGGTATGTTGTGTTTTAATTATCATTTGTTTCTAGGAACTTTGAGAATTCATGTTTAATTTCCTCTAGCACTCAATTGCTTTTCAGCAGGGTGCTATTCAGTTTCCATTTGATTTTATTTCCTTGGTCTTCATATTGTTGGTTTATAATTTGATAGCATTGTGGTCTGAGAAGATGTTTTGTAGTATTTTGATGTTTGCAAATTTATGGAGATTTTTGTGTGTGGTCTAAGACATGATCTATTCTGGAGAATGTTCCATGTGCACTGGAAAAGAATGTGTATTGTGGTGTTGTTGGGTTGAATGCTTTGTACACCTCTATGAGGTCCAGTTGGCTGAATGTGTTGTCTAGTTCTTCTTTGTCTTTGACAAGTTTCTTTCTGGTTGTT
>NW_006408603.1:72593-76564 GCF_000296735.1 Chrysochloris asiatica | reverse complement strand
AGATGTGATCAGGATGTGGGCTTCCCTTTTAACTTTTCTTATTGCTTAACTCAGAGTAACTTTCACAGGTGTTGTTTGTTTTACTGGTGTATGGCAGTTGGTGTTGTTTCTTTCCTGTTTTTTTTTTTTTTTTTTTTTTTTTTACAGATTGTGATTGTAGCTTGACTATATGGCAACAGTTGCTATCTCTTCTTTGTTTATATAGGGAGAGAAAGAGTTCCCCAAAGCTAGAACGGGGAGCATAAAACAGCAACATCAAAAACAACAACAACAACAACAAAAACCACCAAAAGCAAAATTAAGAAAAACAAAACACCAAACAACAACAACAACAACAACAAAAAACTAGATTGGATTTTGTAGTCTATAATTGTATGAAAGGGACTGGAGGGAAAGAAGAAGAAAAAATCTGTAGCCTAATGACTTTAATGTCCTCTTTCAGCGTCTTGCCTTCAAAGCTGCCTGAGTGATTTCAAGATGCCACTGTTTTTATGCTGTACTTCAGGATTTAATTTAATTTTTGCCATGTTTTGTTTTTAAACTTTCTTTCCCTCTCCACACCCCTTGTTCTGGCCTTTTCCGTATTAAAAAACATTTCAGAGCCACCTCTTAGGTAGAGAGTCTCTGTGCACATGTGTGGCAGAAGAACCCACCAGTGGTGAGGGTGGGGGTGTCCACTCACTCAGGCACACCCTCTAGTCACCAGAATGGAGGTCTGCAAACAGTAGGGGGGGCAATGAAGAGATACCAAAGAGAGGAAAATCAGAACAAAGCAAAACAAACAAAGTGTATTGTCCACCTTTGCTACAAGGTTCCTGCGGCATTTCTCCATGGTGTGTCTGCTCTCCCTCTTGGTCTTGCCATTTGGTCTCATCCAAGTTGTTGGCTCTGGGTCACCAAGCCTGGCAGATTCAAAAGTACACGGTTTCTTACTTTCACTAAATGTTCCACTAGCTATAAGCCTTCAAACTTTTTTTATATTCCTACTTATGTGGTTCCAAAATGTGGAGCTCTGCCCTGAATCTGTTTTGCCTAGTATTCTGTGCTATTGCTGACAGCAAAACTCACTGTACCTCCACTATAGCCACCATCAAGCCCTACCTCCAATAATCCATGCAAATAAAGTTTTGCTAACAGTAATACAAAAACATTTACAAACATGCATTGACAGAGAACTTCTAGAGCTTCAATCTGGTGTCAGGAGAGCATGTTGAATGAGGAATATCAACGTTGATGTCAGATGGATTTTGGTTCAAAGCAGAGAATAATAGAAAGATGTATACCTGTGCTTTATTGATGATGCAAAGGCTTTTGATTGTGTGGATCATGACAAGCTATGGACAACATTGCAAAGTATGTGTATACCAGAACACTTAATTGTGCTCATGAGGAACCTTGTTCAAACAGAACAAGGGAACACAGAATGGTTTTGTTGGGGACCAAAATACTTACAGGCCTCATAAAACTTTAAGTCTGGGTCTAACCAAACAAAGTCTGCTTATCAACACAGCAGGGAAGGTAGCTTTCCCAAGGTCGCCTGATTCACAGTAAAGGACAGACTTGTAACTATGCAAAACAGCAATGACTTGCAGAACCACCCTATATATACTCTGAGATATGAAATAAACTTTGTCACTTGCCATCAGCTTGTGTCCCTTGCCTGTTCGTTAATCCTCGCCTCTCCTTCAGGAAACCCACGCAGTGGTCTGAGCAGGTCTCGGACCCCGATAAGTGGCGCCCAAAACGTGGGACTCGAATACGAGAGATAATGCAACGGACCCTCCAAAACAGACCTGAAGAATAAGGATGCGCAGACATTAAAAGAAGGGAGGGTAATCTGATCAGGTAAGTATGGGAAACAAACCAGGAAGAGCACGGTATGTAGATATGTTGAGAGAAATGCTACGTAGCAGAGCTGCAAAAGTAGATCATAGCCAGCTTTGCAAATTCATAGACTTTGTAAATACTGTCTGTCCTTGGTTCCCTGAGGACGGAGTGGTTGATGTTAAGTTATGGAATCAGATAGGTCATCAACTGCAAGAATATTATGCTAAGAATGGCCCATCCCGGGTGCCTGCCTATACATTTAGTTTGTGGCATCTTGTCTGAGATACTTTTGATTTTGGCAGTGATCATCTGGGAGGCAGTTCCATGGAACCAACTGCTCCACCTCCAACCATATACCCTGATTTACAATCTTTACCGACTTTGAGCATAGAAAAAGAATTGGTATATGAGAAACACAAGGATACAAAAGAAAATGATTGTGGGGATGAAGCCTGGCCAGATTCTCCAGTCAGTGCTCCTTTTTCAGTCAGTGTAAAGAAGGAACAAAAAGAGGGGAAGCCGTGCCCTAAAATTGCACCGACACTGAAGGACAAGGAAGTAAGAGAGGCAATAGTAGATAAGGCAGAAGAAGAAGGGCCGCACCCTAACATGGCGCTGGAAAAAGAGGAAGCTCCGAGGTGCAAGTCTAATTCCCCATTAACTTCTGGTGAAATGCCTGAGGGAGATCTAAGATCTGCACTGAAAGAAGTTTTAAGTCAGTTAAAAGATTTAACTTTATAGAAAAAGGCGTTGACTAAAACTATACAGCAAAAGGAGGAGCAGTGGTGTGCTGCCCTTGCTGACTTAGCCAAAGAGAGAGAGGCTAGGATTCAAAGAGAAACAACGACTCCCCTATGCTTGAAACCCTGTGCCACTGTTCAGTCTAATTGCCCCTGTCACTGTAAAAATAGCTACCCCAAGATACTCCCCAATACAGGCAGCATTGCTTGATGGAGCAAGACAGGGGGATGAGTTGTCTGGTTTTCAAGTGTATCCAATTGTACGGATGCCCGCTGGTCAGGATGAGCACAATAGAGATGTGGAGACTCGCACCCACAGCTTTTTACCCTTTAAAAGTTTAAAAGAGTTAAAAATGGCTTGTGCTCAATATGGGCCGAGTGCTCCCTTTACACAGGCTTTTATAGAACTAATCTGTGAAGAAGCCTTGCCTCTTTTAGATTGGAAGAATATCGCCCATTCCTGTCTTTCAGGAGGTGATTATTTGTTGTGGAAATCTGGGTATTATAAGGAAGCATGGGGTATAGCAAACCTTAACAACAATCAGCGGAATGGGGAAGCCACATTTGACATGTTAGTAGGGGAAGGGGAATATAATACCATAGAGAAGCAAATTATATATCCTATGCCTGCCTATGCTCAGATTAATCAGTGTGGACGAAAAGCTTGGAGATCCATCCCCAACACCGGTAAGCAAACTACTAAGTTATCAAAGGTACGTCAGGGTCCTGATGAGCCTTTTCAAGACTTTGTCTCCCAACTACTTCTTACATCTGTAAGGATCCTGGGTGATTCCTCTGACTCTCTGACACTTGTAAAACAGATGGTCTTTGAAAATGCCAACAGTGCTTGTCAGATGATTATTCGCCTGTTCAAGAATAAAGGCAGCTTAGATGATTACATTCATCTTTGTGCCGATGTGGAACCCTCATACAATCAGGGCCTGGCAATGGCCACCACCCTTCAGGGGCTAACTCCTCCAGAAATGTTTGCTGCTCTTAAATGCCCAGGAAAGTGTTTTAATTGTGGAAAAATAGGCCATTTTGCTAAAGAATGTAAACAAAGAAAGAATGATAAGAACAATTGTAAAAATACAGCTCCTGGAGTATGTCCCCCGTGCAAAAGAGGCAAGCATTGGGCCTCTGAGTGCCACTCGCAGACCGATGACAATGGGCAACCAGTGTTGGGAAATGGCCAGAGGGGCCGACCCCGGGCCCCACAACCAAATAGGGGAATTTTCATGGTGACCAATCCCTTCCACAACGGGTCGCAGATCTCCAGTGAGCCACCACAGGGAGTGCCGGATTGGACCTCAGTCCCTCCACCAAAATCGTATTAACTCCTGAAATGGGCATACAGGCTATCCCTACTGGGGTCTGGGGACCTCTGCCTGAAGGATATTTTGG
>NW_006408603.1:69617-71973 GCF_000296735.1 Chrysochloris asiatica | reverse complement strand
CACTGAAGCTTTAGGAAGAAACCAGCAAAGTATGCATCACCCTATAACTATTCAGGCCAAGCAAGATGGCAGAGGCCTAGGGTATTTTCCATAGCGTCCACTGATGTTGCTGCCCCACGCTGATAAGATAACCTGGCTGTCCGACAGCCCTGTGTGGGTGGATCAGTGGCCGCTTCCACAGGAGAAAATTAGAGCAGCTCAGCTGTTAGTGCAGGAGCAGCTGACAACGGGACGTATTGAACCTTCCACATCCCCTTGGAATTCTCCTATTTATATGGCACACTCCAATCTGCGGCACGCTCAGGCCTCGCATCAACTACATCATCACAACAGTCAATCCCTGCACAAGTTGTTTCATATCCCTCGTGAAGCCGCATGGCAAATAGTTCTTGCTTGTCCTGAGTGCCCCATCCACCAATCTGTTCCATCTTTCGGAGTCAATGCTCGAGGTTTACACCCCAATGCTTTGTGGCAAATGGACGTCACACACATTCCTAACTTAGGTTGGCTTAAGTATGTGCATGTTTCTGTAGACACCTTCTCTGGCCTCATTTGCTGCTCCCCCTTAATGGGAGAGGGGACCACCCAAGTGATAAAACATTGCTTACATGCCTTTGCTGCTCTGGGCATACCTCAAAGCATTAAGACAGACAATGGGTCTAGCTATACTAGCGCCTGTTTTACAGTGTTTTGCAAGACCTTCTCTATCAAACATACTACTGGCATTCCATACAATCCCCAGGGCCAAGGCATTGTTGAACGCACACATGCCACTATAAAGTCTTATCTTGAAAAAATAAAGAAGGGGGAATCCTACCCCCACACCCCTCAAAATTATATCAACCACATCATTTTCATCCTTAACTACCTTTTAACTGATGCCTCCAGCCTCACGGCTGCGGATAGGCATGGCAACCGAGAGCCAAGTGCCCCAAAACCTATGGTAAAATGGAAAGATGCCCTAACAGGTACATGGAAGGGGCCCGAACCTGTTCTCATATGGAGACGAGGCTATGTTTGTGTCTTTCTACAGGATGAACCTGGTCCTCTATGGATTCCTGAGTGCCTTGTGTGGCATGTGGATGAAGCAGGTGGAGATCCATTGGGCTGTCATCCCAGACCCTCAACTGGTGAGACCTGTATCGTGGAAGGAGATGAATTGTGCCCCGCTCCCATTATACTCGAATGACTCAAGCATGGGGCTCTCGTTGGATGGTCACCTGATTAGGGAAATTCAGACATATAATTATACTGGATGCAGTTACTCTTGTCCTATTTTCCATACAGTTACTGACAACTCTTTCACATCGAATGTGTGCCGTATTGCTCCTTTGAAATATGGACCTATTGGAATAGTTGCACAGAATTTGTGATGCCCTGCCACCAGTACTTGTAACCTTAATCATACTTCTAACAAAATTTCTTTATGCCTTCCTGAACCTTTTGTGTTTCTAACTGGGAGCATTCATGTTTGGAATTACATTTCATTGGGGGATACTCTAGATATAACATAAGTTGTCTCCATTGTCAGTTGCGTACCTGTATTGCAGACTTGCTGCCTAATACTACCGTTATGCCCCTTAAGAGACCAGCATATATATTATTGCCAGTGAATATTTCCCAGGAATGGTATGATGATGCAGGTTTACAACTTGTTGATGATTTTACTAAATTGCTTGCCAGATCCAGAAGAGGTCTTGGTCTCAGTGTGGCAGGCATTGTCTCCCTCATATCACTGCTCATTTCCCTCACTGCCACCACAGTTGCCCTTACTCAAGAAATTCAGAATGCAGCTACTGTTAACAAGCTGATGGACAATGCTACCTACAACTGGGACCAGCAAGAAAAGATTGATCTGTCCATTGAACATCGCATGAATGGACTGTATGATACTGTTAACGTACTTGGGGATACCTTAGAGCAGGTCGTGGTCTGGCAACGTCTTGCGTGCCATGCTGATTACCACTCTATTTGTGTAACTAAACTTGTGTATAATGCTTCGGCCTTCCCTTGGCCCATAGTGCAGGCCCACCTGCACGGAGTATGGATCGCTGAGAATATCATCCAAGAATGGAATGAGTTACATGCGTGAATAATTGCTCTGCATTATGCCCCCTGCCTCGACAGCACACCTGCAGAACTAGCTAAATAACTTCTCTGAAACCTTAAAAACTTGTTCCCTACTATACCTTCCCTCTCTCAATTGTGGGGTCCCCTTCTCGCTATTGGCATACTCCTCATCTTTGCTTGTCTCCTCCTTCCCTGCCTTCTTCGGATGGTGGTTTTTCAGTATAAATTACTGTGGAGTCGTCTTTACGGCCTCCAGCTAAAGACACTCCCTCGGCATATGCAGGAC
>NW_006408603.1:65065-68374 GCF_000296735.1 Chrysochloris asiatica | reverse complement strand
GCTGTGCATAGGGTTGCTATGAGTGGGTACCAACTTGATGGCACCTAACAATAACAATAACAACAGGTGTTGTATTTTGTCAAATATCTTTTTTGCATTGATTGATATAAATATTTTTTTGTTCTTTTTTAAAATTTATGTGGTGGGTTACATCGATCATTTTCCTAATGTTGAAACATCCTTGAAAACCTGATATGAATCCCATTTGGTAATGATGTATTTTTTTTTGAGATGTTGAATTTTATTTGCTAGGATTTTGTTGAGAATTTAAAAATCTATGTTCACAAGGATATTAATGTATACTTTTCTGTTTTAGTGAAATCTTTGCCTGTTTTTGGTACCAGGGTTATATTTGCTTTATAAAATGAATTCAGGAGTATTCCATCATTTTCAGTATTCTTGAATAGTTTGAGTAGAATTGGTGTTAGTTCTTTTCTGAATGTTTGGTAGAATTTGCTAGTGAAGCCATCTGAGCCAGGACTATTTTTTTTGTTGTTGTTATTGTTGAAAGTTTTCTTTTATAATGGGCCTGTTAAAATTTTCTTTCCATGTTAGTTTAGGTATGTATTGTATTTATAAATTTGTGTCCATATCAAATTTGTTGGCACAAAGTTCTTCACAGTACTCTGTTCTATTTATTTTATTTCCATGGGTTCAGTTGTTACATTGCCCATTTAATTTCTTATTTGTACCTGCTTCTTTTTCTTTGCTATGTTTGTCATTGGTCTGGAGTTCTAGTGTAGTGCTGAAATATAAGCACTAGACAGAAAGGTTGGTTTGAACCACAAGGTTGGTTTGAACTACCAAGCATTCAGCTGCTCCTCTACTTGTCTGACAGTTTGTCATACTGTAGTGGCTTGCATGTTTCTGTGATTCTGGATGCTATGCCATCAGTATATTAAATACCAATAGGCTCACCCATAGTGGACAGGTTTCAGCTGAGCTTCCTGGTGAAGACAGACTAGGTAGAAGGAGAAATGGACTATTTCTGGATATTTATTCATTGAAAACCTTATGAATAGCAGTGGAACACTGTCAGATAGCACCAGAATATTGAATATTGAAACATGATGAAGAGCAGTAGAATGTTTCCATGTACAGTGCCAGAGATGAGGCCCTCGTGTTGGAAGACACCCAAAATATGACTGGGGAAGAGCTGCCTCTTCAAACTAGAGTTGAACGTGATGATGTGAATGGAGTAAGCCTTTGAGACCATCATTTGTTGATGGACCACAACTCAAAATGAAGAGAACAGCTGTAAACATACATTAATAATCAGAACATGGAATGTAGAGAATATGAATCTAGGATATTGGAAATTTTCCAAAATGAAATGGAATGTATAACATCGATATCCTAGGCATTAGTGAGCTGAAATGTACTGGTATTGACCATTTTGAATCTGACAAGCACATGGTTTTCTATGCTAGGAATAACAAATTGAAGTGGAATAGCATCACATTCATCATCAAAAAGAACATATCAAAATCTGTCTTGAAGTACAACACTATCTGTGGTAGGATAATATCCATACTTCTACAAGAAAGGTGAGTTACTGACATTATTATTCAAAATTATGAACCAAACACTAAGTTCAGTGAAGGTGAAATTGAAGAATTTTGTGAACTTCTTCAATCTGAAATTGATAAAACATGCAATCAAGATGTATTAAGAATTACTGGTAATTGGAATGCAAAGGTTAGAAACAAAAAGGAAGTTTCAGTTGTTGGAAATACAATTTTGGTGATAGAAATGATGCTGGAGATCACATGATAGAATTCTGCAAGATCAATGATTTCTTCGGAGTCCTAGTGTAGTTGCTGTGGGTTAATGCGTGGGATTGCAAAGCTGGTGTGAACCGTAAGGTCAACAGTTCAAGCTCACCAGCTGCTCCTTGGAAACCCTATATAGGGTTGTTATGAGTCAGAACTGATTCAACCGGCACTTAACAACAACAAATGACTTCTTCACTGTAAATATCTTTTTCAAAAAAGGTTTTTTGTGTGAATTGAGTGATAGTTTATATGGGAGAACATCAGCTTTATCCTCAACCTATTTTATTTCATTTCATTGCAATGATTACAATCCTCTCCATGCATCATCTTTCAAAAGTATTTGCTTCTATTCCCTCTGTTTATTTATTTATTTTTATTTTTATGTACACTAAAACATTCAGGAATATACAATTATTCAAACACCCAAAGCACATACCCTGAAAGCCAGCCCCCAGCTGCCAGCACACAGTCTCTCTCTCTCCATGAGTCTAGATTTACCAGTCACTCCATCTCTGGCATCACTGCTTCTCTGAATTGTGTCCCACACTCCACTCCCACTCTTTTCCCATGATGGTCCTCCACCCCTGGACTACAAGATCAACTACTCCCCTCTTTTTGCTACTAAACCTCTACCTTTACATTTGCAACAATTGCAATCAATCATGTTAACAATCACTCAGTACTGAACCACAAGGGTCTTATCCCCATTTCCTTTCACCAGCCCCATCTAGACAGGATGAAAACCACTCAGTGGAAATTCTACCTTCCTGCACACATTCTGAAACTAAACTCCTTCTTGAAAACTTGTAAGTCAGTCACTTTGTGCCTTTATAGCACACTCCCTACCCCCATTTTAGTAGGTAATCTTTAAGTTGCCCATTCCTATTAACTCTGTGTACAGAGGGGATAGGGATGATCTTTGCTATAAAGATTCCTTCCCTCTTGGTTGGTATTTTAAGCTACTATGTCCATAAGTATAGGTCAAGTTCGTCAAATTGTAACAAATTACACTTGGTTTCTTTATTTAAAAAAAATTTTTTTTCCCCCTTCTCGTCGAGTTCTGATTATACAGCCATTGAAGCTAGGTAGCTAGGTCAAATAGGTACCATCTGCAAGGATGGGTGTTCTTGTGCATCTTGTATATCATCCCACACTTCATATCAGTGTCCCTCACTTGATATTGTCCCATGCCCAGTAACCAATAAAGAAGTTTTCTTTTTAGTGTGGGTATTTTTCTTAAGCTTTTACAATAACGGTCTTATGTAGTATTTCTCCTTTTGTAACTGACTAATGCAGCTCAGCATAATGTCCTCAAGGTTCATCCATCTTATGAGGTGGCTTACAGCTTCCTGGTTATTTTTCAAGGCAGCATAATATTCCATTGAGTGCATGTACCAAAGTTTGTTTATCCGTTCTTCAATTGATGGGCACTTAGACTGTCTCCATCTTTTTGTTATTGTGAATAGCACTGTTATGAACTTTGGTGTGTATATAACTGCTTGTGTTATGCCTCATATTTCTTGTGAATAAATAC
>NW_006408603.1:58659-63904 GCF_000296735.1 Chrysochloris asiatica | reverse complement strand
AGAGCCCTGTTGTTCCTAGGTTGATCATCACTATTTACCTCTGTCCCACTAGCCCATGCAAACCTGCCTAAATGTTTTCCCATCCACCTTGTTCTTCCATTCCCCATCCCCTTCTTGTGTATTGCCTACCCCAACACCCAAACTATCATGTGTCTAGTCTCTCTTCTATTTTTTTTTTTTTTATCTTTACTGTTATTGCTGGTGTGAGATGATATCTCATTATTTTTTTGATTTGTATCTCTCTGAGGAGTCCTGGTATGGTGCTGTGGGTTAATATGCCAGACTGCAAAGCTGTTTGAACTGCAAGGTTGGCAGCTCAAGCTCACCAGTTGCTCCTTGGAAACCCTATACAGGGTCGTTATGGGTCGGAAAGGACTCGATGGCACTTAACAACAACACTGGCTTGTTATCATGAACACTTCTTCATATGTTTGTTGGCTGTTCAAATCTCTAGCTTGGTAAAGTGTCTGTTCATGTCCTATGTCCATTTTTAAATTGGGTTATTTGTCTTGTAGAGGTGTTGCAGTTCCCTATATATTTTAGAAATTATTCCCTTGTGTAATGCATCGTTGCAAAAGATTTTTTCCCATTCTGTATGTTCCCTTTTTGCTCTTTTGGTGAAGTCTTTTGATGCACATAAGTTTTTAATTTTTAGTATGGCCCAATCATCTATTTTGTCTTATTTTGTTTGTGCAATTTTCAAAATGTTTAGTAGTCTGTGTGTGCCCTGCGTTAGAGCCCTCAAATTTGTTCCTATTTTTTCATTGATGGCCTTTATAATTCTGGGATTCACATTCAGGTCTTTAATCCATTCTGAGTTGGTTTTGTACATGGCATGAAATAAAGGTCTTGTTTCAATCTTTTGCACATCGATTTCCAGTTCTGCCAATACCATTTATTGAAGAAACTATCTCCTCCCCATGCAATATACTTAGTCTCTTTGTCGAAAATCAGTTGGCTGCATGTGGATGGAATAATTTCTGGTTTCTCTATTCTGTTCTATTGATCTACGTATCTTTCATTGTACCAGTACCAAGCTGTTTTCACCACTGTAGCCGTGTAGTAAATTTTAATATCAGGGAGTGAGAAACTCCCAACTTTACTTTTCTTCTTAAACAATGCTTTGCTTATCCTGGGCCTCTTTCCTTTCCATATAAAGTTTGTAATTGTTTTTTTCCATCTCTTTGAAGAATGTCGCTGGAATCTAGATTGGGATTGCATTATATGTGTAGATTGCTTTGGGGATTATTGACATTTTCACAATGTTAAGTCTTCCTATCCATAAACATGGTATATTCATCCATTTTTGTAAGTCTCATTTGGTTTCTTGTAGTAGTGTTTTATAGTTTTCTTTGTATAGGTCCTTTGTTTCTCTGGTTATATTTATGTGTAAATATTTCATCCTTTGGCAGCTATTGTAAATGATATTGCTTTCCTAATTTCCATTTCAGTGCTGTTATTATTAGTATAGAGGAATTCAACTGATTTTTATATGTTGATCTTGTACCCTGCCACTTTTCTGAATTTTCCAATGAGGTCTAGTAGCTTTTTTACAGTGTCTTTAGGGTTTTCTATGTATAGGATCATATCACCTGCAAATAGAAAGAGTTTTATTTCCTCTTTGCCAATTTGAAAGGCTTTAATTTTCCTGTCTTGACTTATAGCTATGGCTAAGACTCCAACACAATTTTTAATAGGAGTGGTGACAAAGGGCATCCTTGTCTGGTTACTGTTCACAAAGGAACAACTTTCAATTTCTCTCCATTAAGAATGATGTTCACTGTTGTTTTTTATATATGCTCTTAATTATGTTGAAGAATTTCCCTTTAATTCCTACTTTGTTGAGTGTTTTTATCAAGAATGGATATTGGATTTTGTCAAATGCCTTTCCTGCATCAATTGATATGATCATTTTCCTTTTTAAAAAGTATTTTTAAAAATATATTTTTAAAAATATTATTTTGATTGTTTTTGTAATGTTGAGCCATTCTTGCATCCCTAGTATGAAACCCACTTGGTCATGGTGTTTTCTTTTGTGATATGTTGTTGGATTCTGTTGGCTAGGATTTTGTTGATAATTTTTGCATCTATGTTCATAAATGATATTAGTCTATAATTTTCTTTCTTAGTGATGTCCTTCCCTGGCTTTGGTATGAGGGTTATGCCTACTTCATAGAATGTACTAGGAAATTACCATCCTTTTCTATATTCTGGAATAATTTGTGACAGTTCTTCCCTGAATGTTAAGTAAAACTCACCAGTGAAGACATTTGGAACTGGACTTCTTTTTGGTGGGAGTTTTTTGGTGACTTTATCAATTTCTTCTTTTGTTATGGGTCTGTTCAAATTTTCTACTTCACTCTGTGTAAGTTTAGGTAGGTCGTATTTTTCTAAAAAAGTATACATTTCTTTTAAATTTTCTAATTACTTGGAGTACAACCCTTCATAGTATTCTCTTAATAGTCTTTTTACTTCCATTGGTTACGTTGCAAATCACCCATGTGGTTTCTTATGAGTGTCTATTTGTGTCTTCTCCCTCTTTTCTTTTGTTCGGTTTGCCAATGGTTTGCCAATTTTATTAACCCTTTCAAAAGAACCAGCTTCTTGTTCTGTTGATTTTTTCTATAGTTTTCCTGTTTTCTATCTCATTTATTTCTAATCTAATCCTTATTATTTATTTTATTTTTATTTTTTTTTGTGACTGCAGGCTCACTTTGTTAGATTATTTCTAATTGTTGGAGATGCTGTGTTAATGTGTTAATTTTAGTTGTTTCTTATTTTTGGATGTGTGCATTTATTGCAATAAATTGTCCTTTCAGCACCACCTTCACTGTGTCCCAAAGATTTTGGTATATTATGTTTTCATTCTCATTTTTTTCTAGGAACTTTGAGAATTTATGTTTAATTTCTTTTACTACCCAGTCACTTTTCAGCAGGGTGTTATTCAGTTTCCATGTATGTATGTATGTATGTATATATGTAATTCATACCGAAAGCTGTGGTCTTTGATCTTCAGTAAATGTTTTAAGTCCTCTTCACTTTAAGCAAGCAAGATTGTATCATCTGCATATCACAGGTTGTTAGTGATTCTTCCTCCAACCCTGATGCCATGTTTTTCTTCATATATCCCAGATTCTCAGATTATTTGCTCAGCATACAGATTGACTAAGTATGGTGAATGAATAAAACCTTGTCACACACCTTTCTTAATTTTAAACCATTCAGTGTTCCCATGTTCTGTTTGAACAACTGCTTCTTGGTCCAGGTATAGATTCCTCATAAGCACAATTAAGTGTTCTGGAATACTCACACTTCACAATGTTGTCCATAGCTTATCATGATCCACACAATCAAAAGCCTTTGCATAGTCAATAAAACACAGCTAAACATCTTTCTGATATTCTCTGCTTTCATCCAAAATCCATGGGATATCAGCAATGATATCCCTTGTTCCATGGCCTCTTCTGAATCCAGCTTGAACCTCTGGAAGTTCTCTGTCAATGTATGGTTGTAGCCATTTCTGTATTACCTTTAGTAAAACTTTACTCACATAGGATATCAAAGAGATTGTCCTATGATTTCTGCGTTCTTTTGGGTCACCTCTCTTTGGAATGGTAACTATCTCTTTGGAATTTGTAACTATCAATAAGTATGAACTAATTGTTGTCATTATGTTAATTTTTATGTGGTGATGCTGGTTCTTTTGTTCTGCATTCCTTCCTGTGTTGAGTTCATTTTTTTTGTGTGCTCTTGTCTGTTTCTTCTTAGTTTTAATGCTTCCATGTTCTTCTTGGATCTTCATTTTTTAAGTCTTCATTATTATAGTATGTTGTGAAGTATTAATTTTCTTTGAAGTTTCTCTATAATCTCTTAATTTTTTTTGATCTTCATTTTTATGGCATGTTTTAAAGTATTAATTTTCTTTGACGTTAGTCTATAATCTACTAACTTTTCCTCAATTTGCGTCAGTTTATTTTATCCTTCAATCTACCTGACCTCCTCACCATCTGTTCCTATATTTTTCCCTTCTTTGACATTGTTATTATTTTAATCTTTGATTGACCTCCCAGGTTCTCTGAATTTGTATAATTTTGTTCTGTTCTGGACTATTCTATCTGCTGATTGAGTTCTAGTTGGTATTTCCACATCTTTCAATCCCTGGTTGTTGTCTATTCTTGTTAGTTCTCAGTCCAAAGAACTCCCTTTAGGATGTTTTGAAGTGCTGGTTTGTCTTTGACAAAGTCTCTTAGCTGCTGTTTATCCTGGAATGTTTTGATTGCACCATCATATTTGATTGACAGCTTTGCTGCATAGATGATTCTTGGTTGGCAGGTTTTTTTTCTTCTAGAGTTTTATATATGTCTCCCCATTGCCTTCTTGCCTGAATGGCTTGCTTTTGTAAGTAACACTTATCTTTTCCCTAGCTGATTTCAAGATTCTCTCCTTGTCTTTGATTTTGGAGAGCTTGATTATGATACATGTTGGTGATTTTCTTTTTGGGTGTATCCTTGCTGGGGTTCATTCAGCTTCTTGAATGCCTATTTTCTCATCCTTCAAGATGTTAGAGAAATTTTCTTCCAGAAATCCTCCACTATCTCCTCTGTGGACTTGTGTGATTCTACCTGTTCTGTGATGCCAATAATTCTTAAGTTATTCCCCTTCATGTTGTCTAACATGAATCTTAGAATCTCTTCTGATTTTTTTTTAAAAATTTTTTTTCTGCTTGCTCTTCTTTCTTAGCAGCATTGAGAGATTTGTCATTTAGATCACTGGTTCTGCCTTCCATCTCTTCAATTCTATTCCTTTGCCCTTTCAGTGTATTGCCAATTTCTGATATCTTATTATTAATCGTTGGTATCTCTTTTTACTGTAGCATCGTGGTTACAAATTGGTCTGTGAACCACAAGGTCAGCAGCTCGAAACTACCTGCTGTTTGTGGGAGAAAGATGAGGCTTTCTGCTCCTGTAAAGATTTATAGCCTCAGAAACCCTGTACAGGGTCGCTATGAGTTGGAACCAACTCCACAGCACATAACAACAACAACAACCTCTTTTTGCAGGTTTTGAATTATTTCCAATGCTATATGTATCTTATTTGAGTGTTCCTGTAGCACTTTCCTGACTTCTTTATTTTCCTCTACCCCTCTACTGGACCAATAAACAACATTCTTATCAATGGAGAAAGGATTGAAGTTGTCAAGGACTTCATTCTTCTTGGATCAACTATCAACACTCGCGGAAGTAGC
>NW_006408603.1:52071-58259 GCF_000296735.1 Chrysochloris asiatica | reverse complement strand
CCAGGATCGAACATTGTTTCGTTCTGCTGTGCATGGAGTCGCTATGAGTCGGTTCCGACTCGATGGCACCTGACAACAACAACAACTTTGTGGATCATTTGGATGTGTCATATTATTATTATCCTGAATTCCTTCTCAGGCAATTCCAAAGCCTACTGTCCTTCTAATGGGAAGTCTTTGCTCATATGTTTCAGCTCATATGTCTTAGCTCATATGTCTCAGTTACTCTTATCTCTTTCTGGACATATGCAGAGATCTTTTGTTGTTTCTTGGACATTTTCAATAGTTAGATGTGTTTTCAATGATTAAATTAATGTATGTTGCTGTATTATTAAGCTTATTGAGTGCCTCCGAGTGGATGTGATCTGGAGAAAGTCATCCCTTTTCATGTCTCTTTTTTCTCAACTGTGAGCAATCTTAGAAAGTGTTGGCTATCTATGTAATGTGTAGCAGCTGGTATTGGCTCCTGTCTGGATGGATATTATAGGGTATGCTTGTAGCTCGCTTATATGGCCATGATTGTTGTCTCTTTTGGGTAACGTAGGGAGAGAAAGCTTTTTCCCAGGAAAAGAAATGTTAAGCTCAAGAAGACAAAGAACAGAAACAAAAGTAAAAACAAAAGCAAACACACAAAAACAAAAATTATAACCCATCAGTCCAGTTGCCTTTGCTGTGTAGATCAGTGTACATGCATAGTAGAAACCTCCATCTGCGGGTGGGCATGTCTAATCACTCAGTCCCTCCCCCCATTAGTCACCACCATGTGGTGGGAAGACAGAGATTGAGAAATTAATAGAAGAGAGATTGTTCACAATTTTATCTCTGAAGATCAGTTAAGTATCTGCATATGCACAGTGAACTTCTCAAAACAACTGTGCCCTTGTATATAGTAGTTGGTGTTGGCTCTTGCCTTTTATGTTGAGGTTTTACAGGGTGCAAGAATGGTCTGGCTCTGTGGCCATACCTGCTGTCTATTGTTAGATAAGGCAGGAATAAAGGCTTCCACTCAAGTAGGAAAGTCAGCTTTAGGGCTAAATCCCAGGGTCAGATGTCATATGAACTCCCAGAGGATTAGCCTCTGGAACCAATGGCACTTTCAGTTATTTCCTTTTAACACCATGGGAAAATTGTACCCTGTGGGTACAATGCTGGCACCCTTTTTAGGGGTGCATTTGAAGACATCCAGGCTGGACAGAGAGGGTATGATGGGAGAGCACAAGAAAGGAGGGGAAAAAGTAAGGGGAAAAAAAGTGACACTTCTGTTTCTATAAGTTACTGGGTGGTTTTTGTGCTATATCAGGCTGGCTGTGGCCCCACCCTCTGAGCTCCACTAAGACTGTGGGCTGAAGGCAGCATCCCAATTGATTTAGAAATTGCATTTCTTCTAGCTGTAGTCATATTTCTTCATCGGTGGGCACCTGAACTATTTCCCCTTACTCTACATTAAATTTAAATCTCCAGACTGTCCCAGCAAAGCATTTTTTCTGGTTTTTCTGCACCTCTGCTGAGGCGCCTCTGCTGATTATCTCCGTTTATCCCATCCTCAAACTGGAAGTCTGTAAATACCTTTTTGTTTTTTAAGTTTTTATTGTGAACTGAATGCTAGTTTACATGGGAGAACATCAACTTTACATTCATCCTATTGTGTAAATACCTTTTTAACCAACATGGACCTCACATGGACCTCACCAGATTGAATACACAAAAATCATATTGATTATATCTATGGAAAGAGACAGAAGAAAAGCTCCATATCATCAGCCAAAACAAGGCCAGGGGCAGAATGTAAAACAGACCATCAATTACTCATATGCAACTTCAAGCTGAAGCTGAAGAAAATGAAAACAATTCCATGAGAGCCAAAATATGACCTTGAATACATCCCACATGAATTTAGAGATCATCTGAAGAACAGATTTGATACATTAAACACTAAAGACAGAAGACCAGAAGAGTTGTGGGGTGACATCAAGAACATCCATCATGCAGAAAAAACCCAAAAGGTCATTAAGAGGATTAGAAATAAGAAAAATACCAAAATGGATATCAGAAAAGATTTTGAAACTTGTTCTCCCGTGTAGAGATGCTAATGTAAATGGAAGAAATGAGGAGGTAAAAGAGCTGAACAGAAAATTTCAAATGTCAGCTAAGGAAGACAAAGTCAAATATTATAATGAAATGTGCAAAGACCGGAAGTTAGAAGCCAAAAGGAAGAACACACTCAGCATCCTCAAGCTGAGAGAACTGAAGAAAACATTCAAGCTTTGGTTTGCAATATTGAAAGAACAAACAAATCTGTGTTGGAAAAAGTGCAATCAGAGTACTCCTAGGAAGCAAGAATGGCCAGACTTTGCCTCTCATACTTCAGACATATTATCAGGAGGGATTACTTCTTGGAGAAGGATATAATGTTTAGTAAAGTGGAAGGTTGGAGAAAAAGAGGAAGATCCCTAAATGAGATGGATTGGCACAGTGGCGGCAGCAACAGGCTGGAGTAGCAGATTGTGAGGTTGGTGCAGGACCAGGCAGTGTTTCACTCTGTTGTGGATGGGGTCACTTTGAGTTGGTACTGACTCCATAGCACTTAACAACAACAGCAACAGCTGCTCCTCAGAAACTCTATACAGGGTGCTTGAGTCAGAACTGATTTGACAGTACATAACAACAATGTTTGCCTGTAAGTTTGACGATTTCATTATTCATTTCAAAGAACTAACTTCTACTTAGATTCTATAATTTTTCTGTTTTCTGTTATTTATTTATATTCTAATATTTATTATTTCTTTTCTTCTAGTGACTGCCAGTTTATTTCGTTACTCTTTTTCTAATTGTTGGAGATGTTGGATTAAGGTATTGGGTTTGGTTTTCTCTTCCTTTTTTTTTTGATGTGTATATTTATTGCTATAAATTACCCTCTTAGCACTGTCTTTTTTTGTGTGTTCCAAAGGTTTTGGTATATTGTGTTTCCATTCAAGGATTTAACAACATAAAAAAAAAAAAATTCTTCTATCTTCCAGAAATTTTAAAACAGGGCATTATTTAATTCCATGTATTAGATTTTTTCCCTTTTGTCTTCCTATTGTTGATGTCTAACTTTATAATGTTGTGATTTAAGATGATGATTTATAGTATTTTTTTTCTTTTTAATTTATTGAGGCTTGCTTAGTGGCCTAATGTATGGTCTATTCTGGAGAATGGTCTATTCTGGAGAATGTTCTATGTTCACTGGAAAATAATGCGTATGGTAGAGTGTTCTGTATATGTCTGTGAAGTCAAGTTGGGTGATTAAGTTGTTTAGTTCTGTGTCATTGTTGAGTTTATTTCTAATTATTTTGTCATTCATTGGAAGTGGTGCATTAAAGTATCTTACCATTATTTTGGTGTGGTGCTGTAGAATGAACACTGAACTGCTAACTGCAAGGTTGAAAGCTCAGTCACCTGCTCCTTGGAAACCCTATATAGGATCACTATGAGTTGTAACTGACTGGTCTGTACTTTAGAAACAAGACAAAAACTATTATTGTAGTGTTGTCTATTTCTTTCTTCAATTCTGTTAGAGTTTGCTTTATGTGTTTTGAGGTTCTTTCATTGGGTGTGTAGATATTTATTATGGTTATGTTGTTTTGGTAAATGAACTCTTTAATCATTATACAATGTCCTTCTTCTTCATCTTGTATGCTGATTTTTGCTTTCAAGTTTATCTTATCAGAAATTAATGTTGCTACTCATGATCAAAGACACAATCTTGAGATCATGACAGACTCTTCTCACTTTTTTTCAAAGAATACTAAGTCAACTCGAGCTTATGTCAGGGTTTGGTGACTGCAGTTTGTTAATATTGTTGTTGTTATGTTATGTTATATTATGTTAAGTGCTGTAAAGTTAGTTCCAACTTATAGTGACCCTGTATAGGTTTTCTGAGGAGCCACTGATGAATTTGAACCAGAGAGTTTGTGGTTCAAACCAACCTTTTAGTCCAATGCTTACCCTAAAATGCCACACCAGGATTCCAATACTGTTGTTAGTTGCAGTTAAGTTGGAAGTGACTCAACTCTTATGAATTATATAACAAAACATTGCTATCTTCACAATCATGAATTTGCTTAAGTCCATTGTTGCAGCCACTGTTTTAATCCATCTTATGGAGGATTTTTTTTTCTTTCCATTTTCACTTTAGCAAACATGTAGCCACTTCAATACTGTGGTGGTGGTTGTGTGCTCTGAAGTCGGCTCCTACTCATAGTGAACCTGTATGGAGTTTCCAAGGCTGAAAATCTTTATGGGAGCAGGAAACTCATCTTTGTCTCATGGAGGACTGGTAGATTTGAACTGTTGACCTTGCAGTTAACAGCCCAGCTTGTAATCCACTATACTAACTGGGCTCCTTCAATACTGTAGAAACCTCTTACACTCCTAGTGTGTAAGATTGGAGAGAAATTTGCTTTGGAATAAGTGAGTCTACAAGACACTTAAAATTAACATACTTAAATAAGAAAAAAATCTATTTAAAAAATGAATTATGTAGCCAGTACTATTTTGTGTCTAGCTCTGTGCAATGTTTCATATAGAATATTAAGGTAACATAGGCACTGCACCCAGAGATTCATTGAGCATTGAATCTGGCCAACTGCTGTGCTTTAATTTGTATGTCAGTACTGTGGAGCAGACACTACAATGAACTCCATCTTATTGATAAAGAAACTGAGGTTCAGAACTGCAAGTGCCTAGTGAGTAGTAGAGCTGGGGTTCAAACTCAGAGCTCTTTGATGGCAAAGTCCATGGTTCTCAGTAAATGCATAATACAACTCAAATTAAACAGATGTCATAGGTGAAGAATCAGAACACTGGGGAGGAGGCTGGAAAGAAAGGAAAAATCAGAGTGGTCTAGAGGACAAAGAGAAGATTTTGTGGAGGATATGGAGATTTCTGGATCTTTGGTCTGTGTTTTTAAAAATAATTGATTTAGCTGACATTTAAAAATAAGAATTTTTTCATTAAAAATGTAGACTTACAAATCCCTTCAAGACAACATCCTTTCCAAGACTGAAACTCAAAGGGAACACATGAGCAGCCATGTAAGATTGCTGGGGATCACATTGATGAACTGGTGAGTGGAAGAAGGGTAAATGCAGCAATGAAGATATGGGCTGAGTTTGACCATGTTCCATAAACTCCCATCGACCTGGAGATGAGAGACAAAAAAGAGGAAGGGCTAGTCGGTCTGAAGTGTGGTGAAACCTGGGGACTCCTGAGCCCGTGGACAAGGACATAACCATGGAGGGCTACAGCTGAGAGTGAAGCATTCAGCTGATATGAAGTGAGAGGAGATGCACAAGAACACCCAAACTTGTAGATAGCACTCATTTGACATAGTCTCGATGGCTTGATGATCAGAACTTGACTAGAGAATGATAAACAAACAAACAAACAAAAAAAGATAAAGGAAATAAGTATAAATTACTACAAGTTTATTAACTTGACCTATACTTATGGATGTAGTAGCTCAAAATACTAACTGAGAGGGAAGGAGTCTTCACATCAAATATCAATCCTATCTCCTCTGTATACAGGGTTGATATACAGACATGACAACTTAGACATTGGCTACCTAAAATGGGGAGAGAGTTGTTATAAAGGCACAAAATGACTGGCTTAAAATTTTCAAGAGGGAGTTTAGTTTCAAAGTGTGCAGGGGAAGGTTGCGTCACCACTGAGTAGTTTTCATCTTGTCTAGACAGGTCTGGTGAAAGGAGATGGGGATAAGGTTCTTAAGATTCAATAACAAGTAATTGTTGTCATGACTAATTGTGACTGTCACAACTGTAAAGGTAGAAGTTTTGTAACTAAAAAGGGAGTAGTTAATATTACAGTCCAAGAACAGAGGACCCTAGGACCATAAAGGGAGAAAAGCATAAGTGGAATGTGGGACTCTATCCAGAGAAGCAGCGACACCATAGATGGAGGCAGAGATGAGGACATGGAGAGAGAGAGCAACCAAAGATTCTGTTGTTGTTGTTGTTAGGTACCATCAAGTCGGCACTGACTCATATCGACCTTATGCACAGCAAAACAAAACAATGTCCAATCCTGGGCCAACCTCACTACTGTTGTCACACATGAGTCCATCGATGCTGCCACCTGGCCAATCCATCTCGTTGGGGGTCTTCCTCTTTTTCTCTGACCCTCCA
>NW_006408603.1:38906-50808 GCF_000296735.1 Chrysochloris asiatica | reverse complement strand
CCAAGATCCATTGGACATCAACAATGATATCTCTCATTCCACGGCCTCTTCTGAATCCAGCTTGAACCTCTGGAAGTTCTCTGTCAATGTACAATTGTAACTGTTTCTGTATTACCTTTAGCAAAATCTACTTGGTATTTACCCACAAAAAAAAATCATATCTGGGAAATTGAGTCTCTTACATTGGATCAATGCTGATCTGAGTAGTTATCTCTCCATTTAAACCAAGCCTGCACTTTCGTTTGTCACCAAGTTCCCAGGCCCTCAGAGCCATAATTGCACCATAAACACTGACTGGTCTCCTAATTGTAAGTTCAGCTGTTAAAACCCACCCAGTGCTTCATGGGAGAAAGATGAGGCTATCTGCTCCTGTTGAGATTTGTAGTCTTGGAAACCCCATATAAGATCACTATGGGTTGGAATTGACTCAATGACAATGGGTTTGTTTTTTGGTTGGGCTGACCCAACTGGGGCCCCTTAACACACTGGTGATTCTTGCCTGGCCCCAGAAGCTTTGAGTATCTTAGGATCTCATGATTCTAGTCTTTTACCTTTCCTAGCCATTAGCCCCATGCCAGGACAGAATTAAATTAAGGTCAAGAGCAATGTTTGTATCACAGTGTCTGGAGGACTCAATTGATAAGGAAAAAGTAAAGAACTTTTGCCTCTAGCTTATAGGATCTTAGGAATGCTTTATCTTAAACCAGAGTAATTGAATGGACATTTTAAAGAATGGGACAGTAGTAAGGTTGAACAGATAAAACTGAAAGATTTAGAATTTTTACACAATAAACTTAAGTCAGACACTGGCAAGAATTTCTTGTCTTTTGATAAAAACTAATATGAATGTGCCTCTGCTATGCTCTCTACCCAAACCTCTCCAATAATCATCATAACTATGATAAAATTAACTACCATTTGCTAAGCACTTATAAAGCTCTAGACACTTAACTAAGGGCTTTGTATACATGAGCTCTTTTAATTCCCACAGCACTGTAAGGTGGGCATTATAATCCCTATTGTAAGAATGAAGAAACTGAGGCACATAAAGATTAAACAAGTAACCTAAAAGACATAGATGGGAAGGGGCAGCTGGAAGGCAAGACCAGGCCCAGTTCTCTGAGTTCACAGCTCATGTTTTTGAAAACTATGCCAGTGCTACTCTAAGTGTGTGTGAGTCACAGACTTCTAGCATCAGAGTTACCTAGAATGTCAGCAACTCTCAAAAAAACAAATAATTCAATAAAAAATGGACAAAGGACTGGAAGAAGCTGAACAGGAGCCACGAGAGAGACGAACAAGGGGCTCTTGTAAGTAGCTGTCAATACAGCAACCTGTATGCATAAGATACAGCTGGAGGTTGGCAGAAAGAGGGTGTACTTCTCCCTTGTTCTGTGCCCTCCTGGTTGCCAGGATTGTGTCCAGTCTTCACCCTGACAACCCAAGTGCCAGTGACACCCTTGCCTGTTCAGCCTCTTCTCTGTTTGGGGTCAGCCACTGGGCATAAAACCCCTGAATTTGAGGTGTGTGAACCTGTATTAAACTACACTACACAAGCAGTGAACAGAGAACTAAGTGCATTCACACATCCAGTTTCTACCACATCTACCATGAGGGATTGGTGAGTGCCTGAGAACACAACAAATACAATCATCAATCAAATATAAATATGATACCACAATGTCTCATAGAAAATAGACAATTTCAGTTTACTTGAAACAAGACAAAATTCCTCAAACAAGTGACAAAAATAGAGACTCAGGAAATCTAATACCAGAAATGGTATCAGAACTACCTAATAAGAAATTTAAAAGAATGCTAATTAGGAAAGCTCAACAGATTGAAAGAATAATAATGAAAATTTTAGATGAAATTAAGGAAAACATGGACAAAAGTTTAGAATAATACAGTAAACAGATTGACAAAAAAAAAAAAAAAGAATCTATACAAAAACAGCAATCAGAAGATTAGCACAAGACTTCAGAAATAGATACTACACTGAAAGGGTGAAAAAATAGAATTGAAGCAGTGGAAGGTCAAATTCGTCAGCTTGAGAAAAATCTATTAATATTCATCTTCTAGGGGAGCAATCAGAAAAAAGAACAAGAAAATCTGAAGAAAGCCAAAGATTTATGTGGGACAATATCAAGAAGAATAACTTATGTATGATTGGAATTCCAGAACAGAAAGATACAAGCAACAACAACAAAAAAACAGCAACAAGGAAAACCAAAACAAAACAAGAAACATAGACTATTGTCCAATAGTTGTTGTAAGAAAACTTCTCTAATATCATGAAAGATGAGAAGATAGTCATTCAAAAAGTTGAATGAACTCCAAACAGGATAGCCTCCAAAAGAAAAACACCAGTACATATTATAAGCAAATTTTCAAAATCAAACACAAGAAAAGAATCCTGAGAACAGCTCAGGAAAAATGAAAAACTACCAATAAAGGAAGAATAATAAACTAACCTCTGATTTACCAGCAGTAACCAGGCAGGCAAGAAGAAAATGGAGTAACATAAAAAATTCTCAAACAAAATTGTCCATCAAATATGGCACCAAAATTAGGTCATTTAAAGATAAACAGAAATTGAAAGAATTTTGCAAAAAACAGACCAACCTCATAAAAAATACTAAAGGGAGTTCTTTGAACAGAGAACCAACAACAAAGACAACAACTTGAAATTAACATATAGAAAAAATATCATTTAGATAATATCAACCCAGACATGGAAGTACACAAAGAAAAGCAATTCTACAAAACTAAAAGTAGATACTAATAATGACAGCACTGAAAAGAAAATTAGGAAAGCAATGCCACTTACAATATCCACCCAAAGGATGAAATATTTAGGAATAAATGTAACCAGAGAAACAAAGGACCTATACAGAGAAAACTACAAAACACTACTACAAGAAACCAAATGAGACTTACAAAAATGGAAGAGTATACCATGATCCTGGATAGGAAGACAAAACATTGTGAAAATGTCAATACTAGCCAATGCAATCTACATATATAACAATCCCAATCCAGATTCCAATGACATTCTTTAAAGAGATGGAAAAAACAATTACAAATTTTATATGAAAAGGAAAGAGACCCAGGATAAGCAAAGCACTGCTTAAGAAGAACAACAAAATTGTAAACATCTCACTGTCTGGTTTCAAAATTTACTACATGGCTTCAGTGGTCAAAATAACCTGGTACTGGTACAATGAAAGATACATAGATCAATGAAACAGAATTGAGAATCCAGAAATTAACCCATCAACATACAACCAATTGATCTTTGAAAATGGCCAAAGTACACTGAATGGGGTGGAGATAGTTTCTTCAAAAGATGGTACTGGTAGAACTGGAAACAGATATGCAGAAAAATGAAACAAGGCCTTTACCTCACACCATATACAAAAACCAACTGAGCATGAATTAAATACCTAAACGAGAATCCCAGAATTATAAAGGACATCAATGCAAAAATAGGGAAAATTTAAGGGCTCTAATACCGGGCACATACAGACAACCAAACATTGAGAAAATTGCACAAATAAAAGAAGACAAAATAGGTGGTCGGGACATACTGAAAATTAGAAATTTATTTGCATCAAAAGATTTCACCAAAAGAGTGAAAAGCAATCTCACAGAATGCGAAAAAATCTTTTGCAATGACATACCAGACAATGGACTAATTTCTAAAATATATAGAAAGAAAAAGACAAATAACTCAATTAAAAAATGGGCACAGGACATGAACAGACACTTCACTAAGGAAGACATTTGGGCAGCCAACAAACATATGAAGAAATGTTCATGATCATTAATCATTGTTGTTGTTGTTGTTAAGTGCCGTCGAGTCGGTTCTGACCCATAGCGACCCTGCATAGGGTTTCTGAGGAGAAGCTGGTGAGCTTGAACCATCGATCTTTCAGTTCAAACAGCTTTGCAGTCTGGCACATTAACCCACAGCGCCACACCAGGACTCCATTGTTGTTGTTGTTGTTGTTGTTGTGAAGTGCCGTCGAGTCGGTTCTGACCCATAGTGACCCTGTACAGGGTTTCCAAGGGTGTAAATCTTTACGGGAGTAGAAAGCCTCATCTTTCTCCCGCAGGACTCCATTAGAGAGATGGAAATCAAAATAACAATGAGATATCACCTTACATCAACAATGATAGTGAAGTTAAAAAAAGCAGAGGACAATAAATGGTGGCGAGGGTGTGGAAAAACAGGAACACTCCTATATTGCTGGTGTGAATGCAAAATGCTTCAACCACTCTGGAAAACAGTGTGGTGCTTCCTCAGAAAGTTGGAAATATAAATAACTTATAATCCAGAAATTCTTCTCCTTGGTATTTACCCACAAGATATACGAGCCATAACATGAGTACATACATGCACAATCATGTTCATAGCAGCACTATTCACAATAGCAAAAAGATGGAGAGAGACTAAGTGTCCATCAATTGAAGAATGGATAGACAAACTGTGGTACATACACACAATGGAATATTGTGCTACCTTGAAGAATAACAAGGAAGCTGCAAGGTGCCTCATAGTATGGATGAACCTTGAGGACATTATGCTGAGTGAGATTAGTCAGTCACAAAAGAACAAAATATTGCATAAGACCATTATTATAAAAACTTAAGAAAAGATACTCATACTAAAAGGGGGGAAAATTATTTTTTACCATTGGGGGGAGGAAGGGGATGGTAGAACACAGAGTAGGGGATAGACACATCTTAGTTCAGGTGTTGGGGCAATACACAAGAAATGGGAGGAGCATGGAAGAACAAGGTAGATAGGGAAACACTGAGGCAGGTTTGCATGGGCTAAATGGGACAAAGGTAAAGAGTGATGTATGCTCAACCTTGGCACAACAGGGCTCTGCAACACAGGGAACGAGGCATCCTCTAAAGAAGGGAAATATTGTTAAGATACTTGAATGTCTTATGAATCTTGATTTCCCTTGCCTACTATTGTAAAATAGACACTTGAGAGTGATAGAAAGGAATATCGGGAAAAATGATTACAGAAAAGTTGTAAACCTGTCTTCAGCCTATAACTGATTGGAATATCTAAAAGGGGTTCTAGAACTTGCCCAGTAAAATAGGTTTCTTGAGGAGCCTTTATAGTGTATAGAATCCTAGGTGGAATCCTGATCCCCATTCAGAAGCTTCTGAGGTGGGACATTCTCAATTGAAAGGGCAAGCATACCAGCCTAGAACAGCTAGAGGAACAGTAGATACTTGTTGAAATAAAGACAAGCAGGAAACACCCAAAACAAAAATGGCAGTCTGATTGGCTACCACTAGAACAAACAAGTTGTTCACCAGGGAGCCATCAAGGCAAGTAATCACTATCTTTAGTACAAACCCCGCTTCCAAGACTGAAACTCAAAGGAAACACATGAGTAGACCTGTAAGATAGCTGGTGACCATATTGGTCTACTGGTGAGTGGAAGAAGGGAAAAGGCAGCAATGAAGTTATGTGCTGAGTTTGACCATGTTCCATAGACCTCCATCGACTTAGAGATGAGAGAAGAGGAAGGGATGATTGGTTCAAAATGTGGTGAGACCTGGGGACACCTGAGCCAATGGACAAGGATATAGCCAATGAGGGCTAGAGCTGAGAACAAAGCATTCAGGTAATATGAAGTGAGGGGAGACACACAAGAATGCTCAGACTTGTAGATAGCACTCATTTGACCTAGCCTCGATGCCTTGATGGTCAGAACTCAACTAAAGGAAGATAAAAAAACAAATTTTCATAAAGGAAACAAGTGTAAATTGCTGCAATTTGATTAACTTGACCTATACTTATGGATGTAGTAGCTTGAAATACCAACTGAAAGGGGAGGAGTCTATATCAAATATCAATCTTAACCCCTCTGTAGACAGGGATGGGAATGTTAAACATTGGCTACCTAAAATAAGGGGCTATAAAGGCCCAAAGTGACTGGCTCACAAGTTTTCAAGAGGGAATTTTGTTTCACAGTGTGCAGGGGAGGGTAGAATCTCCACTGAGTCGTTTTCATCTTGTCTAGATGGGTCTGGTGAAAGGAGATGTGGATAAGATTTTTAATATTCAATAGTGAGTAATTGTTATCATGACTAATTGTGACTGTCACAACTGTAAAGATAGAAGTTTTGTAACATAAAGTGGCGACTAGTTAATCGTACAGTACAGAAACAGAGGACCCTAGAAATATCAAGGGAGAAGAGCATGAGCAGAATGTGGAACCCTATCCAGAAAACCAGTGACACCAGAGATGGAGGCAGAGATGAGGACATGGAGAGAGAGAGCAGCCGAGGACCCTAGACTCATGGAAAGAGAAAGACTGTGTGCTGGCATCCAGGAGGTATGATTGCACAATATGCTCTCGTGTTGTTTAAATGATTATATTTTCCTGAGTGTTTTTTCTGTACATTTCTTCCCCCAACAAAACAAAAAACAAAACAAAACAAAACAAAAAACCACAGAAGTAATAGAAGCAAATACTGTTGAATGATGATACATGGAGGAGATTGTAGTCATTGCAATGAATTGATGAGTGTAAAGTTGATATTCTGCCATGTAAACTATCACTCAGTTCACAATAAACCTTAAAAAACAAAACAAAAAAAATCTGAAAATAGAGAACTAGAGATATAGTTGCAACAACAATAACAACAACAAAAAATATAGTTCTTTTTACTATATTTTTGTTGTTATTGTTGTAGTCTATTATTATAAGGGAATTCATAGTTACAGAACTTCCAAATGAAGAGGAAATCAAATAGATATCAAGAAAAAAAGAAGTAAACAAAGATAAACTTAACTTTAACTCTAAAATTGGACCAAGTGCTAATCCTAGCCCTGTCCCAACCTTTACCACTAAGTAACCCTTGCCCTAACTATAGCCCTAACATTAAATGAAATCTTAGACCTAGCCTTTGGTTCCACTCTGAATCAGAACTTTTGCAGATCTAGTGGATAATTCTTGATTCTCACTGGCCTTTGAGAACTTTGGTTACTGGTCTCCCTTGTTCCCTAAGGCTATCCTCTGCCCAGATAGCATCTTCTTACACTTGAGATGGTTCAGCTTGGCTCTTTGCTGGTACTCAGCTCTGAGCTCTGCAGGCTGATAAATTATTGAAGCCATTTCATAGAAACAGAGGGAACATTCAAGAGCACCACCTGAGCATCATCTTCTCCTACTTTATATTTCAATTTTAAGGAGAATAGGAAAAGAAGGCTCAGTGGCATCATGGGTTAAGTGTTGAACTGTTAACCAAAAGATTGGAGGTTCAAACTCACCAGCAGTTCTTCAAGAAAAAGATGAGGCAGTTTTCTTCCATAAAAGATTTATAGCCTTGGAAACCCTATGGAGCAGTTCTACCTTTAAGGTCACTATGAGTTGGAACTGACTCAAGACAGTGTTGTTTTTTGTTTTTGTTTTTAATAGGAAACTGGGGCTCATAGATGGTAAATGACTTGACCAACGATACAAAACAATGCATGCATCTTGCTTCATCCAGCCCTTCTTCTTTCCTTTTCTAGGCAGAGACCAGCTTGGCTCTCCCTAGATGGATGGACTGAGCCTAACTAAGCCTCTTTAGGGTTGGCACTTGCAGAGGCAGAACACTAACAACTAGGTCATTTCAACAGGTTCCAGTAAGGCACATGACCTGTCTTGCACTTATGAAAGAAAATTGTCACCTCAAGGGCATGCAGCACAACATTTGCATTAGGACTGCTGAGCACAAACAGAATCCATCTTCATCTTAAAATTGAGAACTTTACCCAACTGTCTCTCACCACTGCCCCCAAACAGCCCTGAGTCTTTGAATCCCTTTGATCTTAGCAGCCAGACTCAAACCTTTAGAAACCAATAAGCATCTTTCAGTGCTACTCTTCCTTGGTTTTTGGGTTGTTTTCCCTCCTCCTCCCTCATTCTCCTTTCTTAACTGTCATCAAAATAGAGGAGAAGCCTCGATTTGGCTCTGACAACAAGATCTCTCAGAGCATTTTTTGCTTTGTGTTTTCCTTCTGTCGTTGATCAATAGACTCAAATGCCAGGCCTCCATCACAGCTGCAGACTTTGATTGCCCAAACTGTCTTAGCTCAGCGGCACTTGTCTGTGAGGGTTTTGATGCTGAGAAATGTCACTGTTGGGAGGGGCCAGGAGACTCTTTTCTTGTGTAAGGGAGGAGGCAGTGACAGCTCTTTCAGGACCTCTCCAGGCATCCCACAGGCCCTGAGGGGGACTGAAGACTGGAAATCATTCCTGTTGGAGGCTGTTTGCATGCACAGGTAAAGTTTGTTACAGAGCAGACACTGGGTGAGGGAAGCATCCCATTGTCCATGGCAACCAAGCCTCATTAATCTGTTAGCCATGAACTCCTTAAAGAAAACCCACTACAAATGGAGTCTCCTGTATCCTGGTCTCAGCCGAGACACTCACCAGCTGTGTGAACTTTGGCCTGCCAAAGTTCCATAACTATAAATCAGCTCCTTGTCTGAGGAGTAAAAAAAAAAGATGTGGAATTGCTTTGGAAGATGTAGAGTGCAATGTAACTGGGAACTGTATCTTCTGATTCTTGCTGAAAACTATTAAACAAGTGCTTTCTTCAGTTTCCATCCCCTTAATTGTCATTCTCTAGAAGAAAGAATCTGGGGCCTCACTGTTTTCAGAACAATTCTCACTTACTAATGCACCATAAAAGTTAAAGTAGAACCTGGAAGAAAGAAAACTCTGCCTGTTGCTAAATTATTCATGTTTCTGTAAACAGTTACCTTTAAGTAATTTCCACAACAAATCACCTTAATCCGAAACTCCTTATTCCAGAAAATCACTCACAGGGAATTCCTGGATTTAAAGGAGAAGATCTACCTCCATTTCCTTGTTTGGATTCAGTTGTGTCTTTGGAATTGTCATTTCTCTATTCAAAACAGAGGATGTCAACACTGTCAGATGGGACTGAGATTTCTGATTGAAGTATCATTGAAAGAAAACTTCATATTTGTGTAATGTCATGGGCAGGGATCTAAGGTTCACTTTCTTCATCAGGAAAAGGCCCACAATCTGTTTGGGGCAGAACTAAAAGTGGGTGTGTCCAACACCTACTTCTCTCTGCCTACCTGCCCCCCAAAAAACATCCTAGCCTCCAAGGTTGGATGTAGGACCCTCTAGGCATGTCTGTCAAGGACAAGCTGATAATGAAAATAAGTTCAACCAGATGGGAAAGTTTTTCTGTGAATGACAGAGTTGTTGTTGTTATTGTTAGGTGCCATTGAGTCAGTACCAACTCATAGGGATCCTATGTACAACAGAACAAAACACTGTCTGGTCCTGGGCCAACCTCACAATTGTTGCCACGTTTGAGCTCATTGATGCTGCCACTTTGACAATCCATCTTGTTGAGGGGTCTTCCTCTATTTCTCTGACCCCTCCACCTTACCAAACATGATATCCTTCTCCAGTGACTGGTCCCTCCTAACAATATGTCCCAAGTATGAGAGACAAAGTTTGGCCATCCTAACATCCAAGGAGAACTCTGGCTGAACTTCTTCCAACACAGGTCTGTTTGTTCTTTTGGCAGCTTATGGCACTTTCAGTATTCTCCTCCATCACCATAACTAAAAAGCATCAATTCTTCTATGGTCTTCCTTATTTACTGTTCAGCTTTTGCATGCATGTGAGGTTATTGAAAATACCATGGCTAGGGTCAGGCGCACCTTTGTTCTAAAGCTGACATCTTTGCTCTACAACTCTTTAAAAAAGTTCTTGTTCAGCAGATTTGCCTAAAGCAATATGCTGTTTGATTTCTTGACTGTTGCTTCTGTGAGTGTTGATAGTTGATTCAAGAAGAATGAAATCCTTGACAACTTTAATCTTTTCTCCATTGATAAGAATGTTGTTTATTGGTCTAGTGGTGAGGATTTGTGTTTTCTCTACATTGAGATACAATCCATACTGAAGGCTGTGCTCTTTGATCTTTGTCGGTAAATGTTTTAAGTCCTCTTCACTTTCAGCAAGCAAGGTTGTATCATCTGCATATCGCAGGTTGTTAATGAGTCTTTCTTCAATCCTGAAGCCACGTTTTTCTTCATATACATCAGCTTCTCATATTATTTGTTCAGCATACAGGCTGAATAAGTATGATGAAATAATACAACGCTGTTGCACATCTTTCTTATTTTAAACCATTCTGATCCCATGTTCTGTTCGACCTCTTGGTCCATGTACAGATTTCTCACAAGCAAAATTAAGTGTTCTGGAATACTCATACTTACCAATGTTGTCCATAGCTTGTCATGATCTACACAATCGAAAGCCTTTGCATAGTGAATAAAGCACAGCTAAATATCTTTCTGGTATTCTCTGCTTTCAGCCAAGATCCATCAGACATCAGCAATGATATCCCTCGTTCCATGTCCTCTTCTGAATCTGGCTCAAACTTCTGGAAGTTTTCTGAAAATGTATGCTTGCAGTTGTTTCTGTATTATCTTTAGTAAAACTTTACTCACATGGGATATCAAATATATTGTCTGATGATTTCTGCATTCCATTGGGTCATCTCTCTTTTGAATGGGAACAAATACGGATCTCTTCCAATCAGTTGGCCAGAGAGTTGTCTTCCAAATTTCTTGGCATAGATGAGTGAGTGCCTCCAGTGCATCCTGTGTATATGTCCTCTCTTCCCGTCAGCCGGTAGCTCCACTCTCCTCTCGAGTCCTCCGTGGCTACGCCACTGACTCTAGACCCAAGAGTCCCCAGGCCTCTTCACACTGTTTGCCAACCAGGTCCCCAACTGGGTCCACAGAGAATGATTCTTGCAGTAAGGATTTGTTTCCTCTTTTGAGCTACTGCATCAATAGGTGTAGGTGAAGTTCATCGAATTGTAACAGATTATGCTTTTTTCCCTCTTCTTTAATCATCTGGTTGAGCTCTGATCATCCAGTCAAGTGGGTTTATCTGCAAGTGTGGGTGTTCTTGCGCATATCCCTTCTCTTCTTATCAGCTGGCCGCTTCACTCTCCACTCTACTCCTCTATGGCTGTGTTACTGACTTTGGGGCCAAGAGTCCCCAAGTCTTGCCACACTGCTGGCCAACCAGGTCTCCAGCTGTGTTCACAGGAGTTTATTGAACATTGTAGGGCTTACTTCGCTGCTTCATTGTTGTTTTTCCCTCACTTCCCCTTGTAGGTGACGAGCGTGGTCACCAATCAGAGCGTGTATTCCCATTGAGTAGTCTTGGAAGAGGGTTTGTACTGAGGCGACCCAACCAATTGCCTTGATGTCTCCTGGGCAAGCAACTTGTTCTTGTATTAACAGTCAGCCTGCCTCTATTGTTTTGTATTTTTCCTATATGTCTTTCTTTCAAGAAGTATCTTCTGTTCTAGCTTCTTGAGGCTGGTCTGCTCATGCTTTCAAGTAGAAGTTTCCCGTCTCTGAAGATCTGGATGAGGTTCAGGTTTCCACCTATAGTCTTATGTAATGCAGAGGCTCCGCAGGAAGCATCCTTCACTGGGCACATTGCAGCCCATTTTAGGTATTCCAATCAGTTATAGGCAGAAGACGGACTTACAAGCTTCCTATGGTTATGTTTCTGGCTATTCCTTTCTTTCTCCCTCCAGTGTCTATTTTATAATATAATACAAGGAAAACCAAGATTCAAAAGACAGCCAAGCATCTTAACATTATTCCCCCTTTTCCCCCATTCCAACCATGTCTCAATCCTTGTATCCCAGAGCCCTGTTGTTCCAAGGTTGTGCAGATATCATTATTTACCTCTGTCCCATTTAGTCCATTCAAACCTGCCTAATTGTTCTCCCATCTGCTTTGTTTTTCCATTCCCCTCTCCCTTCTTGTATATTGCGCTCCTCCCCACCCAAGTTAACATGTGTCTAT
>NW_006408603.1:9774-11561 GCF_000296735.1 Chrysochloris asiatica | reverse complement strand
CTCAGAAGGTTGAAAATAGAAATACCTTATGATCCAGGAATTCCTCTACTTGGTATTTACCCACAAGAAAAACGAGCCACAACACGAGAAGATATATGCACACCAGTGTTCATAGCAGCACTATTTACAATAGCAAAAAGATGGAGACAACCAAAGTGCCCATCAACTGAAGAATGGATAATCAAACTGTGGTACATACACACAATGGAATATTATGCTACCTTGAAGAATAACAAGAAAGCTGCAAGCCACTGCATAACATGTATGAACCTTGAGGACATTATGTTGAGTGAAATCAGTCAGTCGCAAAAAGAGAAATACTGCATAGGACCACTACTGTAAAAGACTAAGGAAAAAAACCCCATACTAAAGGGTGTGTGGTGAATTCTTTGTTGATTGCTGGGATATTTGGGGTGGGTGAGGGGAGGGAGGGGAAGGTGGAACACAGGGCAGGGATTAGACACAGGATAGTCTGGATGCTGGAGAGTGGGGCAATATACAAGAAGGGAGATGGGAATGGAAGAACAAAGAAGATGGGAGAACAATTAGGCAGGTTTGAATGGGCTAAGTGGGACAGAGGTAAAGAATGATGTGTGCACAATCTTGGAACTACAGGGTTCTAGGATACAGAGATTGAGACATGGTTCGAATGGGGGAAACGGGGGAATAATGTTAAGATACTTGGCTGTCTTTGAATCTTGGTTTTCCTTGCATTATATTATAAAATAGACACTGGAGGGGGAGGGAAAGGAATAGCCAGAAACATAATCATAGAAAGCTTGTAAGTCCGTCTTTTGCCTATAACTGATTGGAATACCTAAAATGGGGCTACAACGTGCCCATTGAAGGAGGCTTCCTGAGGAGCCTCTGAAATACATAAGACTATAGGTAGAAGCCTGAACCACATCCAGATCTCCAGAGATGGGAAATTTCCACTCGAAAGGACGAACAGACCAGCCTGGAGTGGCTAGAAGAACAGAAGATACTTCTTAAAAATAGACCTACAGGAAAAATACAAAACAATAGAGGCAGACGGATTGTTACTACAAGAATAAATAAGTTGCTTGCCCAGGAAACATCACGGCAAGTGGTCGGGTCCCCTCAGTGCAAACCCTCTTCCAAGAACAAGACTCAATGGGAACACACGCTCTGATTGGTGACCATGCTCGTCACCGATGAGGGAAAATGAGGGAAAAACAGCAATGAAGTGGCGAGCTAAGCCCTACAATGGGGAGAGTGAAGCGTTCAGCTGATAAAAAGAGAGGGCATAGGCACAAGACCACCCACACTTGCAGATAATACCCGTTTGATCTGGGTTCAATTACTGGATGATCAGAGCTGAACCAGAAAAAGAAAGAATAGGGAAAAAAGAATAATCTGATACAATTTGATTAACTTGACCTACATCAATGGATGCAATAGCTCAAAAGAGGGAACAAATCCTTACAGCAAGGATCATTCCCACCGCCTCCACACACAGAGTAGACAGGGATGGGCAACTTGGACATTGGCTACCCACAATGGGGGTGGGGGAGCTATGAAGGCAAGAAGTGACTGGCTTACAAGCTTTCAAGAGGGAACCTAGAGCCAGGGGGCCTGGAGATAGGCAGAATCTCCAATGAGTAGTATCCAATCTGTCTAGACGGAGCTGATGAAATGAAATGCAGATGGGTCTCTTGTGATACAATAGTTAATAATTGTTATCAGGACTGATTGTGAGGGTTGGAAATGTAAAGGTAGACATTTTATAGCAAAGAAGGGAGTGATTAACTTTCCAGTCTAGGAGC
>NW_006408603.1:3169-9529 GCF_000296735.1 Chrysochloris asiatica | reverse complement strand
TCTCCCATGTAAACTATCATATAATTCACAATAAAATATTAAAAAAAAAAAAAAGAAATGGTTCACGTTCAATCATTTCAAGAGGTAGCATATGATTAAGAGCCAATGATACTTAGGGAGGAAGTCCAAGTTGTGTTGAAGAAATTGGCAAAGAACAAGGCTCCAGGATTTGATGGAATAAAAATGGAAATCTTTCAAGAAAGTGAGGTGACACAGGAGGCATTCACTCACCTCTGCCAAGCAATTTGGAAGACAACTATAACTGATGGGAATATCTGAAGTGGGGTCACATCATGCCCAGTGAAGGAGTCTTCCTGTGGAGCGTCTACATTACATAAGACCATAGGTGGAATCCTAAACTTCATCCAGGATTTTCTTAGGCACGAAATTTCTAATTGAAAGACAAGCAGACTAGCCTGGAGTGGCTAGATCAGAAGATACTTTTTGAAACAAAAACCGACAGGGAAAATACAAAACCATAATGGCAATCCGACTGACTACTACAAAAACAAACCAAGTGATTGGGTCCCCTCTGGACAAATCCCCTTCCAAGACTAAGAATCCATGGGAATAGATGAGCAGACATGCACTCTGACTGGTTACCACATTCATCACTGATAAGGGGAAGTAAGGGAAAAACAGCAATGAAGCAGTTAAGTTAAGCCCTACCACGTTCAATAGACTCCTGTGAACCCGGGTGGAGACCTGGCTGGCAAGCAGTGTGGTAAGACCTGGGGACTCCTAGGCCCAGAGTCAGTGACATAGCCACAGAGGACTAGAGTGAAGAGTGAAGTGTCCAGCTGATAAGAAGTCAGGGAATATGCAAAGAACGCCAACACTTTCAGGTAATACCCACTTGACCTGGCTTCAATGACTGGATGATCAGAACTCAACTAGAAGAAGAAAAAAGAGTAATGTGATATAATTTGGTGAACTTTACCTACACCTATAGATGCAGTAGCTCAAAAGAGGTAACACATTTTTACAGCGAGGATCATTCCCACCCCCTCGATACACAGGGTAGACAGGGATAGGAAACTTGGACATTGGCTACCAAAAATGGAGGCAAGAAATGACTGGTTTACAAGCTTTCAAGATGGAGTCTAGATCCAGGGGGCAGGGAGGAAGGTAGAATCTACACTTAGTAGTATCCAATCTGTCTGGTCAGGGCTGATGAAAGAAGATGGGTATGGCACTCGCATGGGACAATAGTGAATAATTGCTATCAGGACTGCTTGTGAGGGTTGTAGCAAAAGGAGGGGAGTATTTGGCTTTGCAGTCTGGGAGCGGAGGTCCCTGGGACCATCAAGGGAGAAGAACAGAGTGGAAGACCCTACCCAAAGAAGCAGTTATGCCAGAGATGGAGGCAGAGATGATGACTTGGAGAGATGGAGTGGCTGAGGACTCTAGACCCAGAGAGGGAGAAGGGCTGTGTGCTGATGACCAGGGGGAAGGCTTGCAGGGTATATCCTTTGGTTGGTTAATGATGCATTGAGGGTATTGTAAGCATGGCAACGAAACTATATATGATAGGATGAATGTAAAGCTAATGTTTTCCCATGTAAACTATCATAATTCACAATAAATCATTTAAAAAAATCAGTCAGCATCCTCTACACTAATAAAGAATACTCTGAAAAGGAATACCATTTAAAATAATCATGGAAAAGTTGCAGTACTTGAGAATAAATCTAACTAGAGTTACAAAAGACCTATACAAACAACAACAACAAAACATTACTACAAGAAACTAAGAGACCTACATAAATGGAAGAATATACCATGTTCATGGATTAGGTGATATAACAGTGTGAAAATATAGTAATAAAGAGCTCTGGAAATATAACTCAATGCCAATATAGATTCCATCATATCAAGAGATAAAAAAATTAATCATCAACTTTATAGGGAAATGAAAGAAACCTAAGATAAACAAAGAAAAAGAAGATGAACAAAATAGAAGATCTCATAGTCTCATACTTCTTCATCTCAAATCCACTATACAGTCATGGTTGTCAAAATAGCATTGTATAGATACACTGACAGTCACACAGACCAATGGAACACAATTTAGAACATAGAAGTAAATTCACCTACCTAAGAATAGTTGATCTTTGACAAAGGGCTTAAACCCATTAAATAGGGTTTTTGGTCTTTTTAACAAAATTGCTGGCAAAATTGGTTATCCATTTGCAGAAAAAAATGAAACAGTATCCCACTATATACAAACAAAAACTTAAGATGGATCAAAAGCCTAAATTTAAAATCTAAAACAAAAAAGATGACTGGGAAAAAAATCAGGACAAAGTTATGGGTAATGGTGGTGTTGATCATGTGCTGTGGAGTTGGTTCCTATTCTTAGCAACCTTGTATAGGATTTCCAAGGCTGTAAGTCTTTATGGGAGCAGAAAACCTCATCTTTCTCCTGTGGAACGGCTGATAGTTTCAAATTGCTGAACTTGAGGTCAACAGCCCAACTCATAACCACTATGCTACCAGAGCTCCTTATGTTGTTAAGTGTCATTGAGTTGGTTCTGACTCATAGCAACTCTATATTGTGTTTCCAAGGAGCTACTGATGAGCTTGAACTGCCAACCTAGCAGTTTAAACCAACTTCTTAGTCCAGCACATTAACCCACAGTGCCACACCAGGACCCTATGGGTCATAATAAGATACACTACCAAACATAACTGAAAATGCACAAACAACTGAAGATAATATAGCTGACTGGAACCTCCAAAATTTGAAAAGTTTGTTAGCATCAAAATACTTTGCCAAAAGAGTAAAAAGAGTACTTAAGACTGGAAAAATTTTTAGGCAGCAGCATGTTAGACAAGGAATTAATCTCTAAAATTTTTAGAAAACTAAAGCAACTCAAGAGAAACCTGGTGTGGCGCTGTAGGATCAGCACTGGACTGGGAACCACAAGGTCAACAGTTCAAACTCACCAGCCACTCCTCAGAAACCCTATATAGGGTTGCTATGAGTTAGAACTTACTAGACAGCATTCAACAACAATAATAACAAAGCAACTCAACAACAAAATGACTAACAACCCAATTTTAAAATTGTGCAGAGGATGAACATATATTTCACCAACAAAGACATCCAGAGATGGTCAACAAAAACATAAAGAAATGCTCAGAATCATTGATCATTAACCTAAAAATACTTCAACTCACTGCCATCAAATCAATTCTGACTCATAGTGACCCCGTGGTGTTTCTGACGTTATAAATATTTATGGGAGTAGAAAACCTAAACATTCTTCCATGGAACAGCTAGTGGATTTGAACTGCCAGTCTTGCAGTTAGCTGTCCAGTGCTTATCCTACAGTGCCACAAGAGAGAAAGATCAAAACAATCATTTTTTTCTGAACCTAGCATTAATTATTGTCAGGTGTGGTCAAGTCAGTTCCAACTCACAGCGACCCTATGCACAACAGAAGGAAACACTGCCCAGTCCTCTGCTATCTTCACAATTTTAGTTGCACTTTAGCCCATTGCTGCTGCCATTGTGTGAATCCATTTCTTTGGAGGTTTTCCTCTTTTTCACTGACCTTTCATTTTAGCAAGGATGATGTCCTTCCCCAAGGATGGGTCCTTCCTGATGTGGTTGCTAAGTGCTGTCGAGTTGATTTCTGCTCATAGCATCCATGTATAGGGTTTCCAAGGAGGGGCTGGTGAATTTGAATAATTGACCTTGCAGTTCAAGCTGCGCTTGTGGTCCATAGCATTATCCCACATGTCTAAAATATGAGATATGAAGTCTTGCCATCCTGGCTTCTAAGTAGCATTCTGCCTATACTTCTTCCAGTACAGATTTGTTTGTTCTTCAAACATCCCATGGCGTTTTGAATATTCTTCTCCAACACCATAACTCAAATGCATCAATTCTTCTGCATGCATATGAGACTATTGAAAATATCATGTCTTGGTAAGACCCACCCTTTCCTTCTAACTGTTATCTTTGCTCTTGAGCACTTTAAAGGGGTCTTGTGCAGCAAATTTGCCTAATGCAATATGTTGTTTGATTTCTTGACTGATATTTCCATGAGTGTTGATTGTGGATCCAAGCAAAATGAAATCTTAGACAACTTCAATCTTTTCTCCATGGTGTTATTTATTGGTCCAATGGTGAGGATTTTTGTTTTGTTTACATTGAGATCCAATCCATAATGAAGGCTGTAGTCTTTGACCTTAATCAGTTAGTATTATAAGTCCTCTTCATTTTCAGCAAGCAATGTTGTATAATCTGTTGTTAATGAGTCTTCCTCCAATCCTGATGTCACATTCTTTTCATATAACCCAGTGTCTCAGATTATTTGCTCAGCATACAGATTAAATAAGTATGGTAAAAAAAAAAAAAAACAAAAAAAAACAACCCTGGTGCACACTTTTCTTTCTTACCAGCCGCTTCTTGGAAACCCTATACAAGGTTACTAGGAGTCAAAAATGACTTGATGGCATTTAACAACAAAAAACAGCATATATATACATGCAATAAAAAGTTTACTAACCCAAAGAAACATTCTTTTAAAGTTACTAGATATGGAAGAAGAAGGGATGGTAAATCACTAATTCAGTGGTGTTGTTCAGTGCCATCGAGTTGTTTCTGACTTAACAACAACAAAATATATAAACAAGAAAAAGTGTACTAACACAAATAAATATTCTTTGAAAGTTACTAGGTGTGGGAGGGGAAGGGATGGTGAATCACTAATTCAATGCTGTTGTTGTTAAGTTCTATCAAGTGGACTCTGACTCATAGTGACCCTGTATAGACTTTTTGAGGAGCAGCTGATGTATTTGAACTACTGACCTTGGTTCATAGTTCAGTGCTGATCCCCATATATTAACTATGAAAAGGAGAAAGGCAATATACAGTACAAGAGAGGTCAGCAAAAATGATAAATCCAAGGAAGACACTGGCAGGAGCACAAAAGTTAAAGGCAACAAAGGTATATATTGTTACATACACAACCCTGCAATAACAATACTAAAAATACTCTAAGAGTGGATACGTAGACACATAAGCTAAACAGAAGTGTGAGCTTGGCAGTAGCTTTATAGTATAAGCACGGGATTGCAAATCACAAGGTTGAGAGTTTGAGCTCACCAGCCACTCCATAATAAAAAGATGAGGCTTTCTGCTCCCACAAAAATTTTTTTAAACTCCTAAATCCTTTACAGGGTTGATATGCATTGGAACCAACTTGACAGTGTACAACAGCAACAGCATTCCACAAAGACAATGTCCTACATCCAAATTTAACGAGTAGAGACTAGGATCTTAATAGCTTAGAGGCAGCCATGTAATGCACAACTATTGATCCCTCCCTGTCCAGAGCAAAATAGATGCATTCAAAAGATTAGTCCAAAGACAAATGGGCCAACCAAACATCAGCCTACAGGACCATGAGATCAGAAAAACTAGACAGTGCCTTTGTTGACAGCTCTGAAAGGGACCACAATAAGAGGTCCTGGATAGAGTGGGAGGAAAATGTGGAACAAAACTCAAAATAATAAAACAGGCCAGGCTTACTGGTTTAATAGAGACTGGTGGAACCCCTGAGACTGTAGCCATCAGACACCCTTTAGGTCTGGAAAAAAATCATCCCAAGGGCTGATTACAGATTCAAATAGGCCAACAAAAGTTGGGCATTAACACTAGAGAGGTATGCACTTGATAGAACAACCTGTATGAGATCAAAAAAGCAATATTTGTCTAGCAATAAAGCTCAGAAGACAGGACAGGAAAGAAGATAAGTAGAAGTGGTAAATACAAGAGGGAAGTGCTAAGAGTATGGCTAATTGTAGGGAATTGCAATCAATGTGACGGGTCAAAATGTGTATGAATTGTTGAATGAAAACCTGCTCTGTAAACTTTTGCCAAAACCACAATAAAAAGTTACTAAAATATCCCCCAAACCTTAAACCAAAAATAGTCCATGAAGTCTTCTTAAAACCAAACTAGTAAAGAATGTCTGCCTTGAGCATTATGCTTTTTAAAGAGCTATTAATGATGGGATCAAATTGACAATAGCAACTCAAAAGATTAGATAGAAAATTGGGGGTAGTCAGGGTGAGAGAAGTTGCCACTTGAAGAATGTAAACAATACAACTCAATTGTACCTGTAAAAATTATTGAATTTGTGTATGTTTTATTGTGTTTATTCTCATCATCAACAAAAATAAGATACATTATTATTTTTTAATGTTTTATTGTGAATTAATTATATGATAGTTTACATGGGAGAACCTTAGTCTTACATTCACTCCATTGTATATCATCTCATTGCCATGGTTCCAATCCCCTTCATGCATCATCAACCAACCAAAGGGTCTATCCTAGAAACC
>NW_006408603.1:2593-3010 GCF_000296735.1 Chrysochloris asiatica | reverse complement strand
CTCTCGGCTCTTCTCCGTTGATGGTCCCAGAGACCTCCGTTCCTAGCCTGGAAAATTAATTACTCCCTTCCTTGTTACAAAACATTTACCTTTGCATTTCCAACCCTCACAATCCGTCCTTATAAGCATTATTCACTACAGTGTTATGAGTTACCCATCTGTATTTCCTTTCATCAGCTCCGCCCAGACAGATTGAGTAGTACCTACTGGAGATTCTGCCTTCCTCCATGATCCCTGGCATTAGGTTCCCTCTTGAAGCTTGTAAGCCAGTCACTTCTTGCCTTTGTAGTTCCGCCCTCCCCATTTGGGTATCCAATGTCCAAGTTGCCCATCTCTGTCCACTCTGTGTGCGGAGGGGGTGTAAATGCTTCTTGTTGTAAGTATTTGTTCCTTCTCTTGAGTTGCTGCTCCATGGGT
>NW_006408603.1:0-570 GCF_000296735.1 Chrysochloris asiatica | reverse complement strand
TGCTCTTCTCCCTTGATGGTCCTAGGGACCTCCGCTCCTAGACTGAAAAGTTAATCACTCCCCTCCTTGCTATAAAACATCTATCTTTACATTTCTGACCCTCACAAACAGTCCTGATAACAACTATTCATTATTGTATCACAAGAGAATGTCTGTATTTCATTGAATCAGCTCTGCTTAGTCAGATTGAATACTACTCACTGGAGAGTCTACCTTCCTCCAGGCCCTTTGGATTTAGGTTCCCTCTTGAAAGCTTGTAAGCCAGTCACTTCTTGCCCTTGTAGCCCCTGCCCTGAGTTCCACCTTCCCTTCCTCCCCTCACCCACCCCCAACATCCCAATAATCAACAAAGAATCCCCCACATCCCCCTTTAGTATGGGTTCTTTCCCATAGTCTTTTACAGTAGTGGTCCTATGCAGTATTTCTCTTTTTGTGACTGAGTAATTTCACTCAGCATAATGTTCTCAAGTTTCAGCCATGTTATGCGGTGGCTTACCGCTTCCTTGTTATTCTTCAATGTAGCATAATATTCCATTGTGTGTATGTACCACAATTTGTTCATCCATTCTT
>NW_006408602.1:13837394-13838502 GCF_000296735.1 Chrysochloris asiatica | reverse complement strand
TACAGTCACTATGTATTAAAGTGAACTCAATGGCACCTAACAACAATTAGAACAACATAAGTTACATAGGCCAAAGAAAACATTAAATAACTAAGATAAGAGTACTGTAAGGAGCTCTGGTAGCGTGGTGGTTACGAATCGGGCTGTGAACCTCAAGATCAGCAGTTCGAAACTACCAGACGCTCTCCTGGAGAAAGATGAGGCTTTCTGCTCCTGTAAAGATTTACAGCCTCGGAAACCCTGTACGGGGTTGCTATGGGTCCGAACCGACTCGACGGCACTTAACAACAACAACAACAAGAGTACTATAATGGCAAAGAAGTACTAGATTTTACATATATTTTGGAAGTAAGGCTGACAGAATTTGTAGGTTGACTAAATGTGGGAGAGAAGTAAAGGGTAAGAATTAGGGATGATATCCAAATTTAGACTTGAGATGATGTAATGTCCTGTCCTTTGTAACATTTAAAGAAAGTGGAACATAAATTTACAATTCTACTTTTGGAAAAACAATTGTAGATGAATACTAGACAACAAATTGTTGAAAGCAAGTTTGCATATACAGCTTTAACTAGACATATCCAAGTTGGAAATAGCATGATGACTTTGTAGGATAAGCACTGGACTGTGAATGAGGTGGGAGGTTTGAGCCCACCAGTTGTTCTGCGGGAGAAAGGTGAGACTTTCTGTTCCTGCAAAGATTTATAGTCTCTGAAACTCCATACAGGATCACTATGAGTCAGAACCCACTTGACAGTACTGAACACCAACATTCACAATTTGCAGCTCACATCTGGACTTAAATGTCTGTGTTGAGAATTTATTGTGCTGGTTGCTGGAAATGAAATGACAGATTCCCACAAATCTGTTAACATGGTTTTACAATAGCCACTAAGATCTCTTCACCCTAGTAGACATGTCCTGTCTAATACTCTCCTCTTGAGTGTAAGCAAGACCTTTGAAGGTGATAGATACCACACCCACTAATTTTGCTATAAGGCACAGTTTTACTTTAAAAGGGTGGATTAATCTGAGTGAACCTAAACCTACTCAGATGATATCTTAAAAGAAACTAGACCTTTTTGGAAGGGAAAGATTCAGTGCAAGA
>NW_006408602.1:13835094-13836349 GCF_000296735.1 Chrysochloris asiatica | reverse complement strand
AAGGAAATTGGAAAGGAGATTCTTTAGCATATTGTTATTTTTTGCTTATAATTGAAATATTTATGCCACATTAAAACACATATTGTCACCAATATTCTATACACTTGTTCAATAGTACAGCAAATGGAAAGGCATAAATGTAAGAGAAACATAGATTAAGCACTTTGACTAGTCTACATGTCAATCTAATATAATGATGCTCAATTAGCTAATTGACCCAAACAATGTGTAACACAGTTTCTATCAATTATTTTGGATTCAATTTTTCAGTTCTTATATCATACATTAGTCACTTAGTAAATGTTTGACTTGTTGACTCTATTAAGCAGCTAAACTATATGTTCAAACTATTAAAACTGTTAAATAGATTTTTAAAAAAGACTTTAGTAGTTTTATATGGAGGATTTTCTTTCTTGGGTCCACAAATGTCTATAAACTGAAGCACAATGTTTCCCCAAAAAAACTGATAAACATTGCTTATTGTCTTCAAATCTATTGTCACTAAGTCTAACCCGAGTCATAGCAAAGTCAAAGGGTGGCTACAAATCAGAATCTACTCCTTGGTAATGTTTTGGTTTTGTTCTGCTATAGTTGCTGTTCTCTTCTGCACTTAGTCTTGCACAGAAGCATAAGGCTAGGTAAATTTGTGTTTCACTGATGATAACCTGGTATTTTGTTTACATATTGTCCTCACTGATTTAGTTAACCTATTTTTAGATGGGAGATGAGCAAGATATCATTTGCACAAGAATTTCTCATATTGCTTTTGTGGGTGTTTCTAAATGTAATTGTGTTCTGCTGGCTATTTATGTTACTTTCCCCATAATGTGTTATTCTTCAGTTCCATCTTTTTAATTATCTTGAATTCTTTACTTTTTATTCTGGTTCCTTTCATTCTATGAGAGATTGATTTCGGAATTTTCCATGAAAGTTCCTGATAAATTGTATGTATTTTTTTTTGTTTTTGCTTTTTGTTGTTGTTTAGCTTTCAGTGCCTATTCTATCATGCATTAAATTTGAAAAGTCTTCATTTATATATTTTTTTACAATTTTTACATTTTAAATTTTTGTTTGGTTTACACATTTACTCTTCTATTCATTGTGTTTTACTTCTCCACCAGCCTAATATAAGTTCCAGTTTCTTAGATATGACATTTTCTACTGTATTTTTTACATAAAGGGAGCATAATATCCTTGTGATTCCTGCATCAGATTAAGATATCTAGTTTTAAATATCAAAATGATCTTGTCTTTC
>NW_006408602.1:13830320-13832328 GCF_000296735.1 Chrysochloris asiatica | reverse complement strand
CCTTGACAACTTCTTTCTCCGTTGATAAGAATGTTGTTTATTGGTCCAGTGGTGAGGATTTTTGTTTTCTTGACATTGAGATGTAATCCATACCTAAGGCTGTGCTCTTGGATCTTCATCAGTAAATTGTTTCAGCAAGCAAGGTTGTATCATCTGCATATCGCAGGTTGCTAATGAGTCTTCCTCCAATCCTGATGCCACGTTTTTCTTTATAGAACCCAGCTTCTCGTATTATTTGCTCAGCATACAGGTTGAATAAATACGGTGAAAGAAAACAACCTTGTCGCACAACTTTCTTAATTTTAAAACATTCAGAGTTTCCATGTTCTGTTTGAACAATTGCCTCTTGGTCCAGGTACAGATTCTTTATGAGTACAATTAAGTGTTCTGGAATACTCATACTTCACAGTGTTGTTCACAGTTTGTCATGATCCACACAATCGAAAGTCTTTGCTTAGTCAATAAAGCACAGGTAAACATCTTTCTGATATTCTCTGCTTTCAACAAAGATCCATTGGATATCAGCAATGATATCTCTCATTCCACGGCTCTTCGGAATTCTGTTTGAACCTCTGGAAGTTCTCTGTCAATGTATGATTTTAGCTGTTTCTGTATTACCTTTAGCATATAGCACATAACAGATTGCTAATGAGTCTTACTCTAATCCTGATGCTACATTCTTCTTCATATAATCCATTTTTCAGTTTATTTGCTCAGCATGCAGACATAGTAAGTATGGTGAAAGAATATAACCATGGCATTCATCTTTCTCGATTTGAAACCATGCACCATTCCTTTGTTTAATTCGAACAACTGCCTCATAATCTACATACAGATCCTTCATGAGCACAATTAAATATTGTAAATTCCCATGCTTAGCAATGTATGCCATAGTTTGTTATGTTCCACACAGCAAATGCCTTTGCATAATCAATAAAGCACAAGTAAACATCTTTCTAGCATTTTCTGCTTTCACCTAAATTCCATTTGATGTCAGCAGGTTTATTCCTAGTTCCACATTCTATTCTGAATCCAGTTTGAATTTCTGGCCAAAATTGCAACCTGAAGTTTGAATTTTTTTTCTTTAGTTCCTTCAGCTTGAGAAATGCTGACCATGTTCTTCCATTTTGGTTTCCTAACTCCAGATCTTTGTACAGTTAATTACAATATTTGATTTTGTCTTCTTGAGATGCACTTTAAATTTTTCTTTTCAGCTCCTTTGCTTCATTGTTTCTTCCAAATGCTTTAGTAACTTTATGCTCCAGAGCAAGCTTCAGAGTCTCTTCTGACATTTTGCTTTTATGTATTATGCTCTTGTTATCATCCCACAACTCTTCTTGTCTTTGGTCATTAGTGTCTAAAGCATCAAATCTGTTCTAGAGATGATCCCCAAATTTAAGGTGTGATACACTCAAGGTCATATGATGTCTCTTGTGCTATTGTTTTTACTTTATTAAACGTCAGCCTGAATGTGCATATAATCAGTTGATAGTTTGTTCCACAGTAGGATCTTGGCCTTATTTCAGCTGATGGTATTGAGCTTCTTCATGATCTCTTCTCACAGATGTTATTATTATTCTGTGCATTCCTTCTCATGAGGTCCATATGCATAGCTGTCTTTTATGTTATTGATGAAAGTTATTTGTAATTAATATGTTACAATGAATTGGTCTTGCAAACTTCTATAGTGGTATTTACATGATCATTTCTATCTCCAAGGACATATTTTCCAACTACTGATCCTTCCTCTCTTTTTCCAATTTTCACATTCCAGTCATTTCTAATTACTAGTGCATTTTGATTGCATGTTTTATCAATTTCATACAGAAGAAATTGCTAGAATTCTTCAGGTTTACTGTCATTGGTTTCAGTAGTTGGTATGTATATTTTACTGAAAGTGTGATATGAACTGGTCCTCCTCACAAGCATATGAATATTATGCTACCATACACAGCATTTTACCTGAAAATACATCTTGAAATGTTCTTTTCAATGATGAATGTGGCAC
>NW_006408602.1:13827415-13829875 GCF_000296735.1 Chrysochloris asiatica | reverse complement strand
TATCTACACCTTATTCTTAGGTGAATACAAAGATATATTTGCTGCATTCAATGATGATAGAAGTGAACATAGGAAACTGAAGTTTGCCAACAGCTCCCTTTCTCTACAGAGCAATAATCTTGTTCTTTCACCTTGTTTACTTTACTCTAAAGATCCTTATCTGCTCATCATAGGATATTTGGTCAGAGATATTTTTTAGCTGGGAAAGAGATGGCAATATTATATTGAATTATAAATACCATGTCCAAGGATATATTAAATAAATATGTATGCTACTTAGCATCATAGCCTTTTAAAAAAGATGCAATATTTCTATGCTCACAAGTGAGATTCATGGCCTGGAAAGTTTTCTCGGGGCCTTTATGTGAAAGTAGAAAATAGTTTATTTCAGTGTCCCCACCAATAACTCAATATGATTCCTTTCCTTCAGGTGCAATTGCCATCTAGGAAATTTGATTAAGTTACAACGACAACAAAGACTGTCATTTCTTCTCTTATTGTATCCCTGGCCTGGCTAGATAAGAGCAAAAAGATAATTAAGTCAGTGATGAGTTGTTGGTACAAATGCCATTACATCTATTAAGAAATATACCGAGGGTTTCATGTAGAGAGACATGGCTGCAGACCTGTGAGGGGCCTCACTTTAACTTCTTTTCTTGCTCCATCTGTCCTAAGTGATAAATATCCATACTTCAGTATTGCTGTCCACTAAATACCAAATACATAAACACATTAAAAAGCACACATAAAATAAGCAAATAGACAAATATTATTCTTCAGAAGCATATTTGAACCAAAACATTTTAATTGAATCTACTTTTTATTACATATATATGTTTATTTTCATATGGAGTGCTGGTAAGTTAATGTGCCAGACTGAAAAGCTGTTTGAACTGCAAGATCGGCAGTTCAAGCTCACCAGCTGCTCCTCGGAAACCCTATATAGGGTTGTTATAGGTCAGAAGTGACTTCATGACACTTAGCAACAACAATATGCATATATGCATAGATATAGATAGATAGATAGATAGATGGATAGATAGATAGATAGATAGATAGATAGATAGATAGATAGATAGATAGATACTTTTAAAAAGTTTATATAGGTGCCAGCCTCACGCTGACGCTGCCATGGCGACGGGCGCTCCACCTCTTCGCTGGCGGGTGTGGTGGCACAATTGGTGCTATCTCTACTTGCCCACTAGAAGTCATTAAGACAAGGCAGTAATCTTCAAGACTGGCTTTTGGGACAGTCTATTATCCTCAGGTTCATCTGGGGACCACTAGTGGAGCTGGAATGGTGAGACCAACATCTGGTACACCTGGACTCCTACAGGTTCTCAAGCAATCTTGGAGAAGGAGGGACCAAAGTTACTTTTTAGAGTGTTGGGTCCAAATTTGGTTGGAGTTGCACCATCAAGGGCTGTGTACTTTGCATGTTTTTCCAAAGCCAAAGAACAATTTAACGGCATCTTCATTCCTAATAACAATGTTGTGCATATTTTCTCTGCTGGCTCTGCAGCTTTTGTCATAAATTTCTTATTGGGCCCTATATGGATGGCTAAAACCCATATGCAGCTAGAACGGAAAGTGAGAGGCTTCAAGCAGATGAATACACTTCAGTGTACGTGCTATGTTTACCAGACAAGAAGGTATCCGTGGCTTCTAAAGGAGATTAACGGCTTCCTATGCTGGAATCTCAGCAATCATCTTTTTTGCTGTTTATGACAGTTTAAAGAAGTATCTGAAAGAAGCGCCATTCGTCTCTTTTACAAATGGGACTGAGAAAAATTCCACAAAGTTTTTTGGACTTACGGCAGCTGCTGCTATTTATAAGGGGTGTGTCACCTGTATTGCCTATCCTCATGAAGTCATAAGGACACGACTACGTAAGGAGGGGCCAAGTACAAGTTTTTCATTCAGAGGGCATGCCTGGTGTTTTGGGAAGAAGGTTACCTGGCCTTCTATAGAGGACTTTTTGCGCAGCTTATCAGGCAGATACCAAATACTACCATTGCGATGTCTACCTATGAGTTAATTGTGTACCTATTAGAAGACCATGTTCAGTAACAGACCAGAAAATTATGCTCTAGAGGAATAAAACTGAGAAACTCTAGAGAAAATGTTTTCCATTGATGTTTAGAATGTTTGAGACTGAAACTGGAAAGGACATAAAAGAACTGACTCATATTACCTGTTGGACATTTCCTTTTGGATTTATGCTTTCTGGAAAGTTCTAATTCATTAATGTTAAAAGTTTATAACTTTTTTTTTAAACTTGAAGAATTGAGGATTAAGCAGCAACTAAATTAAATCATGCTGCTTAAGTTAATTATAAAAAAGCTTATATATATTTATATATATGTCAGCTTGAGGACTAGGGTGCGCCTGACCCAGGCCATTGTGTTTTCAATAGCCTCATATGGATGCGAAAGCTGGACAGTGAATAAAGAGGATCGT